>NC_080676.1:1854750-2163875 GCF_030445035.2 Dasypus novemcinctus | reverse complement strand
GGTACCTCCCAGGCCTGTGGAAGACGGTGGCCTCTATCTTAAGGGCAACGGGAAGCTGCTCAAGTGCCCTGAGCGTGGCAGTGACACGACCTCGCTGCTAGGAAGGCCACCCTGGCTGCGGGGGAGTGGCCTGCAAAGGGGCTGCCCTCAGCCCCCTCCCCAGCGCTCAGGTCTCCCCGAGGGGCCTGCCGCCTTCCTCCTGGGCCTGCTGCACTGCACCCGGTCGACCCACTTCCAGCCTGCCTTTCTGCCTGTCCCTGCACCCATGCCCCATCCAGCCGACTGCCCTTCTTTCCCTCCCGCCCGTTCAGATGGGGTACGGAGGGCCTTCGTCAGGCTAGCAGCACAGCCTTTCTAGAACCGGGCCATGCAACAGACAGAACCCTCCAACGGCGGCCCGCTGCCCAAGACTAAAGCCAAACACTGCGACAGCCCATTTGAGGTGCTGCTCAACCAGCCTCCCTCCTTCCTGCCCCACCCCAGCCTCTGCCTGACATGCATTCCCTGAATCTGCCATCAGGGAGAGGCAGGGGCCCTGGCAAATGCCCTCCCCTCCGACCGAGGACCACCTCCTCTCCCTTCACAAGCCACAGCCAGCAGACATCCTACCTTTACTCCCGCTCCTTCCCCTGAGCTCTGCCTTATCTGACCTGCAGAAGTCTATTTATCCCTCCCAGCACATCCACTGTGGAAGGCCCCTGCGGAGCTGAATCTGAACCCCTCTCCTGGGTGTCCAGGCTCTTTGCCTCGACTCCTCACCTGTCTCCTAGAGTTGGTTCTATTTTTGGGTGAAGCTGGGGTCATCCCTTACCACATCTTTGAATCTGAGCTCCTTAAGAGCGGGCACTCGTCTTGGGAGAACGCCTGTCCCCAAACAGGTCCTCCACAAATTTTCTGACTTGCTTCCTGAAGCCCCAAGTCCCAGGACAGTGCTTGGCACGCTCGGCGGTGCGTGGCAAGCCCCGGGGATCTCGCTGAAGTGCGGATCCTGATGCAGCAGGGCTGGGGGCGGGGGCTGCCGCTGGCCCACGGGCCCCTGGAGGGGTGCGGCGTCTCGGGCCTGCGCTTCGCCCGCCGGGGCCTGGTGCCCGGCTCCCCAGGGGACCCCCTGGCGCGGGCCGGTACCTCAGAGGTCTCGAGCGACTGGATCTCCCGCGGCAGCTCCACGGCGTGCTTGCTGAAGTAGTCCATGGTGACGGCGTTGTTCCAGTAGCTCAGGTGGTTCTCGGGGTTCGCCGTCTTCCGCCGCCGCCTCATGCAGCACACTGTCAGCAGGACGGCTGCGGAGAGAGTGCTGGTCAGGGGCAGGGCGGCTGTGGGCAGCACGGGGTGGGCGGCACGGGGCGGGCAGCGCGGGGCAGGGTGGCCGGCGGGCAGCACGGGGCGGGCAGCACAGGGCAGGCGGCGCGGGGCGGGCAGCGCGGGGCCTCAGCCCGCCGCCTCCCTCGTGCAGGCCGCTCCTCGTTCCTCCACGAGTCCCTCCGCAGGTGGAGGGCCTGCTTTGTGGCAGGAGCTGGTACAGGCGTTGGAGAGACGGGGTGAAAGCAGACAGGCCCCCCTGCTGCAAGGGGCCTCGATTTTGGTGGGTGGGTGTGGAAGGTGAACGGGGGCACCAGGCACTGCCTAAGGAACAGCCAAGGAAGTTCAGACCGTGATGAGTGCCTGAAGATGACAAGCCAGGGCAAAACGAGGGCCAGGAGCAGAGCTGGGGAGAGCCTGCTTCAGGTGTCCTGAAAGGCCTCCCCAAGGAGGTGCAGTCGGAGCTGGGATCAGAACGCAGTGGAGGAGCCGGCCACAGGGAGCACGTGCCAAGGGCCTGCGGTGGGACAAGCTGGACGTGTGAGAAGAGTGAGGACCGCCGCGGCCGGAGGGGCAAGGAGCTTCGGTACAGCCTGGGGAGCCTGTGGACGCGGCAGGGCCACGCCCTGAGTGTGCGCCAAGGAAAGGCCTTGCTCACGCGGGGAGGAGCTGCGCAGAGCCTGGCTGCAGAGCAGTGGCCGTGCGCTGCGGTGTGGCGCAGACCGATGTGGGCGCCCAGCCGGACAGGTAGGGCAGGGAAGGGGCAGAGCAGAGGGCTCTGCAGGGAGCCCTTCATTGCAGAGCATCCCCTTGAGCACAAGCGCAGAGAGAAGTCACCCGACCCGGGTAAGAGCCTCTCCGGCCTCATTACCGTTTCCATCACGCCACAGTGGTAACGGTGAAACCTGCTAACAGCTACACGGCACTCACGTGCCAGGCCGTGTCCCAAGCACGGAGAGGCATTCACGCCTCCACTTAACCCCATGAGGTCAGTACTCTTATGTCTCCATTTTACAGACAGGAAAACTGAGGCTCAGACAGCGCTTTGCCCCTGCGCACACCCAGACAGTGGGACGCCAAAGCTGTGCTCCTATCAAGATACTGCCCCCAGAGGCCCTGGTAAGGTGTAGCAGCCACACTGCGCAGCTGCGCCTGCCTGCGGCCGTCACTGCTCGACTGAGTGCCCGGCTGGGCGATGACCCTGTCTGCTCAGGGCCAGGAGGAAGGAGGACTGTGGATTGTGTCGGGGAAACACGCGTGGCCTGGACGTGCCAGCGGGAAGGCCTGAGGCTGGAGAGGTGGGTGGCCTCAGGCCCTCACAGTGGGCCCGGCGGTGCAAGGAGGAGGGGGACGCCAGCAGGTGAGGCATGCCCCAGGCTCACGACCCCCAGAGCCTCGGGCGCCGAGGGGTGGGCAGGGCCGTGGCCAGCGACCTGCTGGGGAGCGGGGCTGGGCTGCCCACAGGCCGCGGAGGTGGGGGTCAGCAGGGGCAGTGGGGTCAGCCCCAGCAGCGTGGGGGCCTGCTCAGCGTCGGGGGGTGCAGCAAACACACCCCGAGCTGCGGCCAGCCCTGCGGGGCTCTGGGGTCTCCCGCGCAGCTGCTGGCCTGCGGGCTCGGGCGGGAAGGGCCTCTGGACAAGGTCAAGGGACGGGGAGTTCCCATTTCACCAGATCCGCTTCTTTCCAAGAGACTTCTAAGTCGCTGACCGTTCTTCCCGACCCCTTCAAAATGCTTTAGAAAGGAAGACTGCAGAGTGCTTGAACGATAAGGGGATTTGAGGGAGTAGCTGGTAGAGACTTCTTCAAATTTTGGGGTCTCCTCCTCCCCCCCTTCCTCCCAAAGAGCACTTCCTCCAAGTGGCTGCAGGCAGAGGGGGGGTGAGCAGGTGGCTGGAGAGCGCAGCCTGACGACCCGCGGGCTCGGGCCCCCTCCTCATCCTGCGTGGAGACGCTGTGGCTCCCAGCCCCAGGCCTGCCCGCGCCCCCTCTGCTGGGGCCTTCTCTTGCTGTCACTTCTCCACCCTGCTCCCCGAGGGGGAAGTTCAAGCTGGTGGAGCAGAGGCCCTGGTGAAGGGTGAGGGCCAAGCCCTGCTCTGTGAGCCGCGGCAGCACGGCCGTGGACTAGCGGGGCCGGGGAAGGGGCTGTCAGCCGCTTCTGACGCAGTCGCCAGAGCGACTCTTCCCTTGTCGCACCTTTAAGGTCACATGCCGTCGCGCCACACGAAACACTGCTACAGACACAAGCCACAGGCCCCGGTGAGGGCAGACCCTCGGAACCGGGCGCCAGGGTTGCCTGGTTTGCGAGCTGCTCCAAGGAAGCAGGGGGTCTTTGCCTCAGATCTGCTGAGCGATTCTATGCAAGCAGAATCAAAGCGCCAGATGTGGCCCTGGGTTGCCTAGCCATACAGAGAGAGGGGCATACATTTAGAAGCAGAACCCAGATGATAAGTTTATTACTTGCACGACCTGAGCAAGTTACATAAGCTCTCTCGGCCTCAGTTTCCTCCAGGAAGATTAAAGCAACGACGCATTTAGCAGCACTCTGCAGCCTCCCGGGCACACAGCAGGTGCTGCACCAGGCCCTGCCGCCATCCTACAGCTGTATTCTACCAAGTAGGAGTGGACACCCAGGACATCTTGCCCCCGGCCGTGCTGCGGAGCCGGCGGCACCGGCTGTCGATGCCAGGTGCTCTGCCCCCAGAAGTGCTCCTTCCACCAGCACTCGCTGCCCCTGGCGCTGGCGCCTGGGCCCGTTTAGAACCAGGTCCTGCCCCTGAAAGGGCTGGTGCTGCTGCAGGAAGGCGCCGGGCTGAACCCGGGGCCTGTTCCAAGCTCCTTCCCCACGGGCTGTCTGCAGCCCAGGTCCTGGTGACGGTTCTCTCAGCGAGCCCCAGTGCTTCTCAGGTGCTATTTGCTTCCTGGAGGCCAGCCTGGCTCTAGAAAGGGCAGAGGCCAGAGATCTGGGTCCCGGGGCTGGCCCTGCCACGGCCTAGACCAGGTAAGCTGTGCATGCGCTTTCTCTCTCTGATCAGTGTTTCTCTAGGGGGTGCTGATGAGGATTAGAGATGACAAGGGCAAAAGGCCAGCACCCGACCTGATACACACTAGGCTCTTAACTGGTGATAGCTCTCTCTTCCGGCAACCTCCCCAAGAGAAAGAAGAATTGGGCTGCACAAACGCAGGGTGGCTTGAGGCCAAGATACCGCTTGGCCGAGCACTTTACTGTTTCAGGGGTCTGACCTCTTCCAGTTTCTAGCACGTTCCCAGCACGGCCATGCGCCGTGCGGCCTTCCTGAACTGCTCACCACGTCTGCGGAGCAGCTGTCGCTTCCCCTGACAGCAGCAGTCACTGACACGGGCGGAAGATGCTACCTCGCTGCACAGCTGGCCCTGGAGCCGGAAGGGCCAGCCCTGAGGGTGGTGCCCGTTGTCCTGCAGCGCCCTGAGCACGGGAGCAGCGGGGAGCCTGCACCACACCTACTCTCCACCCCTTCCGACTGGGATCACAAAGCTTCAGCTGCTCCCTTTCTCTGAAAGCAAAGGCCACCAAGAGGCGGTCGGACGGGCTCCGGTTTCCTGACGTTTTGAAGCAGGGGGGAGGGTTAAGGGGGTCTTGGCTCCTGCGGAGCATCGCTGGGGATCACAGGTGGCTCAGGGGGCGGCTCGCTGGTTTAAGATGCAGCCTGGCCTCCACTCTTCCGGGCAGGGCACGCTTTCAGGTGCGGGGACCCTCCAGAGAGGAACTCCTCCAAGGCCCCCAGGCCTCGACCTCTTCAAACACTTGCCCAAATCACACAATAAGGTCATCAAGTCTTTCTAGTGTCACGGCATCTTCTCCACGGCTGACACTGGGACGGGGCGTATATGCCCCCTTTGCACAACACATCTCCACGGCGGGTGTCACTGGCTCACTCCTGCTGCAAGGAGCAGAGTCGGCCTCGGGTGCTCCGCACGCGCATCCACGTTCGCACTCTCCCTGGCTGCTCCTGCACAACAGGGTGACCAAGGCGGCCGGCCGGCCCCGGGGCGTGTGGGTGGCCTGCCTTGCTCGAGGACCCCTACAGCCTGCAGGGTTTCCTGTTTGCAGGGAGGCGTGCACGCAGGGCTCCCCAGCCTCTCCCCGAGCCCCCTTCCCTCTCCGCCCGCAGGCGTCGGGCCTGTGCTGCCTTTGCAGGGCTCTCCTGGCCTACTCCATTCCTTCCCCTGGGCCCAGTTATCCTGAAAGGCACAGTCGAGCCCTCGCCCCGGACCGGTCACGTAAGATCAGGGTGTGCCCTCGATCCAGGGGCCGCGAGGCCTCCTGAGAGAGGGATCTGCGGACACGGGTACCCTGGGAAGGCGGCCACATAAGACGGAGGCAGAGGCTAGGCAATGGTTCTTAATAGGCGTCCGTGAGCTTGAACCCAAGTTCAAGAAAACACAATTCTTGGGGACGTGCTGGTGCGGGTGTGGTGTATTTATTAAATACTACACAGTGTAGTGTGGACCTGGTGAGGGGTCCACGGCTTTCACCTGACTGGCAAAGGGGTCCGTGGAACAAGGAAGGGTGAGAGCCCCTGATTAGAGCAAAGCGCCCACGGGGCAGGAATGCCAGGGACTGCTGGCATCCCCCGGCAGCTGGAGGAGAGAGGGGCTCCTAGAGCCGCCTGCGGGGGCTCGGCCCTGCCCACATCTTTAGACTTGGGTCCTCCAGAACTGAGAATACATTTCTGTCGTTTTAAGCCACCAAGTTTGTGGTACTTTGTTAGAGCAGGCACAGGAAGCTAATTCACTTCCCTTTATGCTTCACAGGTATTTTCCCTAATAGCCCTTTTGCAAGTTGAATCCTGTTTTGGTGTCTGCTCCTCAGAGGACCCAAACTAACACAGCAGATACTGGTTCCATCTTACAGATGAGAGAACACGGGCTCCGTGTGCAAGCAACGTCCAAGTCCCTCATTGATGAGTGGCAGGGCCGGGATGACGCTCGTTGTGTTTTGTTCCACAGGTCAAGTTTTTAAAGTTAGATTTAGGCCAAGCTGATTTAAAGTTAGCAAGTCAGAGAGGATGGGGAGCTCGGGCCTATTTTAGCTTGGCCCCTTTGTTTTACAGATGAGACACCTGATAGGAGGGAAGGGGAAGGATTGGTCCAGGGTCCCAGGGGGTGAGCCAGGGCTGTGGGCAGTCATTGCCAGCCCTTGGCGGCTGAGGGAGGCCTCAGGGTGGACTCTCCACAATGGCGGGTGGAAGATGCCTGTGCAGGGCCCAAGAGGTGCTCCGAGGTGGCCCTTGCTGGGAAGCACACGGAGGAGCTGCCAGTGCAGACACTCTGGTCTCCCCGAGGTGACATCCCCGGACAGCCCTGCCCTGGGGCTCCTCCCCTTCTCCTGCTCATTCATAAGCCCTGGGGAAATAAGCTTCTAGGCCACACTTCCTTCAGGCACCAAGCTCTTGTGTTTTTTCCACGGGCAAGAATCCTGAAGCCTGTTTTCTTAGATAATTATTACAAAACCACCCTGGGCCTATAAGAGCTCCACACACATTAGACTTGACCTACGTCTTCCGAAGTCAGCACAGGTGGGAACCGCCAGGCCCGGGGACGGCTACCTCCTTGAAGGCTGCACTAAGGCCAGATGGTGCTGCCCACGCGGTGGAGACCTGGCTGCTCGGGGCTTCTGTCGGGCTCGAGGGGCACTGCTTCCTGCCCTGACTCTTGCAGGGGAGGCTGGGTGAGGCCGTTCTCAAGACCAAGTGGAGCGTGCGTGACAGGCCAGGGAGCTGCAGAGTCACAAGGGGGCTCTGGCGGCGGTGGGGATTCGGCGCCAGGCCAGGGGCTCCAGCAGGCGGCAGCGGGCTGAGTGCCCTGACGGTGGCAGCAGAGACCAGCTCGGAGCTGCAGGGCTCCCGGGCTCGGCTGGAGCGAGCCGGGGAGCCAATTGACTTCAGGGCTCCGCGCATCTGAGAAGGCGTGGGTGGCGCATGGCAGAGGGTCTCTGGCACGGCTCGGGAGACAGAGCACTTCTGGGCCCTGGCGCGGGATCTCCTCCCGGCTGCGGGGGATTTGCTGTGCGCACTCCCTGCTGAAGTGGAAGCTGGGAATCCACTCCTGGCGGGCACGCCGGCACTCGGGCTGCTGGGGACAGGAAGGCAGCCCAGGGCCGGTGCGGGTGTGGGAGGGAGCCAGAGCACAGGGCCTCTGCATGCGCCCGGCTGCCGGGTGGACAGCCTGCAGCGCCTGGTGCCTGCAGACGGGGAGGCCCTTCCTGAGGGCGGCGGGCGAGCTCCTGGACAAACGCCGCTGTCGGGGTTCTGACATGCGGGCCCTGGGATCGGGGTGAGGTTCACTGCTGAAGACCTGCGTGGGGCTGTGCCAGGAGGGCACAGCGTCGGATTTACCTCGATGTGACCCACGTTCACGCAACGCCCGAGGCTGCCAAGCGCATGCTGGCCACAGGTGCGCCTCGAGAGCGCAACCACCAGGCTCTGGAGCTGCAGAGAACATCCCTCTCGCTGGGGCCCTCATGCCCAGGACAGGAGGCACGCGTGGGGAGGCACCCGGCGCTGTGCAGGGACCTTGGCGAGCCTGGGAGTGTCCCAGGTGGGTGGCGGGCCGAGGCAGTGTGGGGAGGGAGGTTCCCGTTCCAGCGTCGTTTAAGCGTGCGCCCCTCTTCCTTGGAAGGTGAGCCAGCAGCACTGCAGGGGCGGCTCCGCGCGGACCCCGGCTTGTGCCTGCACGCACAGCTCAGCAGCCGGGGGCCTCCCCGCTCTGCAGCGAGAGCCCATCTAATTTTAAACTAAACTGAGCGGAAGCGTAGGGGAGTCTTTTCAGAACTGCAGAGCTCTGGTGGGCGTGGCCCGGGGGCGTGCAGGGTGAGTCTCCTCTGGGGGCTCCAGCCCAGGAAACGGGGGCTGGGGTGGGTGAGCCCCCGGGAGCTGGCGGGGAGCTGCACCACACGCCTGGTGCACGGGGCGCTCGGGCGGGCGCCAGCCCCAGGCCTGGGCTGGCGCGCTGGGTGGCGGGACCTGGGGCCGACCACCTGCTCTGGAGCCTCGTCCCCCACCGGTATGGTGCGGCTGGTGGCCAGAGCCTCCTTGGGGACTTGCTTGCTTGTTTCTGACTTTTATTTTGTCCCTCTTGTTAGTTTGATTAAGAAAGGAATTTTAAAAAATAATGGAAACCCACTGTCCTATATACATGTAAGGAATGGCAAACTGAAAAGCTGTATCTACTGTGGTTATTTCTCAAATATAATCATTATTAATTTATTGGCTAACAGTGCTATAATTTTTTCAGTATCATTCTTCTAAGAATGGACAATCATAGTTTTAAGAATATATATGAAAAAAAAGAATATATGTGGGGAAGTGGATGTGGCTCAAGTGGTTGAGCTTCTGCCTGCCACACAGGAGGTTCCCGGGTTTGGTCCTGGTGCCTCCTGGAGAAGATGAGCAGGACAGCGAGCTGGCCCAACAGGCAGGCACAGTGAGCTGATGCAACAAGATGATACAACAAGGAGACACGGAGGAAAGACAATAGAGAGACCCAACGAAGAAGGGAGCGGAGGTGGCTCATGCCATCGAGCACCTCTGTCCCACACGGGAAGTCTCAAGTTTGGTTCCCAGTACCTCCTAAAGAGAAGACAAGCCGATACAGCAAATGGACACAGAGAACAAACAATCGGGGGGGATAAATAAATAAAACAATCTTTAAAAAAGAATATATGTGTGATTCCATGAGACAAAAAAAATGCTGCTTTTCATCAAGAATGAAATACGCAAGCTGCAAACATTTTCAATTCTCCTGAATTGGGTCCGTGAACAGCAACCACCACATGGAAAATTTGCTTTGCTTATCAGCCTGAAGGAGACAGAGATTCTTGAGAGGGGCTCCTGGAAAGAATCCAGATTCCAGATTAGAAAAAAATCATGGAGGACAACGTTGAGTGGAAACACGATTCATGTTAAAGGCATAAACCTCTGGCATTAAGGTTCAAATCGCCACGAACCAGGGGAGGCTGGGGGAGCCTCTGCTGCGAAAGGGGCTTGTTCCCTGAACCCGCGTGCGGCGAAGGTGAGCACATAGCTGCCTCAGTGGACCTAAGGCCAGGCAGGGGAGGCCCGTCCGCTCGCCGCTGGCACGGCTGGTCGGTGCTGGAAACGGGGGAGCCTGGAGGCCGTGCAGGGCAGATGGAGGGCAGGTGCTGGGCGAGCAGTCCTAGGAGAGGACTCGGAAGGGGTGGGGAGCCTGCAGAGGACTCAGGGAAGGGTGGGGAGCCTGGAGAGGGGGAAGGCTGCCCTCGAGGGCCTTTCGCGGGCCTGGGGAGTGCTAGGAGCGTGCGTCCAGTGGGTTCCAGAGGGCCTGGCTTAGGACTGCCACGTGGAGAGGCCAAGGAGGTGAATTTCAGTTCCCAGAGGAGTGGGGAGCGGCCTGGAGGGTAAAAGGAGAATGGGCTGACCAGCAGACGAGGGGCTTGGGGACGGGCTCTCATCTCTGGAAGGGTGCAGGGGGAGCTGGCTGGAGTGGGCTGAGTAGAGTGAGGGCCTCGATGAGGTTGTCAGAGAATCTAAGAGCTAGGCCTGTGCACATGGCAAGGCATGGGGCCCTGACGTCCTGAGAGTACAGCAGTCCTTTATGGAGGTGTTAGGGACACAGGCCCTCGGCTGCAGTGGACAGGGCGACAGCGAGCAGCAAAGAGATGCTGATGGCCTGGGGGCGTCCTTCTCCGTGGATCCCAGGGGAAGCAAGGGAGGTTCACACTGCATCCAGCTCCTGAGCGAGTGAAAGGGGTGGGGGAGGTGGAGGGAAAGCTAAAATACACATGTAACCTCAGACCTTTCTTTAGCTGAACTGTGTCTGTGCCAAGTGGCAGTTTGATATAATTGATGAATTCCAAAAAAAAATGCTTGTAATCTGATCTGTCCCTGGGCCTGAATGAGTTATGATTAGGGCTTTGATTGGGCCATGTCATTAGGGCACTGGCATGGCAAAGAACAGAGTTGGAGCTTTTGATGTGAGGGTTTCTGATGTTGGAGTTTTGATGTTGGAGTTTGATGCTGAAGTCTTAAGTTGGAGCCCAGGGGAAAGAGACAGAGCCGTTTGCCTGACAGTGTACAGCTGGCCTTGTGGAGAGAGGCAAAGCCTAGGGAGCCTCATAGGCTACAGCTGCCCTTGTGCAGGAAACAGAGGAGCTGAGCCCAGAGGAACCCAGGAAGCCTGAGCCCTCGCAGACGTCGGCAGCCATCTTGCTCCAAGATGTAAAAATAGACTTTGGTGAGGGAAGTAACCTATGCTTTATGGCCTGGTATCTGTAAGCTCCTACCCCAAATAAATACCTGTTATAAAAACCACCAATTTCTGGTATTTTGCATCAGCACCCCTTTGGCTGACTTGACTAATAAACCAAGTCCCACCAGATCACAGCTTCATCTCCTCTTTCCTAGGGCAAGTGAGAAGAGATGGAGAAGAGATGGGGGAGGCGAGGAGGGAAGAGACTGAAGGGGAGGATGGATGGAAGAGGCAGGGGAAGGGAAGGCTGTACACGGGGCAGAGCCCCTTTCGCCTCCGTGTCCTGCCCACACCCTGGCGGGCACCGGCGCTCCTGGGGAGCGTGTGGGCTTGCAGAAGGCCCTTGGAGCGCTCGTCACAGCCTGCTGCTGCTGCCTCTGGGGCCCTGGGTGGCGGCCTGACCTCTCCAGCTTAGCGTTTCTTTCTGCAAAACGCAGGCCTGGCCAGGCTGCCTGCCGCGTCCTCTGCAGCCCGAGACCCGAGGCTTTGGGAGTGGAGGGCATCGGAGCCACGGCCAGCAGCACCAAGGACCGGGGAGGGGATGGTGTGTGATTCTCGAGCTGCCGCCTGGGCTTCTGGGGACGTTCTGCAGCTGGCCGAGTGGGGCTGCCCGGCGCGGGGTGGCAACGGGAGTTGGAGTGCTGAGGCAGCGCGAGCTGCGGCGGTGCAGGGCAGGCCGGGCGGCCGAGGGGCGGGGCGGCACTTACAGCAGGAGCAGATGGGCACGCTGATGGCCAGCACCACCCAGGCGATGTCCGCCGTGCTCAGGCAGATGGTGGCCCGGTGCTGCGGCTGGTTCCCTTCGGCCACGTGCGAGGCGTTGCCCACCGTGCCGGGCTTCCAGGTGCCGGCGGGCACCAGGCGGTTGAGGAAGTTCCCGGTGGCTGTGGACACCACCGTGGAGCGGGGCCCGGGCGCCCTTCCGGTTGGCACGGGGCTGGCCGCAGTCTCCTCCTCGGCTGGGGCCCCGGTGCTTTCGGGGAGCCCGGGGGGGTGGGCCGCGGGCTGCAAGGTTGTGGACGCTCCCTGAGGAAGCCCCTCGGAAGGGGCTGAGGCGCTGGCACGGAAGGCAGCCTGGGTGGGCCCCGGGGCGGCCGAGAAGCCCCCCAGGCTGGCAGGCAGAGGCCTGTCGGTGCTGGGAGGGAGAGAGAGCCAGGAGTCCCGGGGCTGGCCGCGGGGGCCCTGGGAAGGCACTGGGGCGGGCTGCGGCCCGGCGGGGGCACCTGAGGCTGCCGCTGCGCTCGGCTGCCCGCCGAGGCTGGCGGGGGGCAGGCCGCGCCCGGGGTCCGCTCTGCTGGGGCCTGGCGTGCCCTCTGCCGGCAGTGAGGGGGTGGCCCCGCGGGGCGGCCCGGCTGCAGCCTCCGCCTGGGGCGGCTGCGAGGGGGTGCGTTCCCAGGGTGGGCTGGGGGGCGCGGCGGGCGGGTCCGGCTCCGCTGGCCCCGTGAGGTTGCCCTTGTAGATCTGGAAGCCCTTCCCCAGGGGCCGCCTGGGCCCTGGAGGCGTGGCGCTCTGGTTGCGGCCCCGCTGGCTCTCCTTCCTGCCCGCGGGGCCGCTGTGCGCGGGTGGTGCAGGGCGGGGGGCGCCGCCGGCTCCCCTTCGGGAGGAGCCTGGAGGCCGGGGGGGCCTGCGGGTGGCGGCCCGGGCGGGCGCTGGGGGGGCGTCCTCTGGGGCCCGGGACGCCGTGGCTGCCGTGGCGGCGGGGGGGCGTCCTGTCGTCAGGGGGCCCGTGGGGCGGGAGGTGGCGGCCACCACGGTGGTGGGGACGGTGATCGCAGGTGGGCGTCCGCCTGGACGGGATGTCGTCCTGGGTGCTGCGTCCTGGGAGGAGGGTCCGCCGGGGTGGGTCGTCGGCGTCCCGGCGGGGGCAGGTGCGGCGGTGGCCGGGCGTCTGGGAGAGCTGGCAGCTGCTGTGGCCATGGTGCCAGAGGGGCGGCCCTGCAGAGGGTCCCTGGGAGAAGGCTCCTGGGCGGCCAAGGCCAGGGCTTCCGCCAGCGCCGAGGTCAGGAGGAAGCCTGGAGGACAGAGAAGCGGTGAGCGCCGGGGCGGCCGTGGCCTGGCCTCACCACGGCCCGCATGGGCTCTGTGTGCCGGGGGATGCTCCCGAGGCCCGCCCTGCCCTCCTGCCGCGCAGAGCAGGTGTGGAACCAGGTGTGGGGCTGGACAGGTTGGTCATCTGGCACCTGCCGGGAGGACCGCCAGCCTTGGGGGAAGGGGAGACAGCTGGGCAGGCCGCTCCCATCCCTTCCCCAGGCCCCGCATGCTCGCCACCCTCTGCCCAGGGCGGGGGCTCCGTGTTCCGAGCCTGGGGCGGAGGCCGAGGGGCAGTGTGCGGCTGCCTCGTCTGCCCCTTCAGAGGCAGGGAGTGGTCACGCCAGGGGCTCAGCCTCAGTGGGGGAGCCAAGCCAAGGGAGGAAGGCCTGGTGGGCAGAGACGACCACCGGCCACTTACAAGCCAGACGGAGGTGCAGCCGGCCAGGCCCACTCACCAAATGACTACCGAGGGCCCGGGGACACGGCAACGAGCAGGGCAGAGGTCAGCCCTCGACACACTCACTCAAGTTCTCCCATCCCAAAACAAGGCGGAGGTGGCTGTGCAGAGGACGGGGACCGCAGAAGGGGCCAGGGTCTGAGAAAGGACCGCAGGCCCGGTGCCCAGTCTTGGCACAGAGCTGGAGCGGGGGGTGCACTCTCAAAGGCGGTGGGCGCTGTGGCCAGCACTCTTACCCGCGTCTCCCACGGGGCTCATGCGGCTGAACCCCTGCAAGATCTTCCTGGGTGCGGCCCAGTGTTTTTGAGCAGAAGCCATCCTGAACCTTAAAGAGAAACCCTGAGCTCTGCATATGTGTATATTTTTAATGCACTGAGAAAATGCACCAGGACAAAACCCTTCAGTACATTTAAAAACACGCCTAAAGCTGTGAGGATTTTACATCATCACAGCAGGTCCTGTATTAAAGGCTGCACCTCATGTAGGTGCTGGCCCTGTCGAATGACGGGTGCACATGGGGTGTGCCGCACAGTGCCACGGGTGGACGAGCTGTCTGCTGTGGGGCCGCTTCTGACCTGCTGACTTCTCCTTGTTCACATGAACCTGCTTCCCTCAGTCCCTGCTCTGTCTCCACCCCATAACTCTTTCAGAGCCACCAGCTCCCCCCACCAGATCACGGCAGGACAGATGGCCAAAGAAGTCCCTGGCTGCCCAGTGCGGCCAGCAGAGGCGCGACAGGCAGGCCTTTGAGACCAGGTGTGCACTCAGCACGTGAGGCTGCCGCCTGCTTAGTCTCGGAATGGCCCAAGGCTCCCCTCACCCTGTACCCACAAATTTGGGGTGGGGGGAGTGTAGCTCGAACTACCCCTAGACCCAACAGTCTGCCTTAGTCCACCTGTTTTTTCCAAACTTTCATTCGTGTGACCTGCTCGCTGGCGTCAAGCCTCACACTGTTTCCAGAGCACCTGCCTGTGTCGGGCCTTGGCGCCCCGTTTACCTCACAGCCACTCCGCGGGGTGGGAGTGAGAGGTTCCAGGAAATCGGTATCGTGTTCCAAGTCACAAAGCAGAGGGCGGCTCTGAGAGCAGGCATGCCGCCCGAGTGCACGCTTCACCCGTTCCAGCGCCACCACCGAGGCTGAAGGTGAAGGACAGTGTGCTGCGGGCGTGCTGACCCCGCCAGGGCTGGTGGTCCTGACCTCTGCTGTTTTGACGGACATGCCCTTACCACCTGCTGGTTAAAGGGCCTGTTCAATACAGGAGCCTTGAATGTGGGGTCTCCACAAAGGGGGGAACTGAGACAAGGGCCTGTGAGCACACGGTTGACCCTGGGAAGTGACCTAGGGGACAGCTGGGGACTGAGAAGAGCAAAGCAGGAAGGAGGGAAAACCAACCCAGGGTGGGGGGGGGGCACCTCAAGCCCCCTGGGGCTTCCGAGTCGCTGAGCAGACGTCTTCCCCAGTTGTCTGCCCCGAAAAAGACCCCAGCTCCTATCCCGCGGTCCCGGGGGCTTGGGGTGCTGGTCGCACTGCTCCCCCATGCCAGCGTCTCTGTGGCCGCACCAGAGAAGGCCTGGGGCAGAGCGGCTGTGGGAGCCCTGCAGCCAAGCTGGAGTGGACACTGGGCCAGGAGGTTCCCGGGTGGAGCACCGGGAGGAGCTCAGGAGGCAGCGAGCGCAATCCTGGACCGGAGGCGGAGGCCGCGGCAGTGCTACGGCGGCTCAGAGGGCCAGGGGCCGGCCCCAGGGGCAGGGCTGGGGTTCGGAGCCGCCCTCCCTCCGGGGGGACGCTGGAGCATGCCAGCGGCAGAGGGGTCAACATGTGAGCATGTGGTTTCTAAAATGCTCAGGGAAAGCAACCGCACTGGCTGTGGCACCAGCATCCCGGGGCTAAAGCCCTCCCAGCTGGAAGGCGTGACTGGAATCCTGCTTGCTGTACCACCTCAGTGTCAGTAAACAGGCCTGGCCGTTTTCAGCCACCAGCCTCCTCTGGGGCTCTTTCTCTCTCTCCAGGTGGGCTGCCAAATTAGCCTTCAACCCTTCCTCCTCAGACTCTAGAGTAGGTCTCAGGTGCGATGAGTGAATTGTGCCATCCTAGGTGCAGGGTTTTCACCTGAAGAATGATGTCCAGATGTCACAGGAGGGGGCCCTAGAGCTCCTCTTGCGCAACCCCCTCCTCCCAGGGGAAAACTGAGGGCCAGGAGTGACTGGTCTGAGGACAGAGCTGGCGGGACACAGTCTGGACCACAGCCTTGGACACTATTTCAAAGCAAATCTGTCTAAAAGATTGCCGCGATGTTGCACTGCCCAAACACCACTTTCAACCTCTGTTGTCACCTTCAGTATGGAAATCAGACAAGCATTTACCTCTCCTCTTTGGCACAAAAGGTTAATGACTGAATGAGACACACACGCTGTCACAACAAACAGGCAAGGCCTTCAACCCCGGCTCCCCTAACAGATGCAAATTTTCACCCCAGGCTCTTTGTGCTGGCCTGCCTGCTCCCCTGCCTCACAATCTGGGGCTACCACCTCTTTGCATATCATTTGCATGGATTTGCATAATAGACTCTGGAGGCGCTAATCCCAACTATGTAAGAGAGACTAAAGATAAAATCTAGCTTGACGTGCTTGAAACCGATTTTCAGAACATGTTGGAATAAGGCACTGGGGGGGTGGGAGGGAAACCAGCGGGTTGGTGGGCAGCAGATGTGCCCGGGAGGCTCCTCCCATCTGGAATTCCAACCCAGGCGTGGCCCCAGCGCCCAAGGCAGGGAAGCCGGTGAGCGTGCTTTCAGTCCTCTGAGGTGGAGCTCTCTAGCTGAGCCTTAGCATGGCCCCGCTGCCCGAGGGCCATGCCGGTGAGCGTGCGTTCAGTCCTCTGGAGGTGGTGCTCTCTTTAGCTCTGTTACACTGAGGAAGAGAAGCAGAGAGGTCGGGAGGCTGCCCGCCGTCACCCAGGTGGGACTGGGATTTGCACACGGCTCTGGGTATGTGCGTGTCCCTGTTTGCTCACCTCTCCTGGCTGCTCGCCACTCTCTATGTGGGAACTGACTTTCTATTGTTGGTCTTCTGATTTTTCTTCCTTCTTATCTGCTCTCTTCTAGCTCCACTTCAGGGCTCTATATGACACACTTTGTGTTCTTGTGAAAATCCAGCGAATTAACTTCATTTTGTAAGTAATGGGGGGTGGGGGTGGGAACATTTTAGCGTACAACATAAGAGTTGGGAACCCCCTGCTTTAATTTTTTAATTCTCTTCTTTTCCCCAATCCTGGCATCATAATGCACACCATTTTTTTGGTGGAGTAGAAATGGTATACATATATAATATAAAGAAATGTATTACATAAATATAAAAAATTTCCTCTTAAAATTGCTTATTCAACATGTGCATCTACACACATGCACAACATATTATCTATATGGATACATTTTCCCTTACACATCTAAAGGGAATTCTATCTCATTTTGCTAGTAATCTGAAGTACCTTCCCTCCTCTTGGGAGGCAAGGCCTGTGTCCCTCCCTTTGGCTTGGGGTGGCTTGTGGCTACGGCAGAGGTGACGGTGTGTGGCTTCTGAGGCCAGGGTGCAGAAGGTGCTCCCGCTTCCTGGGGGCCTCGGGGGCCCCAGCTGGCAGGTGGGGAGGGAGCCTGGGAGCTCGCCAGGGCCCGTGGTGAGGCGCTGGGCCCCTGCACTCTTCCAGGTGGCTGGCGGCCAGGAGAGGCCGTCTTCACAGCAGGTGCTCCAGCCCCGTCGGGCGCTCCCTGCCCTGGCTACAGGTTCATGAGCAAAGGGAAGGGCTACTGTTGCTAAAGCCAGTTCGTTTCCCATGGTTTGCTGGACAGCAGTAACGGCCGGAGGCCCACCCCCGTGCAGCGCCCAAAGCCCTCGCGGGGAGCGTTCTGGATTCAGGGGTCAGGCTCTCTTGTAGTGCTGGAGCTCACACTGTGTGGCTGGTGACTTGGGACCCCTGACTCTCCTCCCTTCCTGGCCAGACTGAGGGGAAAGGAGCCAGCTTAGTTCTGGGTTCTTTCTATAGCCCCCGATTTCTCTAACTGACAGCCACGGGCGCCTCCAAGGAAGAGAGAAACAAGCGCATACCAGGAATAGCACGCAGCTTCCTGGCACACACTCACGCTGTGGACAGGGACGGATGTAAAGTTGGAAGCTCTCACACCATGCCTGTGTGTTAAAGGCACAGCCGTTTCCTTCAGGGAGCTGGTATTCTAGAAGAGAGCAACGTGAGTTGCCACAGGGGCACAAACCCATACACAAAGATGTTCTCTCAACTCCCTTCCGTAAACAAACAAGAATGACAGAATTAGAGGGATGAAAAGGTCAGCGCAGCCTCTGATACCACAACCAGGCCATTGGCATTCAGGCAGCACCTCGCTGACGCCACGGGGAAGAACGCAAACGCTCAGCCCAGACTCCTCCAACTCCTCTAAGCTAAGAGGAAAGGGTGCATGAAACGTTCTGCGCTTGCGAGGGAAAAACCCGCCAAGCAGCACGTCGGGCGGGGTTAGAGGAGCAGAGCAACGTTAAGCCGAGAGCACGCCCTGGATGCATGCGAGAACACGCCCTGGATGCGAGGCCAGAAGGCGGCACTCCACCTCTGCGCTTCCTCCCAAGCCCACGACCCCGGCCAGGCCTGAGGAAAACACCAGGCACATCCCGAAGGAGCGACCTTCTGCAGTGTCTGACCAGCAGTCCTCAAAATCGTCACGGTCCCCCAAACAAGGAAACTGTTACAGTCGGAGGTGCCTCGGGAGCCACGACAACTACATGTGACGTGGTGTCCTGGACGGGACCTTGGAACAGGAAAAACGTATTAGGCCAGAACTAAGGAAATCTGAGTACAGCAAGGACTTTGGCTAATAGTAATGTATCATATAGGTCCATTAGTTGTGACAAATGTACCACACTAATGTTAGATATTAACAAGAAGGTATATGGGAACTCTCTTCACCGTCTTCACAACTTCTCTGTAAATTTAAAATTATTCTAAAATTAAAAAACAAATATTTAAAAAAATGTTCCATAGAGGTCAGACAGCAGGGGCAGCTGATGGCCATCCTATGAGGCGAGTCCTAGAAGGGGACACGGATGAAGGGAGATATGTGAGTTTTCCCACCACCCGCCTTGACCATGTGTCCGGACTGTAGGCTCAGGGGGGAGCCTGAGACCCCTGCCCCAATGCTGGCTCCTGGCTCCTCCGACCTTTCATAATCCAGCGGGTAGATTTTGATCTAGGCATGTATTGATATGTTTCAGAGCCTATTAAGAGGGGTAAAATTCCATGATGATGCCACATCTACATATATTCCCTCTCAGTCCCACATTTTCAAGTACTCTAATGCAGAGTCCGAGTGTGGAGTTCGGGTGGGGAAAAGGCCAGGAGATCTAACATCTGAACATAGTTTTTCCAGCTGCTCCAATTCCACCCAAGGGATCCAGTAAATGCTACCTGTGTAACACAAAGTCACAGCTTCCTTGGCCAAGGAATCAGGCTGCGTGGAAGTCAAGGCATCCTCATCCTGGCTGTAGGCTAGACCACAGTCTTTTAAACACGGAAGCCACAGAAGGTGCTGGGCACAGGTCCAGCCATCCCCACGCACAATGCCTGCCCTTTCCCCTTCCTGCTCCGTGATGGTGCCCATCTGCAAAAAGGCCCTGGGTGGTCCCACTTGCTCGACAAGGTTGCGGTCTCCTAAGCCCCGGGACAGAAATGCTGCTCCCTGTGCGGGGCCCAGGGCGCGCTCATCACGCTGACGCCGCTCCCCCTGGGACCTTCAGCCGGGGCGTGGCTGGGGGGTCGGTGGGGCTGGAGCTTGGTCCTGGCTCTGCCGCCTCCTTGTGGGAGCTCAGGCAGTCCTTTGCTTTGTTTTCCTCCTCTGCACGACGAGAAGGACAGCGCCTGGCGGGGGGGTGCTGTCAGGGCGGGGGCCGTGCAGAGCCGCCGTGCCTGGCGATGGATGCTGGCGGCTGCTGGCGGTTCCCGTCACTGCCGTGGGGCTGGGGGCATCCTCAGGAAGGCACCTGGAGCCCCAGACCCGAGTTCTCTGCCTGACACAGTAGGGGCACTGTCATGTTTTTGAAAAAAAATAGAAGAGTGAATGGATACTCAAATAATTCCATACGTTTGGGACAGTTCTCTGCAGCCGAAGGTTCACCACAAACTTATAGACGATTATTTCTTCGAAGACAACGTCAGCCAAAGAAAGCAGAAAACAACGCGCGTCCTGTGACATGGTAGTACGGGGTGTGCGTCCACGCCCGTGTGTGAGCTTCTCTTGCTTATACTTTGCTTGTCTTTGTGATTAATACTAACAAGGCAGAGGGAGGCAAGTGGGAGGCTGTGCTGCAACCCACTTCCTGCTGATCTTCCACAACTGCTGGGTCTGTTCCCAATTATGTGAGCAAATCGGCCTTCGTGTCTTCCCAAGGTCCTCCCGGGTTGTGAGAGCGTGTCTGCCCGGGCTGGAGTTAGACAGAGCTGGGCCTCAGCTTTCACTTCCAGTTCCAGCTGTGCTTCTGGAAGGTTTTGAGGAACACTGTAGGGAAGGAGGGGCAACGGGAGGACTTACTGTCGGGGGACAGCTGACAAGGCAGCCCCCCTAAAGAAGCAGGGAGAGGCCTTTGGCATCTCAAATGCCTGGCCCCCGGAAAGCCCCGAAATGGACGTGTCTGGGGGCTGCCGTCCCCGCTCGGGGCTCATCGAGTGGGTTCCTCAGTAAGAATGGGCTCTTTGAGACTTCCAGGGAAACCCTGTGAAGAGTCCTGGGATGTGTCTGAACACAACAGCATCTGCCTACCCTTAGCTTCAAATGGTCAAAAACTGGAAAGAGAAACCAGTTCCTGGAGTGGTCATGCCTGAGAATCACGCACCTCAAGAGCACGGTGGCTTTTGACCTGACATCCACATCCGCTTGCCAGCAGCCTCTCTGCACCTCCTCCTCCTCCTCCCCAAAGAGCTGGCCCAGGAGAGAGCAGAGGACGCCACTGGGAAGGGGGCAAAGTGCCTCGGGGGGGCGGGGAGTGGGCAGGGCGGAGGCAGCTCGTGGAGACGCTGACCTCAGAGGCCCGCCTGGCCCGCCGCGCGGCCTGCTCCTGAGCCGAGGCTTCTCCAGGGGCAGTGTGCGAGGCTGCTTGGTATTCTCGCTCTCTCCCCTCTGGGGCTGGCTGCAGTCTGGCACTTCTCTCCTAGCTGCCAAAGGTTCACCGCCTGCTCTAGTTCGCCTGGAACAAAACGGCTCAGGCAACACAGCTGTGCATCCTTGTGAAATTGCCCAATTTCCCATTTCAAGGCAGGATGCCCATACTCCAAGGTATAATTTAGGTTTCTGGCACGAGCTGTATTTCACAATTGAATTTTGAAACTCAGTCTTCCAGGCTGTGCGTGCTTGGGCATTCCAGCTTTTCTCCCCTCTCCTCCCTCTTCCATTCCCACCCCCTCCCCGATACCAATACTCACACTAACACTAACCTGTGTCCATTTATTGAGTGCTTACTATGTGCCAGGTACTGCACTAAGTAATTGTCATGTATTATTCACTCAATCTTCACAAAACCCTATGAGGTAGAAAAGAACATCAATGATCTGATTAAAAGGCTAACACCCTCCACCTCTTTATTCTTCTCTTTTGGGGCATAAATCTGTGGATTTAGATATCTGAATGATTCAATGCAGACATAGAGGTAGCTTTCTGGTGGAAAACCTAATAAAACCGGGCAAGGAGAAAGGAAAACACATACCAAACAAGCAGAGTAATGGGTGATGGTCTGTAATTCAGGACTGGGTTGGGTGGAGCAGAGGTTATGTATAGCACTTCCATGAAGACCGGAAGGACCTGGGGAAGGCTTCCTGGAAGAGGGGAAACCCAGGTCCTCGAACTTCTTTATTCACACATTCAATAAACATTTACGGAGGCCTAAGCTGCTGTGGCTTTGTGTTTCTCAGATAAGCTGGTATCGATCTCAGCCATGGAGATGGCTACTATTACCTTATTCTCCACAATGGGCAATATTGGCAGGAGAAAATTCTGGGAAATTTGGAAAAGGTAAGTGTACCAGCTTGATATTGTTTATGAATTCCAAAAATAGAGATTGGATTATGTCTGTGAACTGGTCTGTTCCTCTGGGCATATTAGCTTGTATTGGATTCAGAGGTTTCACTTTTACTTGGTTCAATAATGATTAAGGCTTTGATTGGGTCATGTCAGTAGGACGTTGAGTCCCTGCTCCCATGGTGGTTGGGGACTCACAGAGGAAATGACAGGGCAGAGGAGGAGTTTGGAGTTTTGATCCTGGAGCCCGGGAAGTAAGCACACAGAGAAACAGATACACGGGAAGGAGAGAAGGCTCCACGAGGCACAGCAGAGGCTCCAGGAAGAGAGACGGGCTGTTTGCCTGAGAGTCTACAGCCGGCCTTGTGGCGACAGCAGGGCAGCTGAGCCTGGAGAGGAACAAGCCCAGGAGAGAGATGAGACGGCCCAGCCTGTGGCTGCGACTGGAAGAAGCTGGGACCACGGAGCCTTGGGAGAAGGAGGAGGCCTGGACCTCGCAGACGTCGCCCGCCATCTTGCCCCAACACGTGGCAGCACACTTTGGGTGAGAAAGTACCTCTTATGGTACCTTGAGCTGGACTCTTTAGGGCCTTGTGACTGTAAGCTTCTACCCCAAATAAATGGCCTTTATAAAAACCAGCCAATTTCTGGTATTTTGCATCAGCACCCCTTTGGCTGACGTACAGTAAGCTTATCCATGGGTGGGTGACACTTTGCAGTGTGCTAATCATTCAGAACGGGAACACACATTTATTAAGTATCTACTATGTTTGCAAGTATTTTATTCCCACAAACTAATGTACTCCTCACAAACACTTTGTGAGGTGGGTCTTATTCCCTGAAACAGAGGTTTAGAGAGGTTACAGATTCAAGGTCACACATTCAAAGTGGAATTGGATGCACACCTATGTTCTTCCTGTTTTTCTTATTCCTCTTTTCTCTCTCTTCCACTTTCACTGTGCACACTGCCTGTTGCAAAGCCCCTTTAGTGGTAATGTTTGATTACATCTGTTCCTGGAGAGCTCACTGCCTGATCAAAGGGTTCCTGGCTTCAGCAGGCCTTGATGATGATGGGTCGGACACTGCAGAGTCAGGTTTTCTGGGGCTGTCCAGTCTGGTCCAGCCTCCACTGCAGAGCACACAGCTCAACCCTTCCTTTGAGTTGAAGCACATCCCTTAAAAGGCGAAGCCTGGGGACAGCCCAGTTCAGGGAAGTTGCTCCTAGTAGACACATTCTTCTTAGGAGGAAAAGGGAGAGAAGGGTAAGTGGTTCCTCACCTCTGAGATGTGCTTATACTTGTTTTCCTTTTACCCCAACTACAGCTCCAACAACCCCGATAACCAATGCAAATAGGTAAGCGCATGCTACCCCCCATATATGGTCCAGATTTCTATTAGAATCTAGAAGACACGACATTTGGGCTTGGCACTGAGATGGTAGAATACACCACCCAGATTCCCTTCCTTACCTGCCCCCTCCCCACCGCCAAGGCTCTCGTCCCATAGCTGGTAGGTGTGTTGGCAGATGACAGCTCACGGCTGAGTTTCCTTCAGGCACAGCCCCATCCTGGGCAACCTGCACCCAACAGCTGGTTGAGGTGGAGTTAAAAGGACTGGCTCCTCTGCCACAATCTGGGACTCTGAAGGGCCGTCTCAGCTCCAGAGATCCCCAGCAGGATGGCAGAGGCCTTTGGTGGTGACTGAATCACACTTCATTCTCCTAAAGGTGTTGATTCCGGGAGCACTTCCAAAAAACTTCCTACATGCAAATATCTAGCTCATAGTCTGCTTCTGGGAACCAGGTCTGCAGCAGACAGTATATCCACTCCATGCTGGCAGTGAGGGGAATGATGGTTCTTCCTTCTTGTCATTCTTTCCCTGCGTCTTACCCCTCGTATTAATTCCATCTCATTTAACGTCCCTCTAAAGAGTCAGCACCTCCAGGGAGCCTTCTCTGGTGTATCCCTTCCTCGTTCCCGTCACCCTAATTATGAATGCCACTCTTAATTGATGGCATGGGAGACTTTTTATCTTGTCATTATATATTTTCTTACATCGTTCCATTATCCTGAAACCTTGAGAATGGGCAATATCGAAGATTAAAATATTCCCTTGCAATATTATTCAGGACAACTCCAAGTCTGGAAAATGCCCCCACATCACACCTCTGCTTCCCTCTCCCTGCCCTCAGCAACTCCCGTGGCCACTGTCTCCATATCAATGATATAATTTCTTCCATTGCTAGAGTCACAATAATTCTATAGTAGAATACCAACCAGTAAGTCCACTCTAATCCATATTTTATTCCTCCATTTTGAGGACCCTGGGATGGTGAGGTCCACTCTACCTCTAAATTGAGAGGGGGCTTAGATCCCACATGGTTGATGGATGGAATTCTCCTGCTTGCAACTGTAGACTCTCTTGGTTCCTCAGTGTGGTGGTTGAGCATCTTCACCTTCCTGTTAGCTGACCTGGATAAGTCTAACGAGCTAGAGAGTAGGTGTTGCAAGTCTGCTGAGGCTCAGGGCCCAGCTGGCACATGGACAGTCCAGAGATTCAAGTCTCCTAAGCATACACCAACCCCAGCACCAACCACAGGTTCAGTAAAAGTGACAGAAGAGGCATGTGTAGAGAGGTCACATCTGAGTCCAACTCTATCATACTCAGGAACACAAATTCCAAAGTATGGCCCACTGGCAAGGCACTGGATTCCAAAGCCATCTGCCCTGACTGTAGGACCTGAGTGCTCCATAGCCCTCAAGAGCACCACTACCTGGGGTTGTATCTATTTTGGCTATCTCTGAGATCCTGCTGAGACATGCGTTAAGCGTGACCCCTCTGATGACCTCCCAACTCATTTTGAAGTCTCTTAGTCATATAAACTCATTTGTCTTTACCATTTCCCCCTTACATTCAAAGTCTTTTTCTAGTTGCATCACCAGCTGGTGCTTGGTAGTAATCCCTCAGTGCCAGGGAGGCTCATCCCTGGGAGTCATGTCCCACGCTGGGGGGAAGGTAATGCATTTACATGCTGAGTTTGGCGTAGAGAGTGGCCACATTTGAGCAACATGGAAGCTCTTAGGAGGTAAACTGCAGGGACAGATGCAGGATATTATATATCCTGCCATAACCCACTGAATAGACTGGGATGTAAACTACAATGTAAACTATAATCCATACTGTGTAGCAGTGCTCCAAAATGTACTCATCAAATGCAATGAATGTGCCACACTGATGAAAGAAGTTGTTGATGTGGAGGAGTGGGGGGTGGGTGAGGAATGGGGATATATGGGAACTTGTTATATTTTTTAATGTAACATTTTGTATGATCCATGTATCTTCAAAAAAAAAAATTCCCTCTTACACAGTCACATACAGTAATAGTTGGAGGCACTTAATCCTGTTGGCTGAACATTTGACAAATCCCTTATCACTGCCCTGCCTTCCTTTCTTACTCATTTAATTCATTCAGCACACATTTACTGCCGGTCCTACCTGAGCTAAGCATTGTTCTGCGCAATGGAGACACACAAAGAAGTAATGTTCCCTTCCTCACCTCCAGGGGGTTAGGGTTGAGCAGGAGAACCTTGTGGCATTGAGGGCAGACTGCCAAGGTTCAAGTCCCTTTCCTTTGCTTTTCTAGCTCAATTCTTGGACAACTTCCCTAAACTCTCATGTCTTAGCTTCTTGCCTGCAAAATGAGAATAACAAGACTGTCTACCTCATAGGGTTACCATGAGGATTAAATGAAGAAGTATAAGTGGAGCTTATTACAGTGTCTGGCACACAGTAAGAATTACCCAAGTCAGCACTGTCCAGAGCCACTGGCTAGATGTGACTATTTCATGATTGAAATGTTTATGAAATGTTTGTAATAGTCCAAATTGAGATGTGCTATACGTGTAAAATACACACTCGATTTCAAAGACTTAGCATAAAAAGAATGTAAAATATACCATTAATGAATTTTTAAATTAATTACATGTTGAAATGGTAATATTTTGGATATATTGGTTTAGGTAAAATATGCTATTAAAATTTATTTCATCTGCTGCTTTTGACTTTTGTTAATGTGGCTACTACACTTTTAAAATTATACATGTGGCTCACATATTTCTGTTGGGAAATGCCAATCGAAGGCTTTGCTACAAAAATCACAATGAAAAGCAGAGCATGATTGTAGCAATTTGATATAATTGATGAATTCCAAAAAGAAATATTGGATTATGCTTGTAATCTGATCTGTACCTGGGCATGACTGAGTTATGATTAGGGCGCTGAGTCCCCACCCTTGGTGGATGGGGACTCACAGATAAAAGGCATGGCGAAGAACAGAGTTGAGGGCTTTTAATATTTGAGTTTTGATTATGGAGTTTGATGCTGAAGACTTAAACTGGAGCCCTGGGAAGTCAGCACGCAGAAGAAAGAGAAGCCAGCCCCAGGAAGGAAGGAACCTTGAAACCAGAGTAAAGCCAGCCCCAGGAACGTAGGAACCCGGGAAGCCTGAGCCCTTGACGTCGGCAGCCATCTTGCTCCAAATAGACTTTGGTGAGGGCTTTATGGCCTGGTATCTGTAAGCTCCTACCCCAAGTAAGTACCCTTTATAATGTCCAGCAGATTTCTGGTGCTTTGCATCAGCACCCCTTTGGCTGACTAATACAATGATAAATACCATTACAGAGACACATGGGCTGCCAGAGTAGCCACGCTAAGTGTGGCCCGAGGGCCAGCAGCAGCAGCAGCACACCTGGGCACCTGACAAAAATGCAGAATCTCAGCCCCCACTGCAGACCTACTGAGCTGGAAACTCCGGGACAAGCCTGGCAATATGTTTTAGTGAAACCTCTGACGATTCCAATCTCACCAAAGTCTGACAGCTAGTGCCCTAAGGGAAAGCAGTGGTATCAGCAACAACTTTTCTTTTTAAAGATTTATTTTATTTATTTCTCTTCCCTTCCCCTCTGTTGTCTGCTCTGTGTCCATCCGCCGTGCGCTCTTCTGCATCTGCTTGCTTTGTCAGGTGGCACCAGTAAACCGCGTCTCTCTCTTTTTTTTGTTGTTACCTCTCCTTGTGTGCGGCACCACTCTTGGGCGGGTTGCAATTTTTTCACACGGGGTGGCTCTCCTTGTGGGGCATGCTCCTTGTGCATGGGGCTCTCCTAAGTGGGGGACACCCCTGCGTGGCACAGCACTCCTTGTGCATGGCAGCACTGTGTGTGGGCAGCTCACCACATGGGTCAGGAGGCCCTGGGTTTGAACCCTGGACCTCCATATGGTAGGTGGACACTCTATCAGTTGAGCCATGTCTGCTTCCCATCAGCAACAACTTCTGATAGAGGAGCTCAGGTTACCGTTAAGAGAGGAAGGGAGATGAGGCAGCTGTGTGGCTGAGGGAAGGGAGGATACACAGAAAACATCCCAGGCATTTTGTAAATTTTAAATAAAGGGAAATGTCAGGGGGCCTACAGCAGAGTTCCATCCCACTTTCCCGGGCTCTTTCAGAAGCTGCTTTTTCTGGAAACAATGCCCTCTGCCTGGGCTGGGTCCTCTGGCCTTCTGCACCTTTTTAATTAAAAAATGAACAAATACAATCTAAAATTAACTTGCATTTGTAAAGCACAACCTCAGAAGTGTGTTTGTTATTCTGTGCTTTGTGCTCGTCATCAGTTGATGTGCCCAGTTCAGAACTGGAGTGCAAGAGAGAAGTTTCAAGTACGCAGGAGCTAGCCCACGACAAGTGGGTCAGCTTCTAAAGAGTCGATTCCTGAGAGCACCTTAAGGCAGCAGAGGGTTGGTGGTGGCTGCAGAAATCCTTTTCCATTAGGAAAAGATTTTACACTAACTTCATGATTTTATACTTTAGATTTATGATCTTCCTGTTCTTTTGCGCTTCCAACAAACAGATCTTTCAATGGATAAAGCTCAAATTTTGTCCTTGCTCATCAGTGGGGACACAGGGAGGGACACAATTCCAGAGCAGTACATCCTTTGTGGTGTGGGTATGGCCTGGTCTGGATTAAATACTTGGTAAGCTCGTGCCACATTTCTTTCCCTGAGGGAGTGGGAGGCGAGAGCTGGGAGAGAGGGACTCTATGGGGCACCATCATTGCTGAGGAGGCTGCAGGTGCATAGCAAACTCATCTCTACGCAAAAGCCTGCCTTTGCTCTCTACTCCCCACATTTAATTTTATTTGCAGCTTGTGTACTTGCAGCCATCTCTGCTCATTATGGTGACATCCCCTTCACTCACTGAATTATGTGGCAGAAGTTTTGGGCGAGCTGCAAGGTTTCCATGACACTGTCTCTGGAAGTAGCCTTGGTCTTCACCCACCACAAAAGGGTGAACGTCAGATCAGCAGCACCAACACTTGCATACGGTTCATGGGCAACGACGATAACAGTGTTCATTACAGAAGAGACAGCGCAATAGGGACAGGGGGCCAGCAGTGGTCAAAGAGGCACCTGCCATGTCCTAGGAAGTGAATCTTAAGTACTTTACCTCCTGTGCCAGGGCCTATTTTCCAACATGGCTGCACCAAAATAGCTCACCCCACAGGTTCTTCCAAGGTGAGGCTGCCATTCATTGAGTGGTGTGGCTCTGGTGAGATGACAATATGTGTTCACAGTCTAGGCCACAAAGGCGACACCTCATGGATCTGGCTATCCTGGAGCAGCCATGCTGGAGAGATCACACAGAGATGGAGGGAGATGCTCAAGGAGCTCCAGCTGTTTGTATCTTCCCAGTATCAACTGCCAGACATGGGAGTGAGCAAACCTTCAGGATGCTTTCAGCCCAGATGACATCGAGTGAAGCAAAGATGAGCTGTCCCACTGGGCTGTCAAGTTTGCAAGCTCATATTGCAGGTTTGCGAGCAAAATAAATGTCCTTGTTCCAAGCACTAAGTTTTGGGGTGGTTTGTTTCACAGCAGTAGTAAATGGGATGCCTGTTGTATCTCATTAAACCCACACTAGGTGGGTTTCAAACTAAGTTCTACTATTATGGTCACCTTACAGACGAGGGAGCAATGCAAAGAGGTGTGGTGATGTGCTGGGGACCTCATCACCAGACTGTGGTAGAGCCAAGCTTCGCACAGTTCTGTCCTGTGCTGGGTTCGGGCTCCCTAACACCTTGCCACCTTGGCCACGTCTCACTCATGTGCTACGGTCCCTGGTGGGTCTGTGACCCTGCCGAGAAGTGCAGATCACATGTGATTCTACGTGTAGCATCTGTAGTTCCTGGTGGGTCTTTAATGTGTCAGAGAAGAGGAGACTTATCTTTAAAGGTCTGCAGGTAAGGCTGATTCTCAGGCCCAGTATGAAAAGACACTTGACCTTGAGGTGCAAATGGGAACACAGGACTCTGGCTGCCTTGACGTTAATAAGGGTTACATGTCCTAGAACTCTAGGAGTTTGCAGAAGCTGGTCTGTTTTCCTATTTTACACACAGGTTCCCAGAAGCAGACTACGAACTGGATAGTTGCATGTAGAAGGTTTTTTGAAAGTGATTCCGGAATCAACACCTTTAGGAGAAAAAGATGTGACACAGTCACCACCAAAGGCCTCTGCCATCCCGCTGGGGATCTCTGGAGCTGAGGCGGCCCTTCAGAGTCCCAGATTGAGGCAAGGGAGCCAGTCCTTTTAACTCCACCTCAACCAGCCGTTGGGTGCAGGTTGCCCAGGAAGGGGCTGTGCCTTGAGGGAGGCAGCTCCCTGCAGCTAGCGCAGTGTCTGAAGGAAACTCAGCCGTGTGCTGTCAGCTGCCAACACACCTACCAGCTACGGGATGAGAGCCTCGGGGGTGGAGAGGGGGCAGGGAGGTGACTTCTTTGCTGTTCAATACTTTGGTATCCAATTAGTCTGGAAGCTGGAGACAGCCATTTAGTAGAATTATTCAGGGCTGTAGAGAAGGCAAAATACTGCCTACATCTCCACCTGCTGATATACCCAAAGAGACTTGGAGGTACGCTCGGAATTGGCAAGGCCCCAGAAATAGAGGTACTACCAGCAGGGACAGCATAAACCTTAGTTTGATCTGGTCTTGTAAGTGGGGAAAAAGGAAACCACACTCACTGGTCAGGAGACATGACCTGCAACCAGGCCGAGCAGCTTTGCTTCTTCAGAGCTCCACCAGCTTTATTTGATTTATATGCAATAAAATCCATACATTTGGAGTGTGCAGATGGGTGAGTTTTGACAGATGTATACATCTGATGTATACGTCACAATCGAGATACAGAAGTTCTCTCAGGTCCCCCTTTGCAGTCAACCGCTCCCCACCTCACTCCAGGAAGCATATGATCTGATGTCCACCACTATGGATTTGTTGTTCCTGTTCTAGAATGTCACAAAGTGCAGTCCAATAAAATCTTTTGTGTTTGGCTGTGTTCACTCAGCATAACATCTGTGAAAGTTACTCGTGCTGCTGAGTGCATCGGTCGTCTGATCCTTTCTATTGTTGAGTATTCCATCGCATGGACGTCTTCCAGTTTATTTAGTCATTCATCTGATGATGAACATTTGAGTTATTTCCAGTTTTGGGCTATTATGAATAAAGCTGCTATGAACGTTTGTGTATAAATCTTTTATGGACATATGTTTTCAGTTCTTTTGGGTAAATACCTAGGAATGGAAATGCTGGGGCATATGGTAAGTGTATATTTAACTTTATGAACAACTACCAAACTGTTTCTAAAGTGTTCTTACCATTTTACATTTTTGTTTTAAAATTCAGTTGTATTGATAAATTGATTGATTGACTATTTAGGTAATATTGTATATTGGCAGGATCCAAAAGTCAAGACACCAAAAAAAAGTGAAAAGTCTCCCAGCTTCAAGTCAGCTAAAGGTGAGCATTTCAAGAGACAACTGATATATTCTCAAGCATTTAACTATATTTTCCTTTTCCCACTTTTTACACAGATGGATATATGCTAGACAGACCTTGCTTTTTTCTTACTTAACAATGTACCTCGATATTGTTACTGAGACATTTCCTAAATTGTGTTCTGAGGAACTTTATATCCATCAGATGCTCTTCAAGAAAAGGGCTTCCCAATAAACTTGGAGAAATGCTGCATACTATGGCTACCTCTTAGAAATCCTGTAATTAAAAAAGCACGTTTACCAAAACCATTCGACCTGACAATTCCTTTATTTCCAGGAGCACTTATTTGACATTTTTCAGAACTAGAATTCTGCAGAACACACTTGGGGAAGTACTTATCCAGACCAGGGGTCAACAAACTTTTTCTGTAAAGAGCCAGAGAGTAAATATCTGAGGCTTTGTGGCTATAGTCTCAGTGGCAACTACTCAATTCTGCCGCGGCAGCGTGGCAGTGGTCATAGACCTCATGTAAGTGAATGGGGTGGCTGCTTCAATAAACTTTATTTTCAAAAAGAGGCAGCAGGCTCTAGTTTGCCAACTCCTGCTCTAGAATATGGTAGAATTTGAGATGGGAAGCTTCCAATTAAGTTTTAGAAGAGTTTTTTCAAGGCCTACTGTTTGTGCTTTCTCTCTGTCCCAATTCTCTTCCCCATTCCAACCAGTCTGCCGCTTCTAAGAGGGATGAGAAGGAAGGAGGAAGTGGACAAAAGCAAAGAAAGAAGATGGAAAGGAGAGAGGGAATTGCCAGGAGAGTGTCCTAGAGCAGAGGCTGAAAAAAATGAAAACTGCCCAGAGCTGGATGGACAGCGGCTCCATCTGAAGCCTCCCCAGCCACCCCCGGGCCGCTCTCCCTCCGCTCTCCTGCCCTCTCCTCTACTCCTTGCCGAGCCTCAGCCTGGAGCACTGGGGAATTCTCAAGCCTTTGATCAAATATCCAGTGACTGGGTAGAAGTGTAAGGGTTCTGGGCCCCAGCATCCCCATCCGTAAACCAGATTCCCCAAGACTCCTCTACAGCTTCCTTATCCTAGGATTTCATGAGAGCTTTGTTGTCCATGTCAAAACCACAGGAAGAGGAGTGAGCCTGTGGTCAGGTAAGTGCTAGGCATACGTGATTCTGCAGGTGAATTTTCTAGGTTTTCTCTTGTTAACTGGGCAAGAGATATAACAATTACCTAAGGGGATTCTCCTAAGCTCTGCTGGTATTTCATCAAACATAAGAAGCAACACACTAGTGCTTTATGTTCTACTAAGGAAAGTACACGGCCAACTAAGCCTCAACGCAATGCTTTCTTACATTTACAATTTTCATTCTATACTTATTAAAAAAGCTCTTTTAGCCTTAGGGAATTTCATCATATATCCCTACTGCCTTCAGGTGCATCATGTGGTGTATAGTTGCCAATCCTTTTGCAAGCATCTCATCAAAAAAACACAACTCCATTTCAGCAGCTTTTTAGGGTCTTCTTTTCTCTGGCCTCATTTAGAACTTCGTTGTTGCTTTGGAATAGGAAATGAGACCATTCTTACAATGACGGACATTTGTTCCACAAATATAAAATATCCACTTTGCTGCTCTGCTTCCATGCCCTTCAGCATACACAACAGCTTTTTGTTTTATGCTGAGTCATAGTGAATTTTTGTGAGAACCTTAAAAAGAGCAGTTAAATACATACAGTACCAGGGATGCTTTGTCTGAAATGGAGAGATGACGAGATGCACAGCTACCAACAAGACGTGCCCGGATAATGACCACGAGTGCCGCCTGGCTGGCAGTGCAGTGAGATGCTCATGGTTTCAGAGATGTCACAATGGACAGGAGGTTTCTAACAACATTTACCTAGATAAAGATGTGTTGCTGAATTAAACAAAGTTGTAATTTTGCACCTTAGGAAGAAAGTACTAACCTCCTTGAAGCAGAATGTTCTACCAGTTTTCTTCTGTGCAACTATCCCCACAGACCGTGTGGAGATATTCGGATTCCTCAAGCCCTACGTCTGCGTGTGGAAGGCACCTGGGTGGAAATAAGTCTGAGTATGGAATTCTTGCAGGTGCTAACTTGGTAGGACCCACCAAACTATATCTTCGTATTTGTCCTCCCTCCTGCGAGTTCAAAAGGGATCTTATGGTGTGCCTTATAAATTATGCATAAGAATGTGAAGTGCTGATCATTTTAAAGTAAGAAGTTAGAACTGAACTACAGCTAGTTTTCTTAACATGTGCTTAGCACATATGCCAAAGGAATGTGCAAAGGAAAAAGCCAAATTGGAAATTTATATCCGTAAAAAAATGGCTTTGTGACATTTAAAGTAAGATCTGACGAGCTCCTGCTACCAGTTAAGGAGGCTGCCTGGCTCCTCGCGTGCCCTCTCTGAGCTTTGCCAGGCTCTGCTTGGTAGGCACGGATTGCAGGGATCTAGGGAGGGTGGGCGCACGCTGGGGTGGCAGGGAAAGCACCACGTGCACAGCTGGCCGCCTCCCTCAGTCCTGGATCTGTCTCACTCCTGCCCCGGGTCTAGCCCAGGCCCACTGAGCCCACAGCTCCTGTCCTGTCCACACTCCACTGCTTCCCAGAGGAGCTGCTGGGATCCAGTATCAAAGCCTAAAGCAGCAGCTCCGTTCTGCACAGCTTGCTGTAGTGAGCGAGCTTCCTGCAAGGCTCCGCCGGAGGTGAGGCAGCGCCACAGGGTGTTCTGCAGCCGGCTCCGGGTAGGGCCTGCCAGGTCCTGACAGGGTCTCGTGGTGGCTCCCCGAGTTTCCAGGTGTCCCACAGCTGGACCATGCCCCCTGGCTTGGAGACACACTGGCACACCTGACTGGTACATGTCACACTGTCACCTCAGACACCTAGACACCTGAACGATAGGATTTGCTTTGATTCACCGCTTTCATGCTTTCAAAAAGGCTCCAAGGTGTTTTACAACAGAACAGGCACAAACATGAGACTTGGAACATAAAAATTGAGATCAAGAGTTTACAGGGGAAAAAGAAGACTAAAATAAGCTGTGGAGGGTGGAAATACATGCAACAAAGAAGCAAGAGCCACCTGAGAAATTCCAAGCAGCACGCCCTGCCTCCTGTGGTCTCATTGCTAAGCAACGGTAAAGGACACAAGGAAATCGATGCTGCTCCAGACTGTCAAGAAACAAAGTTAGAGAGAAATCACCTGCCTGCCTGGCACTGGCGAGGGCAGTTTAATTGTGGGCAAAGGGTTTACATGATTAAAATGGACAGTAGGCAAGACACAACGTTGTTCTTTTACTGAAAGGGAGAGCTTGAACACAGTAATTAGGCAAGATGAGTCTCTACCAGGTTCCTAAACTGCCCCCATGAGTGCAAGTTTAAGAAGTGGTTATTGTCCCTGCAGCACCACCCAGGACAACTCCAAGTCCCGAAAATGCCTCCACATCTCATCTCTTCCTCCCATTCCCCGCACCCAGCAGCACACCATGGCCACTTTCTCCACACCAATGCCACATTTTCTTCGATTACTAATCACAGTAGCTCATGAATAGAATATCAGTAAGTCCACTCTAATCCTTACTGTATTCCTCCATCCTGTGGACCTTGGATTGGTTGTCTCCATTCTACATCTATATCAAGAGGGAGTTTAGATTCTACATGGATACTGGATGCACTCCTCCTGCTTTCAGTTGTAGGCACTCTAGGCTCCATGGTGTGGTGGTTGACATTCTTCAACTCCATGTTAGCTGAGTGGGGTAAGTCCAATAAACCACAATGTAGGAGCTGAAGTCTGTTGAGGCTCAGGGCCTGGCTATCATATGGTCAGTCCAGAGATTCAGATCCCCTAGATATATCTTAAACCCCAGCACCAACTACAATTCTGGTAAAGTAACAGGAAAGGCTTGTGAAAAGAGATCCCATCTGAGTCCAGCTCTATCACGCAGAAACACCAACTCCAAAGAAGGGCCAGCTGACATGGCAGTAAACTCCATCTGCCATGACCGTAAAACCTGTGGGTCTCTTCAGCCCTCAGAAGATACCTGGAGTTGTATCTACTTTATCTGTCTCTGAGTCTCTGCTCAGGTGTGCATAAGGGCAACCCCTCTGATAACCTCCAGACTCTTTTTTAGAGACTCATAGCCATATAAACTCATTTGTCCTTTCCATTTCCCCCTTGATTTAGGTCAAAAAGCATTTTTAACTCCTGTTATTATATGTAGACAGGGATATTCTGCTGGTCCGAGTTGAACCTTTTATTCAAGGTCATTTTCTAGTTATGTCATCAGCTGGTACTTGGTAGTGATCCCTCAGCGCCAGGGAGGCTCATCCCCGGGAGTCATGTCCCATGCTGGGGGGAAGGCATTGCATTTACATGCTGAGTTTGGAACGTGGGAGAGTGTGGGCTATGATGTGGACCATTGACCATGAGGTGCAGCGATGCTGAGAGATGTATTCACCAAATGCAATGGATGTGTCATGATGATGGGGGAGAGTGTTGCTGTGGGAGGAGGGGTGGGGTGGGGGGTAAATGGGGACCTCATATTTTTTGAATGTAATATTTAAAAAAAAATGAATTAAAAAAAAAGTGGTTATTCCTTTCTCCCATTTAAAATCTTATATCCAAGACTTCCTCTGCCAATCTAGAAGCAGGAGGGAGATAAATTGGGTGATACCCCACATACCCATTCAAGGCAGATAAAGGTCCTGATTTATTTAGTCAGAGATGGGGTGGCTGCACAGGTTAAATGCAGATGCAACTATTCCTGGCATGGGCCCCCTGGCTTCCCAATGCCTAATCTATAGGATCTTTATGGTAGCTGAAGTCATACCAGATTCTATGTCACTGCTTTTATAGGCTCAGATCTTATATCTTCATTCTGGAAGAACTAATACTAAATATACATGCTTCTGTTTAAGGAATATTGAAAAAGGTTCTCTGGCTCTTCAAATAACATCAGAATCGGATTGTTCCCCATGTCTTCAGCTTTGTGAGGTTTGGGCAGGTGGGTGGGTGAAGGCAGCAGAATCAATACACTGGCTCCTCAACAACATACTTGCCTTCAGCATTCAAATATTCTGGAAAGGGGCTCCCCCATCCCCTCATGTCATTTGGACTGCTCAAAAATCAACTTGGCTGCCCTCAGTTTAAGGATAAGTGCTAACATCAGAGTCATACAGTGTAGGTGGTAAGTGGCAGAGCTGAAAGTTGAACCCAAGATTTCTAATTCTGCTCCAGACTCCTTCACTGCCCCACTACACACGAGCATGCATGGCAGGCAGCGGCTAAAGTTCCCAAGCCAACAGAAGCTGCGTTTTTGTTTCCTTTTTCTGAGGTCATATAAAAATAACCTCGTGAAGTCTGCCCAAGGGGTACCTATGCAAAGTACCAGAAATCTGTTGGCTTCTATACAGGGCGTTTATTTGGGGTGAACGCCTACAGTTCAAAGGCTGTGGGAAGTCTAGCTTAGGGTGTCATGGAGGTGCTCTCTCACCAGTCAGCGGCCTCGTATTGAAGCAGGCTGGCAGGCCATCCCGCCTGGCCTCCCCTCGGGACTTCCTTTTCCTCCTGACCCGTGGGCCCAGCCTCCTGAGGCTTCATGCTACGTGGCCCTGTGGTCCACGCTCTCCTGCCACAGGGCCTGTTTCTTTCTGGGCCCCCCACATCAATCTCACTGTCCCGCTCACTTCCCGTCTCAGCTGGAAGCTATCGGGCAAACAGCTCAGCTCTCCCCGGGGCCTCAGCTGGTTGAACTGTCTCCTTTCTGTCATGGCAGGATCAAAAAAAACGGCGCTCTCTCTTCCTGTGTCTGTGTGAATGTCCGTTTATATCAGACCCAGCAAGGGTGCGGGGACTCAACCTGAGGGGTGCCTGCTGACTTGGTAAAACCAAAAGCCCTAGAGCAATCTCATCAAATAATCTAACCGAAGGCCCTCAGCTGAACCTAATACAATCAGAGGGTATCACATCCAGAGGAACAGACTACTTCACAAACTATCTTCCTCCATCTGGGATTCATAAAATAATCTTAAGCTCCCACACCTTGTAAATAAACTGTCCATAAAATTTGCAGTACCTGTCCAATGACACAGTCTTCTCACAGCTTAGGAATGAGGTAACATTAACTTTTGTTTGTTTTTTAGGAGGTACCTGGGATTGAACCTGGGACCTTGTACGTGGGAAGCAGGCACTCAACCACTGGGCTACACCCACTCCCCTACGCTAGCTTTCAACACGCCATTGACTCTGCTTTCTAGGTCACTGTTGTTGGTGTCTGCCCAGTGAGCAGTGCTCAGCTGCGGTTTCTTGAAGCCTCTGCGGGGCTTCGTGGGGTTGCAGGAGGCGAGGACGACGCGGCCCGGCTAGAGGAGACAGACCACGGGGACTGGCTGATGGCGCAGATCCGATTTATTGAGGAAGTGTTTGACAATATAAGCCCGAGGGAACGGGGGTGGGGCTAGTGCGGGGTGAGAGCTGATTGGTGAGCACGGGGTTTTTGCCTATCTATGGTATGGGAGCTGAGGCGCTGCAGGCCGTCGCGGGGAGGGCTGTTGCTGGCCCTGGCTCCCTATTGGTCCGGGCGGGCTGAATGCCCTTATAAGATCAGGCAGTCGGCTCGGCAAGCAGGGGGGGGCATGAGATGACGTGCGGTGGGAGGGCCGAAGGGCGGGCCGAGGGCGGTGATGCCCGTACCAGGCCGAGGGCGGAGTGCCCGTACCAGCCACCCTTACCCTAGCGGAAGCGGTACCTACTTCGCGCCAGAGCTGGCTAGAGAGGCAAGCCAGACTGTTGCCTGACGCTGTGCCTCATTGGAATCATGAGGGTTTTAACAGCTTCCCAAGTGACTCTAACGTGAAGCCAAGTTTGGGAATCCCTTATCTACTAGGAGCTGAAGACTCGTCTTCCACCTGTGGGCTCCAGAACCCGTCACCTGAGCCTGAGAGGAACCTGGGGTAGTGGGGTGAGATCTCTGGAAACAAAGATTTTACTCCATAGCCAGGCTTGGCTCAGGACAGAGCTCTCAGCAGTGAGATCTTGGGCAACTTGATCACTTTGTGCCTTCCTTTCCTCATCTGTAAATGGATGTATTATAATCAACACGACACTTAGGAGGACTCGGTGAGATAATACATTAAAGGGCTTCTCCGCGTCTGCTACAGACACAGTGGCTGCTTTTATCATAGTTAATAACCCCGAGTAAGTGTGGTGGATTAAGGCTTTTTTTGGACTCTGGAAAAAATCAGTTCCTTTGAGCTTATCCCTTCCTGTGGGTGTACACTAATTGTAGGTGGGGCTTTGACTAGATTTCTACAGTAAGGCTGACCCAGGGTGCGTCTTAATCCTCTTACTGGAGTCCTTTATAAATGGGATTAACACAGAGAGAAAGAAACAGAGAGAAACCTGCAGAAGGACAGACTGAAAAGGCCACAGAAAGAAGAACAAACCACTGAAGCAGGAAGCTGAGCAACACCTGGAGGGGTAGAGCCAGGTAGATGCCGCTGGATGCCAGATGCCTCGCCCTGTGGGAGACGAGTCCAGGGTCGCCAGCAGCCAGTCTCTGGGGAGAAAAGTGTCTCCTGCTGAAACCTTGATCCAGACATTTTCACAGCCTCACAACTGTTAAGTTTGCAAGCCAAAAAACCCCCATTGTAAAAAGCAACCCATTTCTGGTGTACTGACCCATCAGCCTTCTCAAGGGTTCTCCAAATAGCAGTGAGAACAGGGGACACTGAGAGAGCATGTCCAGAACAAGCCTACCATTCTGGATGCATAACAGCTTCTATGGTTTCAAGTTCCTTTCTTTTTTAAAGATTTTAAAAATTTATTTCTCTCCACCCCCTTGGTTGCATTTGCTGTGTTCGTCGTGTGCTTGTCTTCCTTTTTAGGAGGCACTGGGAACCAAATCTGGTAACCTCGCATGTGGGAGGGAGGCACCTAATTGCTTGAGCCATCTCTGCCTCCCGCTTTGTTGTCTCTCATTATGTTTTTCCTCATTGTGTCTCTTGTTGCATCAGCTTGCCGCGCCAGCCCATTGTGTCAGCTTGCCATTCTTTTGGTTTTCTTTAGGAGGAACTGGGAACCAAACCCAGGACCTCCCATGCAGTAGGCAGGAGCTCAACTGATCGAGCCACATCTGCTTCCCTAGCTTTAAATTTCTAAACCAAAGGAAGGTGAGGTGGGGCCGTGCAGGGATGTGCAAGTTTCAGGAGAGGGAGGCGTAGGTAGGAGAATATTCCCTGGAGACCATGCTGCTTTATAACTACGCTGAACTTGAAATAAGGGCCCTCTGCGTGGATGCAGAGAAAGCCACCACCCCACTCCACATGCACAAATGTGAAGTCAGCCTGAGGGCCTCGTGGAGCAAACAGCTTGGGCCACAAACCACGCTGGCGTGCTTCAAGGAAAGTGGCACTGCAGGGAAAAGCCGGTCCTACCGATACAGCTGTGTGGCAAGGGAGGTCCCACGCGGCCCACGGTGCTGCTGGCGGACTTTCCCACCTCCCCACCTCGAGGGAACCTTTGCTCACAAGGCTCATGGTTACTCTTTACAACTCTCTTGACCTGGTTTGGAAAATGTTACAACACGACATGGCAGAAAAGACCTGGGCTTTGTGACCAGACGAACTCGGAAGGCGGGTGTCAGCGTGTCTGCTGGCCCCTGCTGGTGCCCGCCCGGCACCTAGGCGCTACTCACATCTGTGGGGTGGCCTCCCTTTATCCCACCCCCGTGGTGCCTGGGGCTGCTCAGCCTGTGTCACCACCTGCAGAGGGCAGGCCTCCCGCTTTCTGCAGGTGAGAGACGTGCAGCCCCTCACAGAGCAGAATGCGACAGCCTTGGCGATCCAACTGCTTCTTACGTGGCTTTCCAGCCTCTTGCCGCCCCATTTCCAGACGTTCCTGTAATCACTGACCCTGCCTGAGCCCTCTGGGGCTTCTGCAGTGTGAGCTGGGGTGGGTTCCAGGTGTGTCCCACTACTGGTTTAGGATTTGGTTTTCCCAGGTTTGCTAAGTCACCCCTTCTCTATTTGTTTCCTAGCTTCTTAAATGATGATGCTGTATTTGCTTTCCTGTTTTCTTTATTCTTGTGGTTCACAGCTTTTAAAAAATCCTTTTAATATCTATTTAATGAGGTTTTGATTAAATATATACATTACATTGTGCCATATTTAACCAGAAATTCAACCTTAGAATTGAATGCCTGCTTCATTATGTTCCAGTGGTGTGACTTTGAGGAAATGATTGAAACTCTAGAGGCCTTGGCTTTGGCCAATTTAAATAGGAAAAATATTAAATTTGTATGTTTTTAAGTGAACAACTTTGTTCTTAGAAAACGTACATGGCAGTATAAAGTGTTAATGGAACATGATGTATGCAACCTACACTCAAGTGTTCAGAAAATGGACAAATACACACATAGATAGGTAGAATTATATGGCAAATGTGGCAAAATATTAAAATTGGTGGATTTGTGAATCTGGGGGTAGGTGGGCATGTTGGAATTCTCTGTATGGCGTTTGTGTTATTTTTGCAACTGTCCTGTGTGAAAATATTTCAAAATAAAAAGCTAAAAAAATAAATTTGTATATCTTTGATTAGTGGAACTGGATACTGTTCTAAAAATTTATTCACCTCTATATTTTCTTTGGCTCATGATCATTGCTCATTTTTCCCCATGAAGCATTAGTCTTTAAAAACTTTATTTGTAAGAGCTTTTTATATATCAAGGATATTAATCCATTAACTATCATGCTTTTTTGCAAATATTTTACCCCAACTATTTGCTTTTGCTTTTGATTTATTTATTTTGACCAAAAGAAAGCCCTTCCCAATACCATTTTTGGGAATATTTACTAATGTGTTCTCTATTAATTTAGTATTTCACCATATATATATGTTTTAAATGTACTGGATATAGGTAAAGGTTTTAAAAAATCATATGTTACACAATATATTTGGCTCATAGTAATTCAATCATATAGCATTTGTCCTTTTATGTCTGCCTTGCTTCACTCAACATAATGTCCTCCAGGTTCATCCATGTTGTCATATCACAACTTCATTTCTTCTTACAGCTGCATAATATTCCATCGTGTAACTACACGACAGTTTGTTTATCCATTCATCAGCTGACGGGCACCTGGTTTGTTTCCAGCTTGTGGGAATCATGAATAATGGCACTATGAACACGGGTGTGTGTGCAGACGTCTGTTTGTATCACTGCTCTCAGTTCTTCTGGGTCTATACCCAGTTAGCAATATTGCAGGATCACGTGGCAAGTCTATATTCAACTTTTCTAGGAACTGCCAAACAGTTCTGCACAGTGGCTGTACCATTCTGCCTTCCCACCAACAGTGAATAAATGTTCCCATCTCTCCACATCCTCTCCAGCACTTGTAGTTCTCTGTCTTTTTAATAGCGGCCATTCTGATAGGTGTAAAATGGTATCTCATTGTAGTTTTGATTGCATTTCCCTAATCATAAGTTATGTTGAACATTTTTCCATTTGTTTTTACACCATTTGTATTTCTTCTTTGGACAAATGTCTATTCGTCTTTTGCCTGTTTTTTAATTGGGTCATTTGTCTTTTTATTGTTGAGTTGTAACATTTTTTAAATATATCCTGGATATAAACCCTTATTGGATATGTGATTTCCAAATATTTCCTCCCACTGAGTTGGCTGCCTTTTTGCCCTTTTGACATAGTCCAGCGAGGTGCAAAAGTGTTTAATTTTGAAGAGCTCCCATTTATCTATTTTTTTCTTTTATTGCTCATGCTTTGGGTTTAAGGTTCAAGAAACCACCACCTACTACAAGGTCTTGGAGATGTTTCTCTACATTTTCCTTCTAGTAGTTTTATGGTCCTGGCTTTTATATTTAGGTCTTTGATCCATTTTGAGTTGATTCTTGTATAGAGAGTGAAATAGGGGTCCTCTTTCATTCTTTTGGTTATAGATATCCAGTTCTCCCAGCACCATTTTTTGAAGAGACTGTTTTGTCCTGTTAACATGGATTTGTTAGGTTTGTCAAAAACCAGTTGACCATAGAGGTGAGGGTTTATTTCTGGATTCTCAATTCTATTCCACTGATCGATGTGTCTGTCTTTATGCGAGTACCATGCTGTTTTGAACACTGTAGTTCTGTAATATGTTTCAAGGTCAGGCATTGAAATTCCTCCCACTTTGCTCTTCTTTTTCAGAATCCTTTTGGCTATTCAGGTGTATTTTCCCTTCCAAATGAATCCAGTAATTGTCTTTTCTAATTCTGTAATGTAGGCTGTTAGAATTTTGACTGGTATTGTATTGAGTCTATAAAACAGCTGGGTTAAGATTGACATCTTTATATTTATTCCTCCAGGCCATGAACATGGAATGGTTTTCCATTTATTTAGGTCCTTTTTTATTTCTTTTAGCGTTGCTCTGTAGTTTTCTGTATATGCCTGCACTTCTTTGGCTTGATTAATCCCTAGGTATTTGAGTCTTTTGTGCTATTGTAAATGGAATTTCCCCCCAATTTCCTCCTCAGTTGTTCAGTACTATTGCACAAAAACATTACTTATTTTTGTGTGTTGATCTTTTATCCTACTACATTGCTGAACTCAAGTAGCTTTGTAGTGGATACTTCAGAATTTTCTAAATACAGGTTCAAGTCATCTGCAAACAGTGAGAGTTTTACTTCCTCTTTTTCTACTTGGATGCCTTTAATTTTTTTTCTTGTCTAATTACCCTAGCTAGAACTTCTAGAACAATATTGAATAATGATAGTGACAGTGGGCATCTTTGTCTTGTTCTGGATCTCAAACGGAAAGATTCTAATCTTTCCCCATTGAGGATGATGTTGGCTGTGGGTTTTTTATATGTGCCTTTTATCAGACAAATAAAGAAATTTTCCTTCTATTCCTATCTTTTGTTTGAAGAGTTTTTATAAAAAAAATGCTGGATTTTGACAAATGCCTTTTTGGCATTGATTGAAATGATCATGTGTTGTTTTCCTTTAATTTCCTAATGTGGTATATTACGTTGATTGATTTTCTTATGTAGAACCAGCCTTTCATACTAGGAATAAATCCCTGGTCATGATGTGTCTTTTGATATCCTGTTGGATTCGATTTGCAAGTATTTTGTTGAGAATTTTTGCATCTATGTTCATTAGAGAGATTTGTCTGTAATTTTCTTTTCTTGTACTATCTTTATCTGGCTTTGGTATGGTGATGATGGCTTCATAAAATGTGTTGGGTAATTTTCCCTCCTCTTCACTTTTTGGGAAGAGTTTAAATTTGCAAATGTGTGGAGGCTGAACAACATACTCCTAAATAATCAGTGGATCAAAAAAGAAACTGCAAGTGAAATCAGTAAATATATTGAGACAAATGAAAACAAGAACACAACTTATCAAACTTAAGGGATACACCGAAATTTATAGCCCTAAATGCCTATATCAAAAAAAGAAGGAAGAGCTAAACTCAAAGATTTAATTGAACTAGAGAAAATAGAAAAAGAACAGCAAACCAATCCCAAAGCAAGCAGAAAGAAAGAATAAAGATTAGAGCAGAAACAAATGAAATTGAGAAGAGAGAGAGGGAGAGGGAGAGGGAGAGGGAGAGGGAGAGAGAGGGAGGGAGAGAAATCAACAAAACCAAAAGCTGGTTCTTTGAGAAGATCAATAAAAAAATAAAAAAACTTAAAAAAAACTCATCTGCTCCCCAATAATAATTTTTAATTCAGCCAGTGAAGGGGGGTTGGGAGCATCGTGTGCACTGATTATTTAGGAGTGTGTTGTTCAGCCTCCATATGTTTGCAAATTTACTTTTTTCCTATCTATTATTGATTTCCAGTTTCCATTATGTTCTGAGAAGGTGCTTTGTATAATTTCAATCTTTTCCTATTTATCGAGAGCTGCACTCTGCTCTAACGTGTGGTCTATCCTGGAGAAAGATACACTTGAGAAGAACGTAAAACCTAATGAGTTTGGATGCAGTGTTCTATGTATGTGTGTTCAGTCTACCTCGCTTATCGTATTGTTTAAGTTATCACTTTTCTTGTTGATCTTCCGTCTAGTTGTTCTATCTAATGATGTGAGTGGGGTGTTGAGGACCCCAATAATTATTGTAGAGATGTCTATTTCTTACTTTAGTTTGGCCAGTTTGTTTCATGTATTTTGGGGCATCCTGGTTAGGTGAATAGATATTTATGACTATTCTATCTTCCTGGTGGATTGTCTCTTTTGTTAATATGTAATGGCCTTCTGTATCTCTTATAACTTTTTTCATTTAAAGTCTGTTTTGTCTGATATTAGTATAGCTATCTCTGCTCTTTTTTTTGGGTTACTATTTGCATGGAGTATCTTTTCCCAACTTTTCACTTTCATCTAGTTTGTATCCATGGATCTAAGATGAGTTTCTTGTAAGTAGCATTTGGATGGCTTATGTTTATCAATTCTGTCAGCTTGTATCTTTTGATTGGGGAATTCAATCCATTCACATTCCAATGATATTACTGTAAATGTATTATTTACTTCCATCATTTTATTCTTTGTTTTTCTTATGTCATACCATATTTTTGTCTGTCTTTTTAATCTTTTAGTTATCCTTCCTCTATTCTTTCTTCTATACTCTCCTCCAGACCTCTCTCCCTTGCCTTTTTATTTCAGGTTCTAAGGCTCCTTTAAATATTTCCTGCAAAGGTGGATTCTTTTCTGCAAACTCTCTTAGTTTCTGTTTCTTTGTGAATATTTTATATTCACCTTCATATTTGAAGGACAATTTTGCTGGATAAAGAATTCTTGGCTGGCAGTTTTTTTTTTTCTTTCAGTATCCTAATTGTATCATATTATTGTCTTCTTGACTCCACAGTTTCTGAAGAGAAATCTGTGCTATGTCTTACTGAGCATCCCTTGTACGTGATGGTTTGCTTCTCCCTTGCTGCTCTGAGAATTTTCTCTTTATCGTTGACATTCTTAGTACTATGTGTCTTGGAGTAGGTCTATTTAGATTTATTCTGTTTGGGGTATGGTGTACATCTTGGACATGTAAGTTCAATTGATTTGTGAGAGTTGGGGAGTTTTCTGCTATTATTTCCTTAAATACTCTTTCTGCCCCTTTTCCTTTCCCTTTCCTTCTGGAACTCCCATGACAAATATGTTGTTGCGTTTCATACTGTCATTCAACTCTGAGCCCCTGCAAATTTTTTCCATTCTTTTCTCCCTCTGTTCTTTTCCCTCTTCAATTTCAGCTGTTTTGTCTTCTATATCACTTATTCTTTCTTCTATCATTTTGAATCTGCTTTTGTATTGTGTCTTTCATTCCCATAAGCTCTGTTACTTTTCTATTCAGGATCTGAAATTCTTCTTTGTGCTCATTTATCTCATTAGTCATATTGTCTTTCCACTTGTTAATCTGATTTTGGAAATGTGTGCGCATCTCACTAATTAGTTCTCTCACATCCTGTGTCTCTTCTAGAGTTTTGATAATTTTCCTTTTCTTGGGTCAGGTCTTCCATTTTCTTAGTATGGTCCATAATTTTTTGCCAATGTCTAGGCATCTTATTAAGATGTAGTAAAAAAAAAAAAAAAAAGATGTAGTTTACTCAGATGTCCAATTTCTTTCTCTTTTGTAGGGATTTAGTGGTGGGAGGCTGTGTGTTATTATTGCTCTTTGATTCTTGGCTCAACCTGGATTATTAGGATTGTCCTGCTAGTTGCTCAAAACTGGGCTCTGGACCCAGCAACTGGTTGCAGACCCACTTCCTAGGGCCTTGGGGAGGGAAGCTATAAAGGCCGGAAAAAGCCTTTTTTATTATACTTTTATTTTCTCACATGCACTTCCCCGGTCTTCCAGCAGATGGCACTCTTTGGCAGTGCTCAGTTCAATGCCTGGTTGGAGTATATTTGTTGCAGCACAGGCAGGATCAATGTGATAGAGCTTTCTGCCTGGAGGCTAACAGCCTTGTAATTTAAACTTTCTTAGGGACAGTTTTCCAGTCTTCTCTGGTAGACCCCTCCTTTTCCCAGGTAGGAAATATTTCCACTCCCCTCTGAGTCGTCAGCAATCAGTCCCAGTTAGTAGAGGAGGAGATTGGGAGGGTTGTGTATCTTTAGTCCCTTGCGGGCTCCATGGCCAACAATGGGGCAGCCCCACCTGGCCTGGAAGGGCTCCTGGGACACAGCAGGACAAATCTGCTGTGACCTAAAGTTGAGTCAGCCTTAGGTTGTGTCCCTCTCTCTCCCCATTCCTGGGGTGGTCAATCCCTGGAGTCCCCTCTGTCAGTAGCTGCAGGCCCAGACGCAGGGGGAGGGTGCTGGCAGCAGCTGCTGGTTTCAACTCACAGTCCTGTTGTGATTCTCCTCCTTTTTGCCTCTCTCCTCTGGGCGGTGTCCAGCCTTCACCTGGTGTCCTAAATCCTAGAGATCTTTTTCCAGGCGGTTTCAGCCTATCTGGTTATTTTTCTGGAGGAGAAGAGAGTCCTGTGTCTTTCTAGTTTGCCATCTTCCCAGAAGTTCTTTTATACATATTTAACTGTGTAATGGATGTTAGGGGCCACTCATAACTTCTCTTCAAGACTATCTCAGGCTCCCAACTGATGGCGTGTTGACTGCTCATGCAGCTCAATCTCCTGGAATTTTACCTGGCTGGAAGGAGCTGCCTCCCCTAAGAGAATGTCTGTCCAGAGCGAACCCCACTTCTGACAACTGGTTGATGTCAGGGTACAAACTTCATTCTCAGTTTGGGACAACTTTGAAGAGCCACACCAGCTTCCCACAGGGTTGGCTGAGGTCTCTGGTGACTGTGGGCAGCCTGCCTGGGTCCCCCGCCTGGCCCCCCTTCCCACACTGCTTCAGAGCGCTCTCTGCACTAACCCTCCTGCATGCAAATTCCTTGGAGTCTGTTTCCTGGGGATCCTGACTAGGACAAACAATGGAATCAATTTGTAATTGTAATATGTGAGGTAAAGCTCTAGTTAATTTTTTCCAAGTACTCAACTGACTCTCCCCAAACCATTTGTTGAATGATCCTTTCCCCAGTGTTTTGGAATGCGTTTTTATTATATTTTAAATTCTTAAATACTAGTTACTGTTTCTGGGCTAACTAGCCTGTTTTCACTAATCTGTCCATTTTTTGTACCTGTAATACATTAATTTTTATTATTTGAGAACATTTTGCTTTTTGTAAGAACAAACCCCTTATTACTCTTATGTTTTTAAAAGAATCTTTTCTATTCTTAATTACTTATCCTTCCAGAAGAACTTTGGACTCATATTCTAAAGGTTAATTAAAAAAACATTATTAGAATATTTATTCAGATTTTATTAAGGCTATAAACTAATCCTGGAAATCTGCAATACTAAATCCTCCCTTGAGATAGAATACGATCTCTTTCTCCATTCAAACCTTCTTTTATGCTCCTTAGTGAAGTTTTACAGTTTTCTTCATTTATGTCTTGGCCATTTGGTTAAACCTGAGTTTTTTTGGTGTGTGTTCAACTAGGAAATAGAGGGTGTTTCTTATATCTTCTAAACGAGCATTGCTGGTATACAGAGGAGCCATTAGGTTTTTATTACCTTATTTTTTTGAGGTATTATTTAAATACAGTAAAATTCATGGATCTCTAATGTATAGTATACATCTGTTAATCAGCACCCCAAGATACAGAGCATCTACATTCTCCCAGAAACTCTTTATACTCCTCTTCAGACAACTGTCCTGCTCAGAAGCAACCTTTGTTCTGATTTTTATCACCAGAGATTAGTCTTGACTATCCTTTAACTTAATATAAATAGAATCATTGGCTATTATTTTTTTCTATGTGGATATATGACTGTACACTTTAACTAAAGATCTAATGGTTTAGTATTTTTCAGGCAATGTTCCCATAAATACTAATTTTGTACTACTTTTTCAAAAGTTTGTAATTCTCTCTCGTTTTACATCTTATTGCATTGATTTTAATATCCAGAATAAAGTTTTTAAATAGTGATGGTGGCTGACAGACCGTTTTGATCATGTTTTAATGAGAATTACTCTCATTAAATCCTTTTTTGTAACATGCTGAGATGGTCATTCAACCACTCTCCTCAGACCCCATGGTCTACTCTTAATAGGCATTAACAGCAATCCATCCTTGCGTCCTTAGAATACAACTTATTTGATCCTAACGTATAAAACAGTATAGAACTTTATTTTGAATTGTTCTGTCTGTATTCATATTAAGACTGGTCTGTAAGTTTGGAGTGTTTGTGTGTGTGTGTATAGTTTAAGGTGCCATGTTAGGTTTTGGTAACTAGGGTATATAAGTTATGTTATACAAATTGAAATGCTTTAAATATTTTTTGTGATCTGTGCCATTTTATATATCATGTAAAACATTTATTAATCAAAAAAAATTTTAAACCTATTTGTAAAACAGGAAAAACACCTTTTGGAGATAATTCTTTGACAACTTAAAAAGTTAAAATTTGATAGCTTAAAAATACCTCTGTATTTATAATTCTATCGGATTTTCAATCTAATTTTATTTACATTTTCCCAGAAAATTGTTTATTTTGTTGAAATTTTCATATTAAACATATAGTGTAAGCATAATGTGTACCTTTATTTAAAAATTTCATCATATGTTATTCTCATACTAAATTTTGTGTGTTTAAGTTTTCTTTTTATTTAATAAACAGGTCAAAGACATCATTATTCTAATATTCTTTCAAAAAATTAAAAGGCCTGAATATATTCATAAGCACTGCTATTTTTCTAATTTCTAATTACATTCTCCTTATATTTTATTTTATTAGCTTTTCTAATAGGAAATTTATCTGGGTAAAAGCTTAAAGTTCTAAGGCTGTGACATGCCCCAAAAGGGGTGTCAGCAGAGATGCTTTCTCACCAAAGTCAGATACTGTTGACCGTGGCATGCTGCCACCTGGTGAAGCAAGAAGGGGGGGTCCCTGCCTTCCCCTCCAGAATCTACCGCTTCCCGAGCTCGGCTATGGCAACCAGGCATATCGCCTTTAATTTTTGTCATTTCTCTTCAGGCTTTCTTTAAGTTTATTTTGTTGGTCTTTTGATTTTTGGAGCTGAATTCTTAGGTAATTTATCTTCATTCTTTCTTATAAATGATGAAAGTTCTCAAGGCTATGGATTTACGTCTGAGCACAGCCTTAAAGGATTTCCCCCCTTTTTTGCTTTTGTATTTGGAATGTATTACCAATTTTCCTTCCTTCAACTGTTACATATCCCTTGTCTATTTCTAGAAAATATTTTGATCACCTTTCAGCCATAAGTTTTGATATGCATTTTTTAAAATAAATCTTTATTTCTTTTAAATTAAAAAAAAAAGGATTTATTTATTTATTTCTCTCCCCTTCCCCCCTCCACCCCGGTTGTCTGTTCTCTGTGTCTATTTTGCTGCGTCTTTGTCCGCTTCTGTTGTTGTCAGCGGCACAGGAATCTGTGTTTCTTTTTGTTGCATCATCTTGCTGCGTCAGCTCTCCGTGTGTGCGGCGCCATTCCTGGGCAGGCTGCACTTTCTTTCGCGCTGGTCGGCTCTCCTTACGGGGCGCACTCCTTGCGCGTGGGGCTCCCCTACGCGGGGGACGCCCCTGAGTGGCAGGGCACTCCTTGCGCGCATGAGCACTGCACATGGGCCAGCTCTACACGGGTCAAGGAGGCCCGGGGTTTGAACCGCGGACCTCCCATGTGGTAGACGGACGCCCTAACCACTGGGCCACGTCCGCTGCCTGATATGCATTTTTAAATACCATTATTTCTAAGCAATCTGTATTTGAACTTTTCATTTTCTCTATTATTTAATATTTATTTAGCATGTATATTTTTAATGCCCAAATAGTTGTTAGGGTTTGGTTTAAATTTAAATTTTTAAATTTCTAACCCTGGTGTTTATTGAATGAAGGCAAAAATTCACTTAAAAAATTTTTTTTGAGGGCTTTATGGGCCCAGTATAGATTAAATTTTATAAATCATACATGAATATTTAAAAAGGTTTATTGTCTGTAGGGTATAGAGTTTGGTATACAGCTATCAAAGTAAACTTCTAAGCATCATATTAAAATCCTATTTTTTTTGACTCAAGAATTTATTGAAGACTAAAATGTTATGCTAAGTTTTCTGTAACAATTTTGTTTCTACTTTTTCCTTGTCTTCTAATTGCTTTGCTATCTCTATAGTTTTGTGTTATGTTTGAAAAGATTAGACATTCATTGCGGATTGTACCTTTTATAAAACAACCCTCTTTACCCAAATATTTTCCTTAAATTTTATTCTGATATTAACATTGACATTCCTGTACTATATTACTTCTTTAATCTGTTTGATTTAAAATTATATTTCTGCTGTATTTTTGTCTGATTTTCTCTGTGTGTTTTTAAGTCTTTTGTGTGATTTTGTTTTAGGTGAATAAAAGCATAAAGCTAAATTTTGTTTTAGATAAAATGGGAAAGTCTTTGTTAGCTGATAGGGTACTTTCATCTATTTATATATATTGATATAAATGAGGTTAGGCCTTATATCTCTCATCTTGCTTTATGATTTCTATTTTATTTTTGCTTTGTTGTTGTTTTGATGTTTCCTTTGTTTTAAAAGTATGTTCTATTATTGTCCTATCATAATTATACTTCTATAATTATTTATGCTAAATATGAAACTTTTTATTTTTTTAAAGATTTATTTTATTTATTTCTCCTCCCCCCCATCCCATTCTCCCTGTTGTCTGCTCTCTGTGTCTATTTGCTGTGTGTTCTTCTGTGTCTGCCTGTATTTGCATTAGGCGGCTCCGGGAACCGATCCTGGGACCTTCTGGAGTGGGACAGAGGCGATTTCTCTCTTGCGCCACCTCAACTTCCTGTCCTGCCATGTCTTCTTATTTTCTCTCCTCTGTGTCTTCTTGTTGCAACATCTTGCTGCACCATCTCTCCACATTGGCCAGCACTGCTGCGTGGGGCAGCTTTCCTGTGCGAGGCGGCATTCCCACGCAGGGTGGCTCTCCTGTGCGGGGCCGCATTCCCGCGTGGGCCGGCACTCCTTGTGGGCCAGCTCACAGCGTGGACCAGCTTGCCCTTACCAGGAGGCCCTGGGCATTGAACCCTGGACCTCCCATATGGTAGATGGGGGCCCAATTGGTTGAGCCACATCTGCTTCGCCCAAACATGAAACTTTGACTCTCCCCGTTACTCTTCCACCAATACTATGATTTTAGGAAATTCATCAAGCTGGGTCTTACCATTTCTGTTTATAAGCAATTGAGCTTATTTAAACAATCTATTCCAGAGAACTACCACCCCCTCAAAATGCCTATTCTACTTCATTATTCTACTAATTCAATTTTCTAATAATTAGCCCTGGTTCCAGGGATATTGTTTATCAGCTATGCTTAAAATGTCATTTAAATTAAACTTGTTTAGGAAAAATCAGAACTTAGGAGATTTAATTCTGAATTAATTCTGACTGAATTAATTCTGACTGAAATAATGTCAGATTCCCTCACTACGGTTTCAGACCAGACTCAAGGAATGGAGGAGGGGGCCAGGAGGAGTGGAGGAGAGGGCCAGTAGAAGCAGAGGAGAGGAGAGGGCCAGGAGGAGTGAAGGAGAGGAGAGCGCCAGGAGGAGCAGAGGAGAGGAGACGGCCAGGAGGAGCAGAGGAGAGGAGAGGGCCAGGAGGAGAGGAGGAGAGGAGAGGGCCAGGAGGAGAGGGCCAGTAGAAGCAGAGGAGAGGAGAGGGCCAGGAGGAGTGAAGGAGAGGAGAGTGCCAGGAGGACCGAAGGAGAGTAGAGGGCCAGGAGGAGCAGAGGAGAGGAGACGGCCAGGAGGAGCAGAGGAGAGGAGAGGGCCAGGAGGAGCGAAGGAGAGGAGAGGGCCAGGAGGAGAGGAGGAGAGGAGAGGGCCAGGAGGAGCAGAGGAGAGGAGACGGCCAGGAGGAGCGAAGGAGAGGAAAGGGCCAGGAGGAGAGGAGGAGAGGAGAGGGCCAGGAGGAGTGAAGGAGAGGAGAGGGCCAGGAGGAGAGGAGGAGAGGGCCAGGAGGAGAGGAGGAGAGGACCAGGGGGAGCGGAGGAGAGGAGAGGGCCAGGAGGAGCGAAGGAGAGGAGAGGGCCAGGAGGAGAGGGCCAGAGGGAGCGGAGGAAATGGTCAGGAGGAGCGGAGGAGAGGGCCAGCGGGCGTGAGAGGGCTGGGAGGAGTGGAGAAGAGGCACCAAGAACTCCGTTCTTAGTTCCATAACTTTCAACCCTATCTCATTCAACTCCTTTTCCTGAGTGGAGCCAGTCATTGCTATGCTGATCCTTGTCCATGACTTTGCTCTGGCTACTTTCTACTTTCCTACATCCTTAATGCTCTTTTCCATCCACCATGTTTTCAAAGCCCAACTCAAATCTCACCAGCGTTCTTAGCAACTCACTTCTCTGAAAGTCCAAAGCAGTGGGTGGCTGTTGTTCCGCTTATTGGTTTCATTTACTGTCTTATGATGGCTATATGTCAATTATGTCCTCAATTTGGTTATAAGATCCTTAAAGGAAAAAATACTGTCATATACTTTGATAACAAAAATCACTGGATTTCATGGTTAGGAGTCTCAAACTCATCCTAGGCTGAAGATGAGGGACAGCTGAGTAAGAGTACCAGAGCTGCTTCTAACTCAGTGACTTTCCGAAATTCCCCTCATTTCTTTGGACCTGCGTAATGAGGAGGGTGAACCCCCTGGATGAGGTCTAAAAGTCACTTCTTTTTAAAAAAATTTTAAAAGAAGCTTTTTATATTACATAAATGTTACATAAAAAATACAGGTCATTCCCATATGCCCCATCCCCTCCCCCTCCCACACTTTCCCACATTAACAACATCCTTCATTAGTGTGGTGCATTTGTTACAATTGATGAACACATACTGAAGCACTGCTACTAACTGTGGACCACAGTTTACATTATACTTTATATTCTGTCTTGCACAATTTTACAGGCTATAACAAAACATATAATAGCCTGTATTTGTCATTACACTGTCATTCAGGACAATTCCAATGTCCCCAGAATGCCCCATGTTACACCTATTCTTCCCTCTCCCTCTGCTCAGAACCTCTGGTGGCCACTGCCTTTATATCAGTGATGAAAGTTCTTCCATTGATAGAATAATAAGCCTATAATAGAATAATAATGTCTATATTAGTCCATTGTTCATTCCCCAATCTTGAGGATTTTGGGACGATGATGCCCACTCTGTTTCTAATTGAGAGGGTGTCTAAAGCCACTTCTAAAGTTAACATTCTATGATTACATAAGACTGATTGCCATTTTACAAAGAAGGAACTAACCCACAGCCCAGAGAGGGGAAATAACTTGTTCAAGTTCACAGAGAAAATTAATAGCCAAAATAAAATTAGAGGCTGAATGTCCTGATTCCTATCTTGCTGGGAGCTCTTTTAGAGTTGCATTTTAGCTTTCCCAAAGCACTAGCATGGAACCTTGTTAGGAACAGATAACAATGAAAATAAATGGATTCACCTACTAAGAAATTGAGCTCTTCACAAAGATGCAACTGAACCAAAACTTTGAATAGTCTTAAATGTTCATGTTTTCACAACATTATACTTCTCTATTTCAGCTTCTAAGCACCGGTTCTTTTATGCATGCCAAAGAATTGCTCTTTGTTATAAGTTCTTATTCTTGACTTTAGAACAGTCTGTCAACTTCAGTTGTCCATTAAAAGTTTTTTGATTTTCCATTTGCTTTTATCCTTTTCACAAGAAAGACAATTTATATCATGGGTATATGAACCTCTGTGGGTCTCTTTTCTTATCTGTAACCAAAAGGTGGGGAATGAATGTTCTTTAAAGGTCTTTCTCACTCTAAGATGATTGTTTTTTTAATGAGGAGGCAGGGGCTGGAGGGCAAGAAAAGTAACGATGGTGAAGAGAGTGGGTGTCTAAACCTGGATTTCCCAGAAAACGGGGTCCAAGATGGCATAAATGCAAGCAGTTTAATTTGGGGAATGATTTCAGAGAATGGTGGGGGTGTGGGGCTGGAAAGAATTACCAAGCAGATCACCACTTGGGCAAATGGGGCAGAATCCTGCTGGGGATCCTTTGGAGCTGCTGTGTAAACTGTACCTCATTAGCCTTCCAAGGGACAGGAGAGGAGTATTTATCCACTGACTCTGTCCTCTATTTGTCCAAGGTTTCCTCTTGCAACGTTAACCTGCTCACATGCAACAGAATGGCTGAGTGGTTATCACAGTCATTCCACATGGCGGTAGCAGGAGAAGGATGTGGGGTGAGTCAGGGGCTGTTAGGTTACTTCTGCATGCAACTGATTTCTACAGCAACAGCAGGAGTAAAAAGTGAACCGAGAGGATGTGAGGCCACTGGATGCAGGAGAAATGGACTGAAATCCTCAGAGCCAACTCAGTGTCTGAGAGACCCAGGAAGAGGGGGCGTTGAATAAGAGTTCAGGGAAGACAGAGATAACGGGATTCCTTGGAAGGCTTGAAAATAGGGGAAAATATCATCCAGAGAAAGATGCTATTAAACATGTGATAAGATGCCACTTCCCTGTTCAAATCCCTCCAGGACTTCAGCTCACCTACCACAAAAATGCAAGTCATAACAATAGCCATCCCCCTGCCTTCCAAACTTCTCTCTTCCCCTTTCCCTTCCCTCACTCTGCTCCAGCCACGCTGACTTCCCTGCTGATCCTCTAACTCACCAAGAAGCTCTTGCCTCAGGGTTTTAGAAATTGATGTTGCCTGGCTTTTCATGACCATCCCCAAAACCAAAGTATCCCGGGAGTGGCTGTGGCTCAAGCGGTTAAGTGCCTGCTTCCTGCATGGGAGGTCCCTGGGTTCAGTTCTCAGTGCCTCCTATAAAAAACAAAAACAAACGACAAGCACAACAAACGAAAAAACCAACGCAGGGAGCCCATGTGGCTGAGTGGTTGAGCGCCAGCTCCCAACACACGAGCTCCCAGGTTCAAGCCCCAGTACCTAGGGGAAAGGTACCCCCCACCACCCTTTATGCCCTCATCTTCCTTCATTTTTTGGTAACACTTAACACTTGCATTTTTATTAGTTTATTTTTAGTATCCTCCCCTGGAATGTAAGCACCACCAAGGCAACATCTTTCATAGTTTTGTCCACTGCCATATGCCCAGCTTCTAGAACAGTGCCTAGAACACAGCAGATGCTCAATAACTGTTTTTTCAATTAGTTGACAGACTGAATGAAGACGCTGCTTTGCAGATGCTGAGCTTGTTTCAAAAAAACAGGAGGTTCAAATATTTGACAAAAGGCCTTGAAATGAAGTACAATAGAAGTACAAAGGCTGTTAGATCATGCTCTTCCTGGATGGTCATTGAAGTAGCGATTGTAAAAGGCTGTGAGGCAGTGAGAACTGAGCTCTTGGTGGTTTTGGACCTGGCAAGGCCATGGTGCCGACAGTGTCACCTGCAGCTCTGTGCTAATGTTAGGGACTCTGGAGACCAAATGGAGAGGCTTTTAGATATGTGGCATCATCTTCTGCTCCTGGTGCGCACGGCCACTTCCCACCCCTCAGCTTTAGATGAGATTTTGTCTTCTTGGCTAATTAAACGAAGCATTTAAGCTAAACAGAGCGAGTATCTAGGTGAGCCAGTGAGTGTGTGCGTGCATGTGTTCATGTGCAAGAGTCCTCTACCAGCCAAGCTGCAAGGATGCATGGGAAAACCTGAAGGTGGCAGCCCCGTAAGCGTCACTAAGGTAGTAGGACATATACATATCTGAGAATGAACAGAATAGCTGGAAGAAGGATGCAAAGAAGGCTAAATGAAGACAGTTCAACGATAAATATCTAAGGGCTCTGCAAAAGATGAGCAAAGTTTAAGATTATGACAACTTTTATGGATGACAGTTTAGGTAGTAAGCCTAACAAAAGAGCCATCAAACCCAGTTTCTAGCATAAGAGTTAAAAGTAGGAAAGTCTGGGAAGCAGATTTGGCCCAACGGATAGGGTGTCCGCCTACCACATGGGAGGTCCAGGGTTCAAACCCCGGGCCTTCTGACCCATGTGGTGAGCTGGCCCATGCGCAGTGCTGATGCACGCAAGGAGTGCTGTGCCATGCAGGGGTGTCCCCCGCGTAGGGGAGCCCCACGCGCAAGGAGTGCATCCCGAAAGGAGAGCTGCCCAGCGCAAAAGAAAGTTCAGCCTGTCCAGGGATGGCACCACATACACGGAGAGCTGACACAGCAAGATGACGCAACAACAAAGAGACACAGATTCTGGGTGCTGCTGACAAGAAATACAAGCGGATACAGAAGAACACACAGTGAATGGACACAGAGAGCAGACAACTGGGTAGGGGGGAGAGGTGAGAGGAAGAAAAAAAGCCCCTCCCACCCCCCCACCAAAAAGTAGGGAAGTCTGAGACAATAGATTCCTGGGTCAGACTTTATATTAACTAGAGGCAATGGCCTGATTCTTATAATGGTCAGAGAAACAAAGAAGTATCACTGATACTACAGGAAGGTATACCCATTGCAAAACTCCAAATTCTGTGATGGTATGAGCTTCTCAAGATGTTTTTAATCTTTTAAAATAGTATAAATCTACATTTGTAGATGGCAGTAATATTATATTGGGGGCTTGAAGATTCCAGAAAGATGGAACTAGCAAAGAAGCTCATAATCAGGCTTCGATTGCATGGGGCAGGGTGAGGGGACTCACGAATTCCCTAAAATTCTGTGTAACACCTTAAATTTATTTGATCATGTACATTTTTTGGGGGAAAAGGGTCTAAAGGAGGAGTTGGCAAACATTCTTTGGAAAGGCCAAGATAGTATTTTCAGCTTTGTGAGCCAGATGGTCTCTGGTGCAACTACCTGACCCTACTGGTATAGCAAGAAGACAGCCACAGCCAGACACACCCGAGAACGGGCAGAGCTGTTCTCAGCAACGCTGTATTTATAAAATCAGGAGACGGGCTGGATTTGGCCCCCGAGTCACAGTCGGCTGGTCCCTAGTTAGAGCAGTGCTACTTACAAGAAACTTCCGTGAGGATGGACTTGTTCTGTGCCTGCACTGTCCAGTGAGGTAGCACTGGCCACTTGTGGCATTTAAGTCACACTCCACTGTGACTAGGTGACTGAGAAGCTGAATGTTGATTTAACTTTAATAGCCACACGCCACACTGGACGGGGCAGGTCAAGCGCTTTCGTCGCAGAAGTGCGGGCACGGCCTCCCACAAGCAAGCCTCGACTCCCAGAGAAGAGAACCCCCTGCTGAGAGAGGCAATGCCTCCACAGGGTCTCCTAAGGCCCTGGCCTTCCGACACGGGGACCTATGGGTTTGTTTGGGGGCGGAGGAGATGTCTGATTCTACAACAAACCCGCAGGGTTTCTGCCACTGAGAGCACTACAGGGGACAGGCTCTCACTTGCTCCAACTTGCTCACTCTCAATTTATCCTCCTGAATAGTTTGCAAAATGGACACTAATAGTCACCTATTTTCCTAATGGTTCTTTTCCTTGGTTATAGGAAAATGATGTGGAGTGTGAATAAGCAGTTTAAAGGATAGAAAGAAGGCTCAATGCAACTGATCAATAATGGCTAAAGTAGAAGGGCTCTCAAGTACGCAGGAGGCCCCCACCCATCCTACAAAGGGTACTGAAATACACCAGCTCCTGGCTTTAGAATTAAGCTTGTGGTTCTAAGTATTTTCCCCAAAGGCTGATAACCCTAGTGTTAGAAGTATCTTGTTTTAACACTATTTCATCTCCCCACAGCAAGGGTCCAGGCCAAGCTCTCTGATCTCTGCGCCACCGCTGCTGTTTCTTGCCCTTATTTCGGTTCTCCCAGTTTTCCCTGTTTGATGGGTATGCTGGCCATCCTCTAGGACCAGCCCTGAGGTAGAAACAGGTATGTCAACAGTTGGTACCTAGATTCCAGGAAGCTCACTCTTGTCAATTTTTGCCATGGCTGCAGGAAGAGCCAATAGAGACTTGGCCAGATATTCAGCCTCCCTTTCAATAGAGTTCCTCCCAGCTAGCCAAGGTTGAATCTGCAGCTTCCTCAAAACTCTAAGACGAGAAGATCCAACTTGCCTTCCTCATATACTAGTCTTCTTAATACAAGGAGTGGCTAGTCCAGTTGCAAACTGGAACCTCTTACCACCAAGGATCTCAACATACCCAGGCAGATCATGATCAAAAACCTATGGCCAGGAAATTGGATTGCAAGTTTCAGCATGACACAAACTGGCTTCTGGTCTGGTCTCTTGGTTCTTGAGACCTCCCCTTCCTCTATCACTAGAATTCCCCTGACAGAGAGTAACAACATTACCCTCTCTGATTCTTGAGATTTAATTAAGTTTATCCCCAGGGAAGTGCCATGTATCATGGAAGACAAGGGGCTACATTTGGGGAAACCAAAAGAAAGAAATTATAATCAAGGTGGGTCCTTGGAGGGCCCAGGGGATTTGTAGGTTACAGTCTACACATGGCTAAGGGCAAGCTCCATATGCCTTATGCTCTCCTGGGGGTTCTGACAGACCAAGAAAGGAAGTATTTTGGCTATTCAACCCATCCTGCAGCCGTACTTGATGTATTATTGTTGGTTTAGCCATTCTAGAGTCACCTGTCCAGTTTCTCTGGCTCTATCAGAATGTTCCGCCAGAGGAATGTTCCATTAGTATGGTAAACTGGCCCATAGAATAATGAGCAATAGAAAAGACCTATTAAGTCTACATAAAATCCATATCCAGTAGTTTCTGTATTCTAGCAGGCTTTTTAAAAATTACCATCGAAGCATTTGGTAACAGCAAGCATTCCCAAATAAAGCCAACTACCCATCTACATACTAAATGTCAATATTTTCCCTATGGCAAAATGTTTTACTAGTCGGCAGCCTGATTTCTTTAAGGTTTACTGTGATTTCTTTCATATCTAAGGGCTGAGGGACATGGGTATAACTGTTTCTTTTAACTTTTTACTACAGACAAATAAAAACCTGCATTTAAAAAGTAGGTGGAGGAGCAGATGTAGCTCAAGCTGCTGAATGTCTACTTCCCACATACGAGGTCCTGGGTTTAATCCCAGGTACCACCTATAAACAAAACAAACAAAAAATGAAAAAACCAATTCTCACTGGGGAGTGGATGTAGCTCAGTGGCTAAGTATCTGCTTCACTTGCACGAGGTCCTGAGTTTAATCCCCGGTACCTCCCCCCAAAAAATGATATATATATGGTAGGCAGAAGAGCACTGTGAACTCTCCATGGATTAATGGGCTCATGGCCCGTCCTGTTTCATCTAAACCCCTCTCTACTTCCTGCCTCTACTGTGGTATTCTGAGGTAAATTGCAGACATCACATTGATAACTATTTTCTAGGGGCCCTTCTTATTACACCTAGTCTGAGGTCTGCTATGTTATATGTCCATTTATTAGTCAGACGAAAGAACCTACAGGATATATACGTAAAAAATATTAAGAGTTATATATATAAATATACTTTATATCTATCTACCCATACATTACTAGAAGAGTTACTACAGGGACTGGCAGGTCTGGATTCCGTAGGGCAGGCAGCAAGCTGGAAACTCAGTGAAGGAGCTGCGGAATCCCCCAGAACTGCTGAAGTCCTAAGTTCTCCCTTTAAGGCCTCCAACTGATGGTTAGAGACTCCTCTTATTGTTAAGGGCAGTCTCCTTGTTGACTGTAGATGTAATCAGTCATGGATGCCATCAACTGACTACTGATTTACATTCATCTATGAAATATCCTTACAGTACAGTCAGTGCTTGAATGAATAAACAATGCAGCACCATAACCTAGCCAGGCTGACACATGAAATTAACCATCACGGTCCACTTCCCACTGCTAACATTTTATTTTGAAACAAGTCCCAGACATCATATTTTTTTCAGGCAATCCTTTCTTTCCTCTAGCCTGGTATGTTCTGCTGTAAAGTTATTTTGTTCCCTGGTTTCAATAGAATTGAACACATTAAAAAACAAGTGCGACTTGGTCAGAATAGAAAGCACGAGTTAGAATCGAGTAGGGCCTACAAAGCAAACTCTATCCTCTAGAAAGGGCTGAATATAATTTGAAGACATAAGCAATTTATTTTAGCAAAAGCATCAGAATAAAGAAAGCAAATATATCACCAGTCAAAGGAAAAAAGAAAAAAAGAGAAGATATGCTCTATTTAATCACACACTTGTCTATAAAAGCAGATAGTTTTACTGCCCAAGATTTCTATGTCATTCTAGAAAAGGACTTTTCCAAGAAAACTAACTATAAGCTATGTGTCCAAAAAAATATCCTCTCTCGCACACTCACATGCTCTTGAACAGTGTCTGCTCCCCTGCTCAACCTTTGTGACAGAGAATTTAGATTGAGAAGAGAGCGTCTGCCTCTTCCCGGGAGACCCTCCCTGAAGCCCCTCTCCATAGCAACTGGTAGAGCGTCGCACACAGCACTGCGACTGCACCGGGGGCTTCTACAAGGCAAGCAGTGTTGGCAAAGAAAAAGTTCCTTATCTAAAGGCAACTTAGTTATTTTTAAATGTTGTCTTCACGAAGGAAATTGATCTGGCACATTTCAGATTCAGTAAATAGCTCGAGGTATTTATGGCATTTTAAATGTCCCCCTTTCTCCTTGACTGCAATAGGTACTGCAGTGTTCTGAGAAGTGGAACTGCTGGGTGCAAAGGGTGAAAAGATGGAAGGAAACTTTCCTTGGAGAGCTCACGCTGGCCCCTCCCCCAGTATCTGGCCCCTCAATCAGGGGAATTTTAGTCTGAATGCTCTCTGTCTAAAAGGTTGAGTGTGGGGAGAATGCAATCACACACTGTCCTGTCCCCTTTCTCCCAGGGACTCCCAGGCACAGGCGGAAGAATGTTTAAGTCGCAATGAGGTGTTCACTCCCGGTCCTGGTTCTGAGACCACACGGCCTCTGCAAGTACAGGCTTGGGCGGAGCCTCGACCAAGGGCCTCCGGCCTTCACTTTGCAAGTGGCTTTTCCCTTGTCCTTTGTGTGCCTGCAGATGCCCTAAGAATTACTGGAACATTCTCTTTGTCGTAATGAAAAAAAAGAGGTTAACTAGGCAAAGGAAAGGGTGAATGACACCTCTCCCAAAAGATACTCCTCTGGGATTAGCAAAGGGGCTCAGAGTTGAACCTACAGGGCAAAGGGGCCACTGGAAGTTGGGCTTCTCCCCCTTCCAGGATCTTCCTCTCCTTTTCATTCCAACCTTCTCCAAGGCCTGAAACCCAGGCTGCAGAGACAAAGCCCAGCAAAGCTCTGCCAGTCCCAGCCAGGCTGTCACAGGCTCCAGGGACCAGTGAACTCATGCTGCAATGTCACTGCTTAGAGAACAATCTCCATCTTCTCACAGAGCCCCACCTCATTTTCCAGCTTCCTTCTGATTCTAGTGAGACAGACCAGGAAAATACTCCAAGGTAATTAGGCAGCAGAGGGGAGTGTTATTGCTATTTAAAGCAAACACTCAAGAAAAGAATTTTCGGAGGAGGGGCAAGCTGGTCTGAGTAAGTACGCAGTCGTCATCTCTCTCACAAAAGACCGGCTGTGTGGTGACGGAGTCCTGCAGGCTGTTTCGGGAACCTACAGTGCGGGAGGTGTCTGGACATGGATCTGGAGAGACTGCAGCAGAATTGGTGTTTGCTCAAGGTAGAACCGCAGGTTTCTAACACTGAAGACGGAAGCCGTGGAAGGTAAATCCCTCGCCCCAGGGCTAAGAGCCCCAGCGTTCACTGAGAACTGCCAGTCATGGGGTGGAGTTTCCAAGCCTCGTGTCCCCCAAACGCATGAACCCCAAGCCTGTGTCCCCTGAGCCCCCGTGGCCCACGCTAAATACCCCGAGTCCACATTCTCCTGGGCCTGTTTCCCGAGCCCAGCACTCCCGGAAATCCAGCATTGCCCTACCCCTCCAGATGTGGACTAACTCCAGAAGTGGGAGAGTTTAGGTGGGAGGTGGAGGGGCCAAGGAGTGCAGGTTCAATTTTCTGGACCCCCCTTTTTTATTGAGTTTGGAGGAGATATTAGCTGACTTGGGGAGAGCCTAGGAATAGAGAAGAGGTGAATCTGGTGAGAGAGCCCAGTTTACCTAAACACTCTGCGATAGGAAACTTGGTCTGGGAGACCGTGGAGTCAGAAAATTGATCAGTCCCCTGTAGCACACCTAAGGGAGAGGGACAGTAGGACGTGCTTTACAGGCTTCTAATAGCATATTTAGGGTTCCTGGCAAGGGGTTAGTGCTCTCTCGAGAAATTAAGAGTCATTATCTTCTCAGGTGAGTTGGTTCACCAGGGACCCATTTGAGTTTCCTACAGGAGCCCTCACGCAGCCTTCCTGCTGCTTTGGGAGAGAGGGAAGTGAGGAAGGGAGAAAGGGGGAAGGTCATACTCCTAAGCAGTTTATTCAATTGCAAAGAGGGTTCTTTGCCTGGGGCCTTGTCTGGTTTTTTCTGTTGGTCTGTTCTCTGTTTCATCTTCTTCTTTATCCACCCCCTCCCTGACCCTTTTTCTTCTTTTTCTTTTTTCTCCCCTCTCTCTGCTCTTATTTTTCTTCTCTCTTTCTTTCTCCTCCCTCTCCCCCCCGTTTTTTCTTTTTTTATATTAGCTGTGGGCAACATTTCTTATTTGTTGTGCTTCCTCATCCTCAATTTTCTCTTTTCTGTGTGTACTGATTTTGGCTACCAACGCTATCCCCTTTCCTTTACATCATTCCCTCCTCCATCATTTATTGTTTCTCTTACATTCCACCTCTCTCTAACCCCAATATTTCTGACATTTTATCTCTAATACTTCTAATCTGTTTTCTATAATTTATTCACTCTTTATGTTATTGTCCTCTCTTTTCATTTTCCCTCTCTCCTGACCACAGTGACCTTTTAAATCATAGTATATTCCTCCCCATATTCAGTTTAATATCTCATTATAGGTACTCCACTCTTTTATGGTCATAACTATACACAGCTTCCGTGAGTTCTATATCCATTCTCCAAGATCTCACATGGTTCTTCTGCTAACACTCCCTATCGATACTACTATTATATTTTTCTTTTCTTACCCCTTTTGCTTTCTCTGGACCTAATATTTTCCTTTGAGGGAACTTAGCCAACAACAAGGAAATAGAATAAGAAGAAAAAAGTGACAAAGAGAAGACTTAACATGCACACAAAAACAACAACTAATTAAAACCCAAGGCTAGAATAAGAAGATAATCAAGAGAATAAATCCAACAAGATGAAATGACAAGACAGCAACAAAAAACTACAGACCATACCAATAATCAGGAAAACATGGCCAAATACAGTGAACAAACTAAAAACCAGGAAGAGAAGTGGAACACTGAACAAGTAATTAAAGTGCTCAAAAGATGTATCATGGACCAATTCAATGAAGTGAAGGAAGAGATTAATCATATTAAGAAAACACTTGGAGAACATACAGAAGAAATTATTATCATGCACAAAAAGATCACAGAGAGGATGGGGATCAATACCACAATCCAAGGAATCAAAAATACACTCTCAGCAAATAACAGCAGATTTGAAGAGGCAGAGGAAAGAATTAGTGATGTGGAAGACAGTATATCTGAAATCAAACAGATAGTAGAATTAATTGATAAAAAGATAGAAAAAATCCAGCAGGGACTTAGGGACCTGAATGACAATGCAAAACACACAAACATATGCATTATAGGCATCCCAGAAGGAGAAGAGAAGGGAAAGGGGACAGAAGGGGTGTTGGAGGAAATAATGGCTGAAAACTTCCCAAACCTACTGAGGGAGATGCATGTATATGCCCAGGAAGCACAATGAACCCTGAACAGCATAAATCCAACAGGCCTACCCCAAGACATAAACTTGTCAAATTATCCAATGCACAAGACAAAGAGAAAATACTAAAAGCAGCAAGAGAAAACAGAACCATCATATATAAGGGAGGCTCGATAAGATTAAGTGCTGATCTCTCATCTGAAACAATGGAGGCAAGAAGGCAGTGGTATGACATAGTCAAGGTACTAAAAGAAAAGAATTTCCAACCAAGATAGAGCTTTGCTCTATCCAGCAAAGCTAGCATTAAAAAATGATGGAGAGACACAGATTGGAAGATTGGATAAGGAAATATGACCCATCTATATATTGTCTACAAGAAACTCATCTTAGACCCAGGGATTCAAGGAGGTTGAAAGTGAATGGCTGGAAAACAATCTTACAAGCAAACAATAACCAAAAAAAGGCAGGAGTAGCTATATTAATATCAGGCAAAATAGACTTTAAATGCAAAACAATTGTGAGAGGCAAAGATGGACATTATATATTAGTGAAAGGGATAATCATTCAAGAAGAAAGAACAATCATAAACATTTATGCTCCTAACAAGGGCACCTCCAAATACGTGAGGCAAATACTGGAAAAACTAAGTGAAAGAATAGATGCCTCTACAGTTATAGTGGAGGACTTTAATACACCACTATCAACTTTGGACAGAACATCTCAAAAGAGAATCAATAAAGAAACAAAAATTTTGAACAGTATATTAGAGAAGCTGGACCTAATAGACATATACAGAATATTACACCCAAATACAGCAGGATATACATTTTTCTCAAGTGCACATGAATCATTCTCCAAGATAGACCATATGCTAGGCCACAAAGAAAGTCTCAATGAATTCAGAAAGATCGAAATCCTACATGGAAGGCAGACTTGGCCCAGTGGTTAGGGCGTCCGTCTACCACATGGGAGGTCCACGGTTCAAACCCCGGGCCTCCATGACTCATGTGGAGCTGGTCCATGCACAGTGCTGATGCACGCAAGGAGTGCCATGACACGCAGGGGTGTCCCTGCATAGGGGAGCCCCACGTGAAAGGAGTGCACCCCATAAGGAGAGCCACCCAGCGCGAAAGAAAGTTCAGCCTACCCAGGAATGGTGCCACACACATGGAGAGCTGACAAAATAAGATGATGCAACAAAATAAACACAGATTCCCGTGCTGCTGACAACAACAGAAAGCAGAAACAGAAGAACACACACCAAATTGATACAGAGAACAGACAACTGGGGTGGGAGGGGAAGGGGAAGGGGAAGGGAATAAAATAAATAAATAAATCTTAAAAAAAAAAAAAAAAGAAATCATACAAAATAATTTCCCTGACCAAAGTGGAGTGAAGCTGGAAATCTGCAAGGGCCAGAGGCATAGATTTTGCAAAAAGATATGGAAATTAAACAGCACACTATCAGAAAAACAGTGGGTCAAGGAGGATATCTCAAAAGAAATTAATAACTACCTTGAAACTAATGAAAATGATAACACAACGTACCAAAACTTATGGGATGCAGCAAAAGCAGTACTGAGAGGGAAATTTATAGCCATAAATTCATACATCAAAAAAGAAGGAGCTAAAATTGAAGAAATAACTGCACACTTGGAGGAATTAGTAAAAAAACAGCAAAGTAACCCCAAGGGAGGAAGAAAGAAAGAAAGAACAAAGATATGAGCAGAACTAAATGAAATAGAAAATAGGAAAGCACTTGAAAAGATAAACAAAACCAAGAGCTGGAATAACACTCAGCTTTAAGAACAAATGCACTACAAACACATGTGATTACATGGATGAATCTTGAGAACCTTATGCTGTGTGAAGCAGTCCAGGCATTGAAGGACAAATACTACATGACCTCGATGATATGAAATAATTAAAGCAAGCTGCCTCAGAGAGCTAGAGACTGGTTGATAGCCTTAAAGGAATTTGGGGGGTAGAGGAAGGTTGTGAGCTGACATCTACCAGGGTGAAATCTATGATAAGCTGAAGGTAAGTATTTGTACAGGGAAGTGATAAAATGGGGGCATAGGGATACCTTTGGGTGGGGCTTTGTGGGCTTGATTGGGGCTAAGGAGGGGAGGATGGGTAATATGGCCCAAGAAATTGGGGGGAGGGTGGGAGAACATATGAACATACGAGATTATCAGGTATGTGGTTGAGAATATAATGTTGAGAAAACTTTTTCAAAAATATAAGGTGGTGCAGCAGGGCAACACTTATTGCAGTGATGGAAGGCAAAACATCAAAAACAAAGCTTTTTCATTTTTTAATTTTTGATACCCCAATTTACTTTTACTTTAATTTTTCTAAATTAGTATGTATTCTATATCTAACCTTTAAACCCATCACTATATTCCATTTTACTATTAATGGAACCTGGCAATATATTGGGCTTCATTTTCAGGGAGGTTGTGGGCCACAGAGGGGTTCGATGGTGGTGGAGGAGGAATACTGGTGTGGGGGGTTATTGGTGGGAGGCGCATGATTGGGAGGGAGTTCTCCAGGGCATATGTGCAAAAAAATGTTTGGATATTTTCATAGTGGTTACAGTTGGGAACGACGGCTGGGGGAGTGCTGAGTTCCTGGCCAGGGAGCTCTGTCACATTCCCTAATGGAACAGCAACAATCCCCTGAGTGCAATGGCTAAGACCAATAAGGAAGGATGGTCCAACATGAGCCCTTGGTGCTAATGACTATGCTTGTGGTCCTGTGTGCCTGAAGTAAGAACTAGGCCTAGAGCTGCAGGGTGCCTACGAGTTCCCTCCTGGGAGCCTCCATGTTGCTCAAATGTGGCCAGTCTTGAAGCCAAACTCAGCATGTTAATGCATTGCCTTCCCCCCAGCGTGGGACAAGACTCCCAGGGATGAACCTCCCTAGCACCGAGGGATTACTACCAAGGACCAGCTGATGATGTGGCTGGAGAATGACCTTGAATAAAAGGGTCAACTCAGACCAGCAGAATATCTCAGCCTATACGTAATATCAGGAGTTAAAATGCCTTTTAACCTTGAATAAAAGGGGGAAATGGAAAGGACAAATGAGTTTATATGGCTATGAGTCTCCAAAAAAGAACCAGGAGGTCATTAGAGGGGTTGCCCTTATGCACACCTCAACAGAGTCCTAGAGACAGGTAAAGTAGATACAACCCCAGGTATTGGTTCTTGTGAGGGCAAGAGAGACCCACAGGTTCTATGGTCATGGCAGATGGAGTTCAGTGCCACGTCAGTTGGCCCTACTTTGGAGTTTGTGTTCCTGAGTGTGATGGAGTTGGACTCAGATGTGATCTCTGTTCACAAGCCTCTCCTGTCACTTTTACCAGACCTGTGGTTGGCACTGGGGTTTAGTGTATACTCAGGGGACCTGAATCTCTGGACTGACTTAGTGATAGCCAGGCCCTGAGTCTCAACAGACCTGCAACTCCTACACTCTGGTTTATTGGACTTACCCCAGCCAGCTAACAAGGAGGAGAAGAAGGTCAACCACCACACCAGGGAGCCAAGAGTGCCTGCAACTGCAAACAGGAGAACTGCATCCATCATCCAAGTGGAATCTAAGCACCCTCTTGATACAGAGGTGGAGTGGACATAGCCATCCCAGGGTCCACAGAATGGAGGAGTGGAGTATGGATTGGAGTGGACTTGCTGATGCTCTATTCTGGAATTGTTGTGATTAGTTATGGAAGTAAATGTGGCGCTGAGGTGGAGAAAGTGGCCATGATGGCTGCTGGGGGTGGGGAGTAGGAAGAAGAGATGTGATGTGGGGGCATTTTCAGGACTTGGAGTTGTCCTGGGTGGTACTGCGGGGACAGTTACTGGACATTGTGTGTCCTCCCATGGCCCACTGGGTGGACTGGGGAAGAGTGTAAACTTAAATGTGGACTATTGACCATGTGGTGCAGCAGTGCTCAGAATGTATTCATCGAGTGCAGTGAGTGTCCCATGATGTTGCAGGAGGTTGTTGTTGTGGGAGGAGTGGGGTGAGGGGGTGGGGGGTATATGGGGACCTCATATTTTTTGAATGTAACATTAAAAAATAAATGAAAAAAAAAAGAAAGCAAACACTCGTCCCCCTAAGTTCCCCCATCCCCACGTATACACATAATAAGGCTGAATCAGACATAGGAATAAGGTTTGAGTTGTCACAAAGTACTAATGTTGTCACATACACTCCTGAATTCACTTACTAATTTCTCAAACATTTATTTAGCACCACTATCAACATGCTAGATTATAAAATCTATATGGTAGATTATGAAAATGGTTAAAGCAATTCTTGCCCTCACAGGCAGCTCACAGAGGGTAGAGACAATATAGATAAATAAACACTCCCATAGTGTGATAAGGGCTAAAAACAGAGGAATGGATTTAACCGAGTGGGGCTAAAAAGTGATTAACTACCTCAAATCATCCACCTACTTTATTCCCTCCTCCCACCCCCAATTACTTGGGCAAACCTGGGGCAAAGAAGGTTTTGAAGGCCTTGTTCAGGGTTCAGGCCTGCATTACATCTAGCTAGCTCCACATTTGGACACTGAAAGTAAAAATCACGTTTCTCTATTGCTGTCTGGGGGTGGACAGACTCTGCTTTCAGAAGTAGGCGCATTTGATAGCATGGGATGAGAGAAGGTAAGATGAGGTTAGGAAAATGCACCCCTGCTACCTGCCTGGGAATGTCTGAGAGTACTGTTCTCACACTGATTGGGTAGAAACAACCAAAGGGTCCCTCTGCTTCTGAGGCAGTTTGATATTGTTTATGAATTCCAAAAATAGAGATTGGATTATGTTTTTGAACTGGTCTGTCACTCTGGGCATATTAGATTATATTGGATTCAGAGGTTTTCACATTTACTTGATTAAATGAGGCTTTGATTGGCCCATGTCAGTAGGATGTGGCATCCCCGTCCCCCTTGGTGGGTGGGGACTCACAGAGAAACTGCACTGCAGAGAAAGGAGGCTGCAGTTTTGGGTGCTGGAGCCCCAGGACAAGAACACAGAGGAACAGAGACAGCTTCTTAGACACAGCAGAGGCTTCAGGAAGAGAGAGCCTGAGTCTACAGCTGATCTTGTGGAGAGAAGACAGCAGCCAAGCCCGAAGAGAGACAAGCCCCGAGAGAGATGAGACTTATCCCAGCCTACAGCTGATATTGGAAGGAGTTGGGACTCTGGAGCCTTAAGAGGAAGAGGAAGGCTGAACACTTGAAGACGTCAGCAGCCATCTTGCTCCAACAGGTGGCAGCAGTCTTTGGTGAGGGAAGTAACTTATGCTTTATGGCCTGGTAACTGTAAGCTTCTACCCCAAATAAACACCCTTCATAAAAGCTAACAGGTTTCTGTTACTTTGCATCAGCACCCCTTTGGCTGACTGATACAGTTTCTCTCACGATGCAAGTGAGGGAAGATGCCTGCTGAACCAGGATCCCGGAAGTCCAGACAGTGAGCAGGTCATGAGGGCTCACATGGTTGTATTAATAGTAGAAACAGGAAAAACTAACCCAGTTACGGGGACTTTCATTTATCCCCACCAGACTTCTAATTATAGGTGACAGGTTTCAAGTTTTCCCCATCATCACCTCATATCCTGTGGTCCAAACGCACATGGACTTATACTCAGGCACAAATGATTAATCCCCTACAGGTGGGAAGCAGATGTGGCTCAACTGATAGAGCATCTACCTACCATACGGAGGGTCCAGGATTCAAACCCAGGGCCTCCTGACCCGTATGGTGAGCTGGCCCATGCACAGTGCTACTGCGCTCAAGGAGTGCTGTGCAACGCAGGGGTGTCCCCTGCGTAAGGGTGCCCCATGTGCAAGGAGTGCACCCTGCAAGGAGAGCTGCCATGCATGAAAAAAAGCGCAGCCTGCCTAGGGGTGGCGCCATACACACGGAGAGCCGACGCAACAAAAAAAGAGACACAGTTTCCCAGTGCCACATGACAAGAATGCAAGCTGATACGGAAGAACACACAGAGAATGGACACAGAGAGCAGACAATGGGGGGCGGGGGGGAGGAGGTGGGGAGGGGAGAGAAATAAATAAAAAATAAATGTCAAAAAAAAAATCCCCTATAGGTGCACACCACTGCCCTGAAGAGTTCCTTCTGACCTCTGGATACTAGGATCCAAAATGCAAAATGATAAGAAGAGTACCATGTTTTAGAAAGCATACATCTAAACTTTAGATCTGAATTTCCTTTGTACTAGCACTCCTAGATATCAAAATGTATTATAAAGCCACAATAAGTAGAACAATAAGCCACTGGCATGAGATCAGACACAAAATTTATGAAACTGAGCAGAAAACCCCCAACACATGGAAAAATTAGTTCACAATAAAGGTGGCATTGGCAAAGAAGGATTTTTCAATAGATGGCATTGAGACAACTGGTTAACCACTTGGAAAAAATAAATTTGGCTATGTATTTCTCCCCACACATTTGTTATACTCCCCTTCCTTCCTCTTTCCCTTTGCTTTCTTCCTTCGCTAAACCTTGCTTCTCTTCTTTGTGGGCTCTTCTCTAGCTTCACTTGGTCCTGGCAGACTTTAGAAACGCTTTGACCCTCACCCCAAACACATCCACAGAAACGGACCTTGGCTCTGCCCTTTCCTTCCGGAAGGGTGGGTTCCTTGCTTCTATCTCCTCCAGGAGCCTCCGTGCCTCTGTAGCTTTGAACCTCTGAGATGAAGTCAGAACAACATGACGGGGCAGAGAAAATGTGAATGTGCACACCCCATCCACACTGCCCTTGACGCCACTCGGGGGAAGCTGCATTTCCTCAGATACTTCAAAGGAAGCAGCAGCCCTCAGACTTGCCTGCCAATGGACACTTGCCAGGGCTCCTGGAGAGGTTAATGTAACAAACCCCAACGAACTCGTCATCCAGCTACCACCGTGATCAACATATGGCTAATCCTGTTTGTTTATAATCCCTCCAACATATTACACTAAAATAAATCCCAGACATATAATTTCACCTGGAGACATATCAACATGTACCTCTAAAAGGACTCTTTAAAAACATATACACATTATTAAACTTAAAATATAAAAATTCTTTATTATTATCAAATACCCTGTTAGTGTTCAAATTCCTCAATGTATTTCACATATTGTTTTTTTAAAAAAAGGTTTTAAGATTTTATTTATTTCTCCCCACCCCCTTGTTGTTTGCACTTGCTGTGTCTGTTTCTTGTGTGCTCGTCTTCTTTTCAGGAGGCACTGGGAACCGAACCTGGGGTCTCCCATGTGGGAGGGAGGTGCCTAATCGCTCGAGCCACCTCTGCTCCCTGCTTTGTTTTCCTCCAGGTGTCTCTTGTTGCATCAGCTTGCTGTGTCAGCCCCTCACGTCAGCTTGCTGTCATGCTCATCTTCTCTAAGAGGTACTGGGAACTGAACCCGGAACTCCCATGTAGTAGGTGGGAGCTTAAGCTTGAGCCACATCCACTTCCCTCACATATTGTTTTAAAATAGTTTGTTTGAATCAGGAGCTAAACAAGGTCCAAACACTGAAATTAAGTCAATTTTAATCTCTAGGTTTTTTTCTCTCACTCTCTTTCTTGCAGTTTATTTAGCTGAAGCAACCAGGTCATTTTTTCTAGGGTTTCCCACATTCTGCATTTTATAAAGTACATCCTTATCTGTGAGAAATTTTTAGGGTAAAGAATCAGGTACGTATAACTTGGCAGGGTGTATTGAAAAGATTGAGGAATCAGAGAGACCTGGGTTTAAATCCTAGAACTGCAACTAGCTAACTGTATGAACTAAAGTAAATTACTTAATCTTTGTTTTCCAATTTCCTAATCTACAAAATGGGCTTGAAAAGTGACAGTGCTTGGTGTCTGGCAGATGGTGAGTTCTTAGAAAAAATATTCAAGTGGCAATTATTTAAAAAGTCTACAGTTTCCTCGAGATGTAAACCAGTTAGACCCATTCTCTTCCTCACAAACCATCATTGAGGCAGAAAGTAACTTTTGAGTGTATCCACCCAAAGGAGAAGCCTCTCCTCTGGGCAATCTGCGGCTCTGTTTTACTGGCACAAAATGATACTACTTGGTGGATGACTGTCTGAGACTGAAATCCAGCCTGCTTCTTAATTTCCCTTGTGTCACACATCAAAGCACTGCCATCGACCAAAGCTGCAAGAGCTCACATGTGACGAGGACCACCTAGTTCAATCACTTGACTCTACAGCTGGAGAAAGGGAGATCCAGAGGGTGAAGAAACTTCCGAGTTCCCTGCCTCCCTCTCTGGAACCCATTCTTATTACAAATTAAGGCCATTGCTGCATCTCTCTCCTTCCTAAGCTGAAGCACCATCCTTCAACACATCTAATCCCCCTTCTGGTTTTAGATTGCTTTATTGCACGTATCCTACCTAACATCATATATATTTTGCTCATTTTTTTTCTTGCTTACTAGTCATTCCCTACTAGAATGTATACTCCATGAGGGCAGGGACTCGGTCTACTTTGTTTTCTGCTATGTCCCTGCATGGCTTAAAGCAACAAAATCAATGGTCTCCCAGGTCTGAAGGTAGAAAGTCTGAACTCGCAGTTGACAGGGCCCTGACTCCTCTCAGGGAGGCAAGAATCTGCTCCATGCCTCTCTCTGGGCTTCTGACTGTGGCTTGCTGGCAATTCACGGCATTCCGTGATTCAGTCATCACGTGGCACTCTCCCCTCTGTCTATTCAAATTTCCTCTTCTTAGGATGCCAGTCATACTGGATTAAGGGCCCACTCCACTCCAGCATGACCTCATTTTAATTTGCCTAATTTCACCTGTAACAAATAGGGTCATGTGCTGAGGTACTGGGGATGAGAACTTCTAGCCTATCTTTATTTTTTTTGGGGGGGCGGGGGAGGCACAATTCAATCTATAACAGACCCCAACTCCTAGAACAGTGTGTGGCATTCAATTCAAATCTACTTGATTGAACCATATAGGAAAAAAATCTTTCAGTGTCTTGCTTTCTGGGGAATCCATACCAAATAATATCTAGCCAAGATGACATTAGAGGTTGTAAGCAATTACTATTTCCTAACGTTCTTCAGATTTCTATTCAGCTTATTTTCAAAATTGGGTTTGGTGTTTATATTATTGACTATAATTTGTGTTCTGTTTCCAATCTGTTATTCACTAACCCATCTGGGCAATCTGTAATCCGTTATCCACAATCTGAAGAACCTTATTTTTTATAAAATTCATATCATTGATATTTGCCAGAATCTTCAAGGTTTAGCAAAAACCTTCCCTTTTAGATGATGTTTTTTGCTTCCTTAGCAAGGGCAGTGAAAGCATAGTAATTTTGCTGAAAGCCCGTGAATCAGCATCTTACATCGAGAGAATGGTGTATATATATATTTAAAGCCATCACAGTAATAAGGTAACTGTAATACGTGTGTGCCTGGGAGTGCAAATGGCCTTCAATTTCCCTATCGTCAGATTTAGATGGGTTGGAATAGAGCTGCAGATAGAGAACGCTGTCAGTCCAGAAACTTGGAATGCCTTTTGATCACTCACGATAACGTAGTTGAAGTTGACATTTGAATAAATCCTTGCTTTGACAAGCTTGAAGGGGCTTACAAACTTTCCACCCAGGCCTCACCAGCATCTTCAGTGGCATGCTTCTCCCCACCTATGAGAGAGGAAGCTGCTGCAGATCCCCTCTCCTTACACAGGGAATTGTTCTCCCACCCACAGCTTGAGCTCTTTTTTGGGTAGGGCTCTGTCTTCTGGCTTGGGATCCAGCTTTTTTGGCTGTCTATGCCAACTCACTTGGACTGTCTGCATGGCTTTTTGATTTGGCATCTCTCCAAGATCCCATTATTTTGCCTAGCCCCTTAGTCTTGCACACTGCCAAGTATGCCCACTCCGGGTCTGCTTTGGGTCCCTGGGAACCATGCCAGCTGGAATCTGTTTGGGTAGAACAAGAAATCTGACATTTTGGCTCCTTCTCAAAAATATCCAGGGGTATCGGTAAGGTACACAGGGTATGGCCACATCTTTTTATTCCCAAAGAAAGAATATTTAGGTATGTTTTTTTCCCTCTTTTTCCTTTTTTTTTTTTTTAATAAGGGGGAAGTTGTGGGTTTATAGAAAAATCAAGCAGAAATTACCAAGTTCCCATATACACCTCCTCCCACAGACAGATGATGTTCCTGAGTATTAACACTTTGCATTACTGTGGTACCTTTGTTACAACTGATGAAAGAGTATTACTATAACTGCACTATTAACTATAGTCCATAGTTTAAGGTTCACTACATTGTACAACCTTATGGTTTTTTTTTTTTTAGGTCAAATCTGGAACATTGCCTGCTTTTTTTTTTTATTCACATAATGAACTTTTCTTAAAAAGGTTTTAGATTACGGAAAAGTTACATCAGAAGTATAAATAATTCCTATATACCCCCACCCTACCCTTCCTATTTCTTCCCTTATTAGTAACATTCTACAATAGTGTGGTACATTTGCTATAACTGATGAATAAATTTTGAAGCATTGCTACTAACCAAGGTCTATAGTTCACATTATGGTTTATACTTTAATTCCAATGCCCTAAAAAGACCCTATGTTCCCATCTATTATTCCTTCTCCCTCCCCTTAGAACCTCCAGTAACCACTATCTTTGTATCAGTTGTTATATGTTCTTCCATTACTACAATATTAACGACTTGACTTTGTTCATGGTTGTATTCTCCTCTTACGTTCATTCATTCCTCAACCGCAAGGATTTTGGATGGTGATGCCTGCTCTGCTTCAGATTGAGAGGCGGATTAGATTTTTGGGGGCAGATGGAAGGAACTGGTTTCGCTTGCAGTTGCAGATTCTCTCTCTCGTTTGGGGGGAGGGGATGGGGTTGCTCGCTGTCCTGGGCGAATCCAGTAAACTGGAGATTAGGGGTGTTGGCTGCAACTCTTCTGAGTTTCAGGGCTCACCAGGCATATGAACAGATCAAAGATTAAAGTCTCTGAGACATATGTTTAATGTGTATAGTGCTAATTATAGGTTCAAATAAAAGAGGCAGAAGAATCATGTGCAGGGAAATGATAAATGAGTCTAACTCTATTGTAATGGGTTCCAATTCTTTTTCTACAGAGATTTAAAAAATGTGTTTTTCCTCCCAATTTCCATTATAAAATACATTCTTGTTAATATGGAGGATTCCTATAAAATGAAAAAATAAAAACTGAACACCCACAATCTCACCACACAAAGGGAATCACTCAACTCTTCAGTACATTTCTTTTTTTTTATTTGGAGGGGACAAGGAGATGGAGAGTATATTTCTTCTTAGTTTTTTAAGCCTTACCTCTATGTTTGTTCCTTTCATTCTTCCTGTTTTGCATGATTAATGCAATACCTAATAGAATGGAGACTCTAGTATAACTGATTATTGGAAGCAGCGTTTGTCTTTTTATTAGCCTCTCTCTTTTTTGTTTGTATGTGATATAAGAACTTCATGGGGCTTGAAGTTGTCCATGTACCTTAGTAGTTGGGAGGCCCTCTCTGGATATGTGTGCTACCTAAAGCTGCAGAGTATGTGTATACATGTTTTATATTTCTCCGTATACCTGGATGAATACCAGTGTTCACTCAATTATGTATTCTGCTTTTTTCATTAATGTTGATGGATAATATAAAAATGAAAGTGATTTTGCAAGTAAGTCCTTTCTCCAAATTTACCCGATTTGCTTCTAAATTTGTAAGATCCAAAAACTGGCTCCAATTCAATTTTAACTCTCTCAATATTTGAAGTTACAAATTTCATTTCTCAGCTATTTCCTTGGTCTTCATTTCTAAGGGATACCTAATACTCAACATTTGCTACTGTCATGGTGGCACATTAGTGAGTTTCCTGCTGGGGCAGCTGTGAGCTGGGAGGAGCAGGGGCAATGGGTCCTGTGTTGATCATGTCCCATCTAGACTGGCCCTTCATTGACACTGTGGCTAGCTCTGGTGGGCCTGAGAGTGAGGGGTTGAGCATTTGTGGTCCAGACCTTGCCCCATATATCCAGGTGGGATCCTCAGGATTTTCTGCTTCAAAACTATTTAACATTTCAACTTGGCCTGGTGTTGCAGGGTGCCTAAAAATTATCTCCTGAGAGCTTCCATGTTGCTCAAATGTGGCCACTCTCTTAGCCAAACTCAGCACGTAAATGCATTACTTTCCCCCCAGAGTGGGACATGACTCCCAGGGATGAGCCTCTCCGGTGCCAAGGGATTACCACCGAGCACTGAATGGTGATGCAACTAGAAAAAGACCTTGAATAAAAGGGGGAAATGGTAAAGACAAATTAGTTTATAAGGCTAAGAGACATCAAAATGAGTTGGGAGGTCATCAGAAGGTTTGCACTTATGAATGTCTCAGCAGGGTTTCAGGTCTCAGACAGCCAAACTAGATACAACCTCAGGTAGTGGTGCTCCTGAGGGCCATGGAGACTCCCAGGTCCTCAGGTCATGGCAGATGGTTCTGGAGTTCAGTGTTGTGCCAGTTGGCCCTACTTTGGAATTTGTGTTCCTGAGTATGATGGAGTTGAACTCAGATGTGACTTTCTTACATATGCTTCTTCTGTTCCTTTTATTGAAACTGTGGTTGGTGCTGGGGTTGGTGTATGCCCAGGAGACTTGAATCTCTGGGCTGTCCATGTGCCAACTGGGCCCTAAACCTCAGCGGTGTTGCAGCACCTACTCTCCAGTTTGTTGGACTTACACAGGTCAGCTTACAGGGAGGTAAGAATGGGTAACCACCACACCAAGGAACAACTGTAGACTGTAGCTGGCATGAGAGTTCTATCCACCAGCCATGTGGGATTGTAGTCCCCTCTCAATTGATAAGTGAAGTGGGCATCGCCACCCCAGGGTCCTCAATATGGAGGAATAAAATATGAATTAGAGTGGACTTAGTGGTATTCTACTATAGAATTATCGTGACTCTAGCAATGGAAGAAATTATATCATTGATGTGGAGACAGCGGCAATGGAGACAGTTGCCAAAGACTAGGAGAGGGAAAAGGAGGTATGATATGGGGGCATTTTTGGGACTTGGAGTTGTCCTGAATGATACTGCAGGGACAGATGCAGGACATTATATATCCCGCCATAACCCACTCAATGGATTGAGAGAGAGTGTAAACTACAATATAAACTATAATCCATGCTGTGTAGCAGTGCTCCAAAATGTATTCAACAGTTGCAATGAATGTACCACACTAATGAAAGAAGTTGTTGATGAGAGAAAAGTGGGGGGCATGGGGAGTGGAGTATATGGGAACATCCTATATTTTTTAATGTAACATTTTGAATGATCTGTATCTTTTAAAAATAAGTGAAAAATATATTTAAAAAACCAAAACCATTTATCATAATGAAATGCTCAAAAGACTGGAGGGAGAAGGGATCTACAAGCTGGAGCAGGACTCAAAAGCTCCAAGTAGTTTTTTTTTTTTTTTTAAGATAATTTAAAAATGTGGATTTTTTTCTAATCCACATTTTCTCTGCCAGCTTTCCATGAATGATTGTGTAATCACAGGCAAGGCACTGAACCTCCAGTTTCTACTCTTCACCCATAGAAGCAGAACATTACTCTGTGCCTTTACTTTCTTTTGTAGGATATTAGGATGATATCTTCTGTTAAGCACTTCTCGTGTGTCAGACATTGTGCTAAGCACTTGATCAAATATTATCCCATTTCACCCCACAACAACTTATAAGCAGGGTACCATTATTATCTCCATATTATGATAGGGAAATTGAGGTATAGAGAGGTTAAGCAACTTTGTCTATGATTATACAGTGAGGAGATGGTGATGCCAAGTTTAAACCAAGGAAGTTTGGCTCTATTGCCTCCAAGGAGATACTTTCAAGGGGAAAGAGCTATGCAAATCTGGGTCGTTATTGTCATTGCTATTTCTCCCAGACACGTGTCAATAATGAGCTTATAGGGTTCAAGAGAGACATTTTTGGGGACTGGACCACTCTAAATCCTAACTGATACTACTGTCATATCTACAAACCTTTAGGCAAAGCTATCCACCTACAATCACGGGATAGATTCCATACTACAAAGCACTAGCAGATCCCTACCAGCCATACACTTCTGTAAGATTAGGTACTTTACAGTGCATGTTACATCCCTGTGCTCACCTTGACTGTCATACATAATGGGGAATGTTTATATCTGTCTTTCTCTTTTTTTGGAGGGGGAGAACACGGTTTTAAAAAAATTTTTTATTTTAAAATTTCCAAAATTTACAAACTCTTTATTCCTACTAAGCAACAATTTCCCTTACTGCCTTCCCTAGCAACCTCTAATCTACTTTCTGTTCCTACAGATTTGCCATTTCTACATATTTTATATAAATGAAATATAGTATTTGTCCTTATATAAGGCTTATTTATGGCTTATTTCACTCAGCACAATGTTCTCAAGGTTCATCCATGTTGTAGCATGTCTCAGAACTTCATCCTTTTTATGGATGAATAATAGTCCATTGTCTTTATTATATTTTGTTTATCCATTCACCTGTTATGGGCATTTAGGTTGTTTCCATCTTCTGGCTATTGTGAATAATGCTGCTATGGACATTGGCATACAAGTATCTGTTTGATTCCCTATTTGCATCTTCTTTGGGTATATATACCCAGAAGTGGAATTGCTGGGTCGTATGGTAATTCTACATTTAACTTACTGAGAAACCCCCAAACTGCTTTTCACAGTGGTCATACCATTTTACCTTCCTACCAAAAACGCACAAGGCTTCTAATTTCTCTACATCCTTCTAACAAATTAAAAAAAAAGAAAATAGTGACTGTGTGGGTGTGAAGTGGCATCTTACTGTTGCTTTGATTTGGGGGAATGCTTATACCTTCAGAGGCAAAGGTGATTTTGAAAATGATGAGCTCTCCATTGTTACAAATCGTTGTTTCCCAACACATGATTGCTCCTGGAAGTGTCAGTCTGAGAATTGGAGATGGGTAGAAATTGTGTTCTATCCTTGAAATCACAACTAATAACCTGAAAATGTCTTTGAAGGCAACTGATCCTTCGATTTGGTTATGCCGTCAATTAGCATCTACGTAATTTAGTAACAAAGCTGTCATCCTCTCCTATTAACTGGATGCTGAGATTCTGATGAGAGGTGGCACACACTTTGGATGTGTCATCATCCTTATTGTCCCAAGCTAATAAAAATATTTATCTCCAAGTATTACTCTTCTCCAATAAAGTCTGAGCTATTTATTTTCTTTCTTTTGAACTGCTACTTATATTGATTTGATAGAGTAAGAACAAAACAAAGCCTTAAAAACTCCTGTAGGAACATAGATCTATTTATTCATGAACAAGCATGGCAGGTATCAAATCAGGGAAGTCTTTGACTGGAGATATTAATAGAACAACGGAAAGGAGTTAATCTTGTATTAGATCACAGCGGGTAAGAAAACTGTCATCCAGCTGGTAGCAGCTTTCTCTAATTCTAATCAACCGTGCAGTGGGGGAAAGCCTTAAATACACATTCAAAAGGTCTTCAAGATTTTAATGTCATTATAAATGCTTTCTTCACGGGGATAGAAATTACTTGCAGTGTAGCAAGTAGAAGAGCAGTCCCCCTTCCTGTGGAAGTCACTGAGAAAATCTAAATATACTAGCCCCAATAAAAACTTAGAGGACTTATTAACTGCAAGGGAATAAAATGGTAATTAGACAAGGAGAAATCATACAACACCTTGGTTGGGTGAAGAAAATGAACATCAGTGAGGTGCAGATGGACACCGTATGCCTCCTAGGTGATGCCCAGGAAAGTACACGCTATCTTCTAAGTGGTGCTCTGGTTTGGGATGTACAACCCGAATGGAATCATGAAGAAACATCAAAGACAAAGCAGGGAACACTTATTTTTAAATGTACTTTCAAAACTGTCAATATTAAAAAGGGCAAAGAAAGGCTGAGGAACTTTTCCAGATTAAAGGAGACTAAAGAGACACATTAACTAAATGAATTGTGTGATCCCGGACTGGATCCTGTTCAGGAGGCAAAAAATGCTATAAAGTACATTCTAATGGACAAAACTGGACTATGGAGACTGCCCAGATGAAAGTATTTATAACCATGTTAAATCTAGTGAAGCTGGTAACTCTATGTAGTGACTTAAGAATGTCATTCTTAGGAAATGCCCACTGAAGTATTTATAGGTAAAGGGTCTGATAACTTGCAACTCATTTTCAAGTGGTGTGGAGAGAATAACATCTACATGTCTGTCTGTATATAAAAGAGAATGATAATGAAAATGGGCAAAATGTTAACAGTTGGTGAATCTGAATAACATCTGTTCTTAATTATTCTTGCAGTGTTTCTTTAAGTTTCAATTATTTACAAATAAATGTTTTAAAAAGTCACTCAATTATGTCAAGATATCAATTCTCCCAAAATTGATCTATAAATTCACCAAAGATCTTACCAAAATACCAGCAAGCTTTTTGGTAGAAAGTGACAATCTAATCCTAAAATTTATATGAAAATGCAAAGGATCTAGACTAGTCAAACCAATTCGGAAAAAGAAAAACTGAGTTAGAAGACTTATACTACCTGATTTCAAAGTTTACTAGAAAGCCACAGTAATTAAGACAATGTGGTCCTGGTACCACATTAGGAATATAGATCAATGGAACAGAACTGAGAGCCCAGAAGTAAATCCCTGTATTTATGGTTAACTGATTTTTGACAAAGGTCTCAAGACAATTCAGTGGAGGGAAATAGCCTTTTTAACAAATGGTGCTGGGACAACTGGATATCATATGCAAACAAACGAACAAACTTAGATTCTTACCCCATATCATACACAAATATTAACTCAACATGGTCCGTAAATCTAAATGTAAGAGTTAAAAGTATAAGACTTCTGGGAAAAAAAAAAAACAAAAACAGTAGAAAATCTTCATGATTTTGAATGGGTAGAAAAATCTTGATAAATGGGACTTCATAAAAATAAAAGAAAATTGTGCTTCAAAGATACTCTTAAGAAAATGAAAATACAAGCCACAGAGGAGAAAAGATTTTCATATTATATACTTGATAAAGGACTTGTATGCATAATATATAACTAACTCTTACAAATCAGTAAAAAGAAAGCAAACAACCTAATTAAAAATGGGCAAAAGTTTTGAATATTTCACCAAAGCAGACATGTGGTGGCCAAAAAACATATGAAAATAAGTTCAATATTACTAGTCATTAGGGAAATGTTAAAACCATGATGAATATGTGAATGGCTGTAAAAAAAAAAAAAAGACAAGTGATGATGATGTGGAGAAACTGGAATCTTCATATACTGCTAGTTGGAATGTAAAGTGGTATAGCCAACTCTGGAAAACACCCTGCAGTTTTAAAAAGTTAAACATAAACTTGCAAGTGGAATTTTAGAATTCTACTCTTAGGAAAATACCCAAAGAAATGAAAATACATGTCCACACAAAGACAAGCACATGAATATTTATAGTAGCATTATTCTTTTTCCCCCCAGTGATTTAATTAAAATCTTAAAACAGTTTTTACTGAGATATATTTATATACCATACAATCTATCCAAAGTGTATAATCAATGGCTTTTAGTATAATCACAATATTGTGCATTCATCACCACGAAAAATTTTAGATAAATTTTTTTTTAAAAGATTTATTTATTCCCCCCCCCACCCTGTTGTCTGTTCTCTGTGTCTATTTGCGTCTTCTTTGTCCACTTCAATTGTTGTCAGCGGCACGGGAATCTGTGTTTCTTTTTGTTGCATCATCTTGCTGCATCAGCTCTCGGTGTGTGTGGCACCATTCCTGGGCAGGCTGCACTTTATTTTCGGGCTGGGCGGCTCTCCTTACAGGGCAAACTCCTTGCGCGTGGAGCTCTCCTATGCGGGGACACCCCTGCGTGGCAGGGCACTCCTTGCGCACATCTGCACTGCGCATGGGCCAGCTCCACACGGGTCAAGGAGGCCCAGGGTTTGAACCGCGGACCTCCCATGTGGTAGATGGATGCCCTAACCACTGGGCCAAGTCCACCGCCTAGATAAATTTCATTACTCCAAAGAGAAAAAGTCCACACCCCTTAGCAGTCACTTCTCAATCCCTCAATCTTTTCCTAGCCATATATAACCACTAATATAATTTCACCTTTATAAACTGATTTATATTTACATTTTATATAAATGGAATCATACAATATGTAGTTCTTTGTGTCTGGTTTTTCTCACTTAGCATAATGTTTGGATTTTTTGGTCTGATATTAACATTGTAATATGAACACATATTTGTTCAGTTTCAAAGAAAAACAGTCTTATATATGCAATATTACCCATATTTATATTTCACATAAGGTTTTACTATGTTATACAGTCCCATGTTACATTTTTAGTTTTCCTTTTAGTAATATGCATGTCCTTAGACTTCCCCTTTCAACCACTGTCATACCCATAAAATAGCACCATTATTCTTAATAGCTTCAAATTGGACACAATCAAAATATCCATCAACTGGTTATTGGACAAACAAAATGTATGAAACTATTCATACAATGAAATACTATTCAGAAACTAAAAGGAATGGAATTCTGATACATACTACAAAATGAATGAACCTCAGAAACTTTATGCAAAATGAAAGAAGCCAAATACAAAAGACTACGTATTACATGATTCCATTTAAATGAATGGCTAGAAAAACAAATTTATATATAGAGAAAGCAGATCAGTGATTGCCTTAGGCTGGGAGTAGGAGAGAAGAATTAACTGGAAACAGGCATGAAGACATTCTTGGGGTGATAGAAATGTTCTAAAACTTCATTGTGACAATGGTTGCACAACTCTATATATTCATGATATGAAAACCATTAAACTGTATACCCACAACAGGTGAATTTCATCGTAGGTAATTTATACTTTAATAAAGCTGTTTTTAAAACTCTGTGCAGTGAAGTTCAGAAGGAAAATGCAAAATGCGGCTTCTATTGTGCCAGAACATTTCCATACGATCACAGTCAAATCAGGAGGTCAACCACTGTTTGAGTGAGAGGACAAAGCCTTTTCACTCTACATGTGGGGAAGGTGAAGGACTGAATATTTCTTGAACTCCTTTTACGCACCAGGCATTATGCGAGTTCCTTTTCTTACTTTCTTATTTAATCATCACAACCAATGAACTTGCTCTTATTTCCCATTTTGCAGATTTGGGCTCAGAGAATTTGTTAGGGTGGCAGAGCCACGTTAGCGTGACTCAGGGAAGCCTGCCAGATGTCAGATGAGGAAATTTTCTGGAGTAGCTACCACATGGCTATGATGGATCATACAGCGCCTGGGAAAAGTACAGTCCAAAGCCAGAAAGAGTAATAAACTGTGGAAGGGGTGTGGGGGGGTGGGCACCAAAGCCTGGCTTAAGTAAAGTGAGAACAAAAGGAAAGGTAGGTCCAAGTCAGAAGGAGACTCCAGTTTCCTGCTGAAGTAGGAAGGAAACAGCAACCACATTCCTACACAACCATCAGTTTCTCCACGAGATTAAAAAAATCCGTAACAAAGCAGTCAGTTAAAATCGGACTTCCTTGATAGCTCATGCTATTAGCAGCTAAGTTTTTCTAAGAGCTGTCACATAATTACATGTGATTTGATCTTCATAAATGAGCCTTGGGATAGTAAATTAGTATTCATTTTAAGTGTATGTGTCCTTTCTTTCAGTGACTGGGACAGGCTTTCGTGGTTCATTAAGATTGCAGAATGAATGAATAATGAGAAAACAAATGACCAGATTCCTTCAGTGCTTTAGTTTCTTCCTGATTTTAGAACAGGGACATTAGGAAGTTATTTTCAGTAGAATAGTGAATCAGCAACTTAATAAATACACTAATTTCTACACAGTGGAATGTTTAGAAAGCTGCATCTTCCCAGCCAGACTGGCGTGGCTAAGAGCAGGATGCACGGTGGACGGGGTGAGCACCAGGGGGGACTCTTACTGGACTGCTGAATTTGCTGGAGCAAGATGAGGGTGGGCAGGGGAATCGCTGAGAGAGAGCGTGGCTTTGGAGCCTGGCGGTGCGAGGTGCTTTTGTGCCATGATCCCTTTTGGGGAAAGGGTCTGCTGACGTCTGCTAAGGCACAGGGATCCCTCCTCAGAAGAGAGTGTTTTTCATCCTCCCCCTTGCAGCTTGCTTAGTGTCTGCTCTGTCTCCATTTGCTGCATGCTCTTCTGTGTTTTTGCTTGTCTCCCTTTTAATGTTGCGTCACCTCGCTGAGTTGGCTCTCCGCGGCACCTGCGGGCTGGGCGGCACTCTGTGGCGCTGGCGGGCGAGCCTCCCTTCACAGAGGCCCGGGATGCGAACCCAGGGCCTCCCATATGGTAGACGGGAGCCTACCTGATGGAGCCACAGCAGCTTCCCTTCCAGAAGAATGTTTTTAAATGCACAAAATTTAAATGCACAAAATGAAATTCAGAGAGTTATAAAGGAAACCAATTATATTAGAACAGTTAATAAAATGTTTGTAATTTTTGTGACACAGTAATATGTGTGCTTCTCTCTTAGTGTCTGAAATAGCAAGAGGCAGTAGCAGGTCTGGTGCTACCATAATTTCAGAGTGAAAATATCAGTACGTGATATATTAAGATATATCCAGCCCCTATAATAAGATATGAATAATCCTGCAGTTTCTTTGGTGGCAAAGTGACAGGCACTGCTAACACTACTGTGGTCTGTTGTCTGCATTTACTTTTTTTTGTTTTTAAGGTGGTACTGGGGATTGAACCTGGGACCACATACATGGGAGGCAGGCACTCAACCACTGAGCTAGATCCTCTCCCCAAGTTGCCTACATTGTTAATGGAAGAAAACACTTAATTTCAGTTAGATATTTGTGAAAATATAACTTTAAAAATAATCCAAGACCAGAAAGCCCCCGACTTTCATCCATGGATCCAGGTTATGATCCTTGTTTTAAGGCCTTTTTTATCCATGTGTTTTTCTGTGGCCTTGGGCGAGTCACTTTTCTGAGACTCCTTTTATTCATCGGTGAATTGGAGATGCCTATTACCTTCCTCCTAGGCAGGTTGCTGCAGGAGAGACTGGCCATTTGCCGCTCTAGATCACTCTCCGCCCTGTCCTGCCATGCTGAGGGCTAATCTGGGCTTCTGCGTCTTCTGGCTTTTGTGAGGCTTATTAACGGGAAGCACCAACGGGAGAGCAGAGGGTGCTGTTGAGGTGTTCACCCCCCTGGCTCCTTCCCGGCTGGGAGGCCCCTCTCCCCCGCTCTGGGAATTGCTGCCTCCACTTGCTCCTCCAAGCAGAGGATGCTAACGGCTCCCCCACGTTGCGGGCACCAGCGTGTTTCCACATCCCTCATTACTTTTTTTTTTTAAGATACTTCAATTGCATACCTGTACAGAGAATATATAGGGGATTTCCACATGCCCCTCTCCCCACACCTCCCACATTTTCCCACATTAGCAACATCTTTCATCAGTGTGGCATATTCATTGCAATTGATAAATATATTTGGAACACTGCCACTAAGCATGGACTATAGTTTACACTTTAGTTTATACTCTCTCCCATTCGACTCTGTAGGTTATGGCCAGATATATAATGCCGGTTATCTGTCGCTGTGATGTCATTCAGGATGACTCTCAAGTCCTGACAGTGCACCCCTATTACATCTATTTTTCCCTCTTCCTAACCTCAGAACCTCCATGGGTCACTGCCTCAACAATGGTATTTCTTCCTTTGCTAGAATCAAATAAATGTGCAGTACAATACCAGTAAGTTTATTTTAGTCCCTAGTTCACTTCCCAATCCTGAGGACTCTGGGGTGGTGATGCCCCTCCACTATTAAATGAGGGTGGCTTTGATCCATTCCTCTGACGGATGGGATTCTCTTGCTTGCAGTTGTAGGCACTCTTGGTTCTTTGGCATGTTGCTTGTCCATCATTTCCTTCCTCTTAGTTGTCCTGGTAAGTACACTGAACCAGACAGTAGGTGCTGCTTCTCATTACTTTTTTAGAACATGGTAATGGCTTCCCAATGATGTTGGCCCCAGGGTGCTTCTCCATCCCTCATTTTCTTAAACTTTACCCACTGTTTTACAAATAACCCCTTATGAAAGCTGCCCACTTGCCTCCTTTTCCCTGTGGGACACTGACTGACATGGCTGATACAAGACAGAATGCATCACATGGCAGTTCTTAAAATGGTGTTTACCACTGAAATGTATGTGTGTTTTGAAAATGACAACTCTAAGTAATGTATAAATAGACAGCAGCTACTCTTATTGAGATACGTGCCACTGTTGTTGCCTCTACAGGACTTTCATCATATAATTAGAGTTAGGTCGTAACACTGAAGATGAGTGTCATGGAAACATTCTCCACAGAACAGCTTTAGTCTCACACAGGCCTCTGTTCTGATCATTTTTCTTAGACCACTTCAGCCTCTCCTAACAGAATTCGAGACAGTTAAAAAACAGGGCAGGGGGTATGAGGTCTGATTTTCTACCTACAACCTCACTTCAGACCTGAGGGTCCACCAAGGAGCAAAGTAAGAAGATCATGAGGCTGAATGCTCCTCTTCAACTTGAGGGTGGGCACAGCGTGCATGTGGGGGTGCCCCGGGGTGCCCAAACGTTACATGGGAACACTGACTCAGAGGGCCAACAGTATCTGAAGGTTAGAAAAACACTGTAGGGGAAGCGGATGTGGCTCAAGCAGCTGGGCTCCCGTCTACCATACGGGAGGTCCAGGGCTTGACACCCAGGGCCTCCTGGTGAAGGTGAGCTGGCCCACACAGAGTGCTGCCCTATGCAAGAGTGCCGCCCTGGGTGGGAATGCCGCCCAGTGTGGGAAAGCCGCCCTGCACAGCAGTGCCAGCCGATGCAGAGAGCTGGTGCAGCAAGATGATGCAACCAGAGACACAGAGGAGAGAAAACAAGAAGTAGCAGACCAGGGAGCTGAGGTGGCGCAAGAGAATAATCGCCTCTCTCCCACTCTGGAAGGTCCCAGGATCGGTTCCCAGAGCCACCTGATGAGAATACAAGCAGACACGGAAGAACACACAGCGAATGGACACAGAGAGCAGACAACAGGGAGGGGGAGGGGGAGGGAGAAATACATAAATAAATCTTTAAAACAAAACCAAAAAAATTACAGTAATAAAATATAGATTAGAATAGAAAATTGGAAGATGTTAACGTAACACATAAAATTTCAAGGAAATTTTACATTTCTAATGGATGGTTTAGGAGCATGTCTCCAGCCCACCAAGGGTGTGAATTCCCTGGTATGAAAGTCTGGTAAACTGTGTGTGTACATGCATGCTCCTGCAGTCCCGATGTGTTAAACTGAGCGTCAGTGAGATGTGAGTAGATACGTGCCTGAAATCATGCATTTGCGCTTCGGCAAATGAAGGAGGCGAGAGCATCGACGGCTGCTCATGAAGCTGGGGTCTGACGGATCCCCCGCTGCCTCGTACCTTTCCCCAGCCATACTGCGGCCGAGGACGCTGAGATTGGAGGTGAAGTGCTCAGGGCCTTCACCAAGTCAGAGGCAAGGAAGGGGAGGTGGTCTCCTGAGGGGCACCCGTGTGTGTGCAACTCAGGGCACCAAAGAGCAACGCGGAAGGTGAAGACGCAGGGCGAGAAAGACGGTTTTACCCCCAGGGTGGGTGTCTGTGCTGCGCTTCGAACACGGGAAAGTGGAAGCCAATGCAACGAAGTGAGGAGCTTAGTTAGCACAGGGTTGCAGCCTGTCGAACTGAGAACGGCTGTGCTAAATGCCTTTCTATTACTTGTCTTTTTCCCTAATCCCACCCAAATCATCACTATTATCTCCTAAATATGCATTGTTAAGAATCCCCAAAGTAATTATTAACAAGTGAGACAGCCGTGCTTGTAAACCATTCAATAAACACAAAAGGCTCTGCAAATGTTTATTCTATTTACTGAAACGAATTCAGCAAAGACGTAATATAGTATTCCCAGATAATGCTTTTTAGCAAAGCTCACTGTGTGCAACAGAAAATGATACAGCATATGCCTCAACTCTGGTTAAACCTGTGAGGTGAGCCAAGGAAAACGCGTTTTCTGTTTGTCTGTGTTTGAGAAGACCCAGATGACCAGATGGGAGCACTGCACTGCTTGGAACTATTCTTTCAAGTCGGTGTCCTGTGCTCTACGCACAGCTACTGCATAAAACGTGTCAATGTTCTTCAGGTTCAATGAGCAGATCTTGAAAGAAGAATGGCTTTTCTTGTCAGGTGGGGTGCCCTGCTGGTATCAGAACTGAATAGAGACTAGTACACGGCTTCAAAGGAACATGGAACTGGAGATCCTTCTAGTATCTGACAACACTATTTAAACTGTTTTTGCATGCTCTGTGAAAATCAGTCCCTAAAACACTGATGGCTTTTGCATCTCAGAACAGAGTAGAGCCTTCACATGTCTGCGTGTGTGCGTCTGTATGTGTAATTGTCCATCCACAAACAGGGCTTTTCCGCTGTTTCTGAACATACCCCCCAATTTCCCTCTTTGCTTGGCCTCTGTTGCTCCAGAGCTGGCATTAGGTTGCCAGGCAACACCCTCAGGTAGGCAGCATATCGCCCCCTTTCTCTAGAGTCTTATTTTACATTCTTAAAATGTGGTCAGGACTCTCCCCATCCTGGTCCCCAAAACAAAACTAAAAAATCCCAAACAAACCAACAGACCACTCTTGCTTTTTCGAACACACATTTTTTAGGTTTTTCAGTGGCTTTCTAAATGGTACAGTGAGCTCTAGAGCCAGGGCAGGTGTGGCCTGAGGTACCTATTGACTCTACACAGACTGAAAAGCAACACAGACTCTAGCTACGCCACGAATGCACTCTACTGAGGCCTCACTGGCTCACCTCGATTTCCCCGAACACTCAGGGAAAAAGCAGCTGTTCCTCTTCTCCCCCTGACATTCTCCTTTCCTCATCTCTGGTTTTCAGATTTATCACTTCTGTGTGGTAGGAAGACTGCTCCAATAAAAGGTGCTAATGGGAAATGATAACTGCATCTATAACTGGGGAGAATGTGGCCCAGATGTCTGGTTGTTGACACGGGATGGTCCAGGAGAGGAGTGCCCGGCAGAAGAGCGTGTGCGTCGGGCCGGAGGTGTCTGCTGCCCGGGGGGAATGGGGTGCTCTTCGGTTTTGGCTCTTATAGTATCATCCTAGACAAAGAACAGTGGGCCTGTGCTGTAAGTGAGAAAAAGCAAAAGCACTCTGTGAGCACTAACACTTCTGATGGCTTTAGCTCAGTGTCATCCGAAACTCTTGAGCAGAACTGGACCGACCCAGAGGTGGGCCGAGGGGTGGAGGGAGCATGATCTTCACCAGCTCCTCGCTCCAAGCCATTCCCTAAACGAACACGCAGCAGAAGGGAAAACTGTGCTTGCTGTGCAATGGTACTTCAAGACAGGTCCCCTTGCCAAGCCCTTCCAACCAGACTGCCAGCCCCATGCCCATCGACACAGAGATTCTGGAGAACAGGGCTTGACCTCCAAATCGATTTCTGCTTACAGGATGTCAAAACATCCAGGTTAAAGGAGAAGAACTAAAGTCCCCAGTTGGTTGGTTAACCTATTTGCCATCGAAGAGTGATGCAGTTTTATTTCCTCCACGGAAGTAACTGAAGATGTGTTCTCCTCATTTAAAGAGTAACTTTCTGGCTGGTAGGTACATTAGGAAGCATTAATTGGGCTCCAGTGGGCTGCAAGGCATTGCCCAACATTTGAAACCTTCATCTTCACTTGGTCGTGAGCTTTATCATCTCCCGTATTGTTCCTCTGTTAGACTGGCCATAAATAAAGCACCAGCAACCTCATGAGAAAATGTAGATTTCCCTAAAGGGAATTGTGCACGTCTGCTACTCCTTTCAGCTCAAACGTGGGGGTTGGACGGGCGGCTGTCCTGCAAATCCACACTTAACAAAGACTGCCAAAGAATAAACAAGCATGCGCAGCAGGATGCCCTTTGCAGTTAGCTGCAATTCCAAAAACGGTGAGCAGCGCAAATAGTAAATAGCAGCAAAGCGGTTAGATACAATGTCAGCATAGCGCAGTAGTGACAAGCACAGCCTTGGGATTGAAACCCTCGCTCACTGAACCTTTTCAGAGCAGCCCCTCCCTCACTGGTTTGTAGAAGTTTCTAGAAACTTTGGTTCTAGTGCCCACCTCTTCATGTTTATCACCGGAGGCTTGTTGCCTCTCAAGAAAAGTCCCTGTTTCTGCAGCCCGGGCTAACCAGTTCTGGGCGTGCTGGGCCTCCACTTGAGGACCAGCATAATACGAAGAGCACACTTTGTTTGAGCCCGCCTTTCCCGACTGGAGGCCAGTCACCCCGCCCCCGCCCCAGCCTCGCCCTTGGCCCGACCTTCCCGTTGGGCAGTCTGTGGCCCACGCCTCTGAGCCTGGGTGCCTGAGCTGAGGCCTGCTCCAGGCTCCTTGCTGGCCAACACAGCAGCCTCTCTCTTCCAGGTCCTGGTGAGTCAGTAACAGATTCTGTGTGCATCGGGCTAACGGACCCTCCTGGCGGATCAGACCCAGACTGCTTGCCTGCCACTCGCTGTGTGACCTCGGGCAGGTTTCCAAACCTTTCTGAGACTCAACTTCCTCATCTGTAAAATGAGAATAATGAACTTATCTCACAGGATTATTACCAGTGTGAAATGAGTTAATATTTATGAGGATGAGTTAATATTTGTTATAGACTTGCCACATGACCCTCCAACACCACTGAGTATACACCCAGAAGAACTGAGAGCAGTGACATGAACAGGCATCTGCTCACCGGTGTTCACAGCAACATTCTTCACAATCGCCAAAGATGGAAACAACCCAGGTGTCCACCAGCTGATGAGTGGATAAACAACTGTGGTGGGTTCACACGGTGGAATATCATGCTGCTGTGTGAAATGAAGCTGTGAGGCATATGACAACACGGATGGACCTGGAGGACTTACTGTTGAGGGAAGCAAGCCAGACGCAAAAGGACAAATACTGTATGACTGTGTTACTATGAACCAAATTTATTGTGTAACATATTGTATGATTTTAAAAAGTGTACATGTATCCAGAAAATTTAATTGAGAAATGTATTCTATTCAACTGCACTTTCTATTTTTAATTATTGTTTATATTCTCAATTATTAAATGTACAAAATAAAGTTAAAAGAACTTATTATAATACGTATGTACCTGATAAACAGGATACACTATATAAGTGTTTGATAAAGTGGCACATTTGCTAGATGGAAAATTTTTCATCTTTTATAAAGATCATTATCAAGCTATAACAGCAACAAGGAAAATGCTTATAGAAATGGTCTCATGAAAATCATGAGTACCCTATGTAAAATATGAATATGAAAAGTCATGAAGGGACTAGGTAAGATGAGAACGGTTGCACTGGGACTGAAGGGCCCTTCTATTTGCCAGATATTTTGTACAGCTTTCGTAGCTTTGGAGTCTGGATGAGGCTCGACAAGGGGCGGTGGGATGGGGGGAGGGATCTTCTTCCCAGGCCCGGGCGGGAGCGAAGCCCCTTCGGGCAGAGCCGGGGCGTGCCTTGCCTCCCCGAGTCGGGCACTCGGTGACTCCTCTTTAATCCGTGCCCCTCCAGTACAGGAGCCTCTTCACGACAGTCCCCTGAGAGGAAGCCGGCGGGGCAGTGCTTCAGCAGCGGCGCGGCAGCGGGCTGAGCTGACTTTCCGCCGATGGTCTCGTTTTCTGGTGGTGAGGCCATCAGCGCAGGGTGGAAGCATCCAGGCCGGCCACGTGGCCAGAGGACGGGATGACAGCGACCAAAGACCTGAGACCTCCCAGGAAAGCACAAACGGCCACGCTTGCCAGGGCTTGTCCACAGTCCCTGAAGTAAACTCCCGTGGAAAACAGCGGTATCAACACCAAAGAGCAACAGCCCTCGCCCCCCCATTTCTCTGATTTGGTATTTTATCCATTTTCATCAAGGGAGCTGCTGCTTCTCCGGGGTAAAGCAACCCGAATGCAAGTGACCTGCTCTCTGTGTGCGTGTGGTCCCTCTCCTCCTACCTCCTTACTTTCTCCCTCCTCAAAGGCCTAAAAAGAAATGTCAGCGATGCCTCAGGTAGTGGTTTTCAATCTGGCTTGTAGCTTACTGGGGGATGACTGGCCAGAATCTCCCAGGGAGCTTAAAAACACAGAGCATGGGGAGTGGAAGTGGCTCAATCAATTGGGCACCCGCCTCCCACATGGGAGGTCTGGTTCAGTCCTAAAGAAGACGAGCGGGAGCCACAAGGAGCAGGTGCTACAGACACGTGAAGAGCAGATGCCGCCATGAGCAGATACTGCAACAAGCAGACGTCACAACGAGCAGATGACGCAACCAGCAGGCAGAGGATGTCGTCCCAGCAGCTGGACAACTGCCTCCCACATGGGAGGTCCCGGTTTGGTTCCCGGTGCCTCCTAAAGAAGTTGAGCAGACAGATGAGGAAGCCATCTTGGCGGGGGGAAGGGGGAAAGGGAATAAATAAAAACAATCAAAGAAAGACCCACACAGGTCCCTGGGCGACATGAATAAGTAGGTCTGGGGCGGGGCCCAGGATTCTGCATTTTTAATCCCTCCCCCACCCCACCCCCCGTGGATCCCAGTTAGTTGTATAGGAATCAAATGACTGAGGTCATTTCAGTGGGAGGAAATGACCTGCCCACAGCTTTCCCTCTTTCCTCTACCTCTGTCATTTTGTCTTCCCCATCATCACACCACTTCCTCCATCTCCCTTTACTGCCCTCAAAATACTTCTTTTTCTGAGCTGGACTTGCATTTTAACTACAAAAATGAAAAATCTCAGTTAGGGGAAGGGAAGCTGATAATGTATTGTCAGGAGTAAACCTGCTGGCGCTGTTCCAGCCTGGCCCGATATCCTGACATCTGTTGGAGGCAGAGAGAAGAATGCCGGAGCGATGCAGGCATCTGTCCTAGCAACTACGGCAGGGACACAAATAAACACTCTAAATTAAATCCGAGTGAGCCGTAAGCCTAATAAGCATTATTAGGGCATCTGCATGCCTTTAAGAAAAAGCTACTGATATTGTTCTGACTTCCTTCAGAGACCAAGACGATGCAAGAGCTTTAGCTCAGACCGGGGCTAAAACTCTTCTGTTACCTTTTGTTAGAGCTTGATTTAATGTCTGGGGAATGGGCCCCCCAAGAAAGTGAGAAAGGCTGACGCCAGGGGGTCGCATTATTCTCACTAGCTCTGTACTCTCTACTCCTCATTTCACCTAGCTGGCGAGCTGTTTGCCTAGACTCTATGCCTTTGAATCAGCCAGATCCTCCTCCATGCACTCAAACCTTGCCTCAGTTATCCTGGGCACCCCTCCCAGGTTTGCTGCTGACCCTTCTGTGCCCCTCCTGCTCTGGCCCCACTGCCCACCGGTGGCCTCAACCCACTCTCAGCTTGGCTGTGCCCTCTCCACCAGCTCTCGCCACACTGGTCTCCTCCAGGAAGGACCCTCAATCCAGGGCTCAGGCAGGGCCCTCCTCCACCTGCCTTCTCCCCGGAAGGAGTGACAGAGATCTGGATCAACGAAAATACCAGGCTATTTCTTTTTCTTAGTGATTTTTTTTTTCCAGCCTAGCAACATGGTATTAATAGCTTAATATTTACATATTTCTTGGTTAGTCTGGCTACTTGATATTTAGAGTTCTGGAAATGCAGGCGGAAACGTGATTTCTTTGTGCATCAGATTTTTAATGCACTTTGTATGTAAATATAAATCCCCATGAGAGTTCCAAGCACCTCGCTTCCTATGTGTGTAATTCCTGTTTTAATCATGAGATGGTTACTTCACATTTAATGAACTCAAAAAAAAGCATGGGCTTTGGGGGCAGACAATCTGAGATTTAAATCCTGACTCCACCACTTTGCTTTCATGTTTCTTTCTTTTTTAAAAATATTTATTTTATTTATTCCCCAACCCCCCCTCCCCCCACTGTTCGCACATGCTGTCTGCTCTGTGTCTGTTCATTGTGTGCTTGTTTTCTTTTTCATTTTTTTTTTTAAGGAGACACAGGGAACCAAACCCAGAACCTTCCATGTGGGAGGGAGGCACCTAATTGCTTGAAGCCACCTCTGCTCCCTGCTTTGTTGTATCACTCACTGTGTTTTCCCTCCTTGTTTCTCTTTGTTGCATCAGCTCACTGTGTGAGCCCACAGTGTCAGCTCACTGTCTTGCTCGTCTTCTTTGGGAGGCACCAGGAACCAAACCTGGGATCTCCCAAGTGGTAGGCGGGTGCCCAACTGCTTGAGCCACATCTGCTTCCCTCTTCTTTCTTCTATTACTTTGTTTTTTGTCCATTTTTGATACTGAGTCAACTTAAAACAGTTGGATTAAGAGACAACCAAGCAAAGGAGGGACATTTGTTAATGTTTGGACCAGGGAGTGTTAAGAGTGAACATACACTCAGACTTCAGGCATGTTGGTAGTAGCAGGAATGAAAATAAGACAAAGGAGAACTTTGGGAAAATAGTTTGGATAACAGTCCTTGTTTCTCTGTCTAGTCTTTTCATTTTAATTATGGAGCTTGCTCCTTATAGCCAGCCCCGTTACCCTTTGTAGCTGAAAAATGTTTCCATTAGGGGAACCTTCCTGGACCGCGTACCTCGCACCATGTAATTTTCTCTTCTTCAGTGGGCCCCTCTGCAATGCCAGTGCTGCCTATCAACGTCATCATTTCTGGCTTCTCGTTATTTATCCCATTATTATGGACGACGTCTGGAAGTGGTACTGGGCTGCCGGCAGCAGTGGTGGCCCTAACGTACCCATTACCCCCTCCTGGTTCTCTCAGTGGGGACAGAAGGAAAATGGACTGGAGGGATCCTAGGCCTGATTTTGCCAAACATTGCCCTTGGGCAAGTCCCTTTGCATTTCTGCTCAGTCTTGGGAAAAGTGAGGGGGCGTTTCTAGATCATAGCAGTAACAGCTGACCCTGACCTTGGACTTCCTAGTTCACACAGTGCCTTCAGGATATTTCATTTCCAGAGCACCACTTTCCAGTAGGCATCTGCATTACCACACCTCCACTCACAGGCAAGGAAACGGCGGGCCAGGAGGTCCCCGGCGGGCCCAGCACGCAGGCTGGCCAGGGGAGCAGCATGAGCAGTGCCCTGCTCCGTCCACTCCTCCCTCCGTCCTTCCAGGGCTCTGCTCTCAGCGGCTCCTTCCAGACCTCAAAGCTTAGGACTATTAAAGTTCTGGACAAATTCTGTCTGGCTTCTGCATAAAAATATTTGGATAACCCCTATCATTCCCCAAACTTGTCTTTTAAACGGAACAAACACAGGACAAGTGTCTATGACCTCTACACTAAGAATACGTGACTTTAGCATCTCAAGTTACCTGAAGTCACTGTTGAACTATAACTTGTTATAAAGGTCTACAGAGGAGTGGGAGCACGTTACCACCCAGTAGCTGAAAACGCAGCCTTCAATGCACTTGACAGATAAACCTCAAATGCTTTTGCCTAGGAGAAACAATCCCAGGGTTGGTGAGCCTTGATTTCAGGTGAGGAATGGACATTACTTAGTTGGCGGTTCTGTTCTCATTAGATTGAAGTGGCACATCCATTCATTTCTTGATGAAAAATTCTTCAGGAAACAGTGAAAACATATGGATGCTTGAAATCTCAGCAGTGAATCAGCCAACATCATTAAAGGGAACGGGCTGGCCTATCATCTCCCGAACTTTGTCATCTCAGGAGCAACCATTTAATAAAAGCTGATGTGCATTTGGTTTTAATTAGTTCTCTCCACAGTGATAGAATTGAAAAAAAACAACAACAACAATTAAGCAAACCATAAAAATTCATCTCAATATTGCTCCTTGGGAATTAAACTGAACCTATCCTTCTGCAGATAAGATAATTATCACAGGAGGCAAATCCTTCATCTCAAGAAATAGTCCTTACACCAGTATTTAAATTGTCCAGAAATAATCATATTTGAGGGAAGTAGAGAAAATATTCTGAGATGAGTCATTGTGGGGTGAAGGCTCTGTGACATAAGGCTGTGTTTTTGTGGTTTTATAGTTTTCTTCAGCTTCCCAACTTGAAATTGGAATTTTTAAAAAGTCAAACAACAAACAACAAAAAAATGGTGCCTTATTTTTTACTGTCACATTCTTTGGAGAATTTTAGAACTATGTTGCTATCAGCTCAAAAGAGCTCTAAGGCTAGAGGATGACAACACTTTCTTCTTTACATGTAATGCTAGCCTTTCCTTCTACTCAAAGACGCCCTGTATTTTTATAAAAAACGAGAAATACAAATGTACATGATCTAAAAAGGCCCTCTGATAAGTTAAATTCAGATGAACTATATCGAAGGGGCATAGAGGACCAAACGCTTCAGGGGATGGGAAATTAACATTCAGACAGAACAAATCTAAGCCCTTCTGCACACAGCCTGGCCTACCTTAGAAAAGGACGGTAGTGTGCCAATCTGCAGCACGTCCTCTCAGCGCACACAAGCTGATTTCTATGCTGCCAGCTGCCTCTGGAAGTAATTCTAACATTCCATTGACAGCTTCTTTGCTCTGTTATACACTTATTGAGATGATGGTTCCTGCTTCCAGCCCACGTTAGGCCAGACTCTGTGATACAAGAAGAGTCTTCAATTATGTAAAAAACTCGTGTACTCTAGATGTGAGCATGCTGTATTACATTTCATTAAATGGATTTAAGCTGCACAAAGGATGCCTATGCTTGATGAGGTAGCTGGCAAAACAGTTCAACATCCTTCTCAGGAAGAATCTAAAAATAAGGGGTCCTAATTTGTTAGGCTCTTTAAAGTTGGCGCTGACTAAAGACAGGAAGTTGGTAATTTAGGAATGTACACTGTGCTAATCTTTGCCCTGAAGTATATCTAATCCAATGCTGGCTGGTGTCCAACCTCATTCACTTAATAGCCAACATTTGTCAAGGTCTTACTATGTGCCAGGCTCTGTGTTAGGCCTGGAGACAGACACAAAGAAGAAGGCTTCCGTCCTTGAGTGTGATAATGGCTTCAACGGAGGGAAGTGCTAAATTCAATGGAAACCTAAAGAAAGACAAGCCTGATGCCATCTTTACACTCAGTGCTGAAGAATATTGGGGGCTAGAGTTTTTGATGAATGGCAGAATCTCTAGACATAAACAGTTTATCAGTGAGAATTGATATTTCCTGAAGGGAAATCCTGGTAAATTGATTCTTCTTTATGGCCCAGAAAAAGCACCTTGTCTAACAAGGTTGAATTCCACAAGGCTCTCTTCCCTGTTGCACTTAAGAAACAACACCCTGTTTGCAGTGTATACTGCAACTCAAAATTCCATTCACGTAAGAGAGCATCCATTATTCTGGGCTGCAGAAAATAAAGTAGGCTGAGACTCCGACTTTATAGAAAGGGAAAGTGACACCTAGAGAATGTGCCATATGGCCAGGTCACCCAGCCTAAGGCAAAACAAGTCGGCAGCATTTGAAATACAACTGGAAGCCGAGGGCCGCCTATTACCAAGTCAAGAGTTCTCCACAGGTTTTGCTTGATCAAATTGATAATAAGAACAAAGTTCTCCAGCAGAGAAGTTGTGACTTGTGCATCAGTTGGGGCAAACAAGGGCAGGATTTTGGTGCTTTGGAGTGTGGGAGAGATGTTTGAAAAAACATGAAAATTGTCTCCAGGGTTCCTATAGCGGACAGGTTGAAAAATAAAATTGCGTAAAGTCATAGTAAACTGCAAAGCACTTTGGGGTGCTTTTAAAAGCACCCAAGATCCAAGTTCTAGCCACCCTGTTTATCTCTCTTCTAATGGCAAATCAGTGCCAAAGCAAAGAACAAACAAAGGTAGGATCAAAGAAAAGCTTGAGACCAGCCTAGACCCATCACCTATAAAGGCTGAAACAGCGGAACTGGAGCGGAGCTAAGAGGTGAAACCTTTTTCAAAGAAATCGTAATAAGAGTGCTAATATCTATAAAGCAGCTTCCTCCCCATCAGAGTCCCCCTTTGGAGCACAGTTGGAAAATCGCACCTCCCAGGACGTGTTCCCCACAGTCCCTCCTCCAGGCTTTCACACTTAGCCTTCTGTACCACTCACATCCAATCTGGAATTCTCTTCTTCACTTTGCCAGCCTGCTAAACTACTTATCCTTCAAGATTGCCATGAAGTATTCTTTAACAGAATCATCTGAGACACTTTAAAATATAAAATCATGGGCCCCCATCGCAGGTGTAGTAAATCCAGATTTCTGTTGTAATTGAGCTCCCAGAGCGGTGGTGAGTGGGGTGGGATGTGGGAGAAAATAAGAAATGACTTACAGTGGAGTTAATTCAGAACTTTATTGGAAGGGAAGGAGGTGGCAGAGGGATAATTACTTCTATATCTTGTCAAGAACCTGAGCAAAGACAGAAAGGAGAGGAGTTTAAATGGCTCCACATCCCTGGGGGAGCCCTGTCCTCTGAGCTGTGGCTGAAGCTCAGAGTCTAATGGCTTCATTCAGGACACAGAAGCAAGACAAGTCAAGGAACATGGGACATCCAGGGAGACTGTAAGAGATGAATGTTCCCATTTTCTCTTGTGTAAGGCTCAGGGAAATTCCGTAGCTCCATAAAGATTGACAGCTGTCTCATAAAAAAATTCAATGGTGGTATTTTATCCTTTTTTCTCTCTAATATTTCCATTTATAAGAGTTTGAAAGGGAAGCAAAACAACCTACTACTTACTTTGATGGTTCTAACTGCTATTAACATTTTTGTTATTTACTTCTATATGTTACTCAAGGTTCAATTAAAAAAAAATCCTCTCATGGCTCTGCATTTCCATCTTCATTGAATATCTCCATACAAAAACAAAACGTTATTAAATGAGCAGCTGATGTTAGTACAGTGTAGATCCCAATGAAAACATCTAAATGTTTTGCTTAGTGTTGTTAGTGTCTCAAATCATGATAATGCAATTTCTTATTTGCATTAAGTATCTGGGCCCTTCTTCATTTTGCACTATATTAATAACTGAGGTATAGTCCCGAGCTGGTCTGGTTACTTATTACCTTTGTTCCCTCATCTACCAATTTCAGGTTCACCGAACAAAGTGAAGCCATGGAGACCCACAGAAAAGAAAAGTTACACACCATTTTTCTTGTGCTTTTTCATTAATTATGCTATCTGGTATAGGCCAGTTCTCATCAATCTTCTATTTGCCATACAACTCAACTTCAGGGCTCTGTTTCTGAATTGGTTGTTTGTTTTTTTTTCACCAAGAAGTATCTAAGAGGCTGATCCTCCCTCACATCTTTCAGGTTTTCACCACATTGTCCCCTGGCCACCTTATCAAAAATTTCACCTCCTCCCTGCCCCATCACCTTTCCTCCCTGCCCTGCCTCCCCCCGCCAGCCTCTGCTCCCTTCTTCCTAGCACTTGCTACAATCTAATATGGTGCATGTTTTGTTATCTTGCCTACTGTGTCTGTTCACTGTTGTATCCTCAGCGCCTATCACCAAGTAGATTTTCAATAAATATTGGGTGAATGAATAAGGGAAAGAATCTGTCCTGCTCTTAACAAGGAGAGTGAATTAGCTTAGAGGACTGACATTAAGATGCTTCACGGTTCATATTCTACATCTTAGGCACTATAGTATAGTGCAGGGGTTACCACACTTTTTTGGTGTAGGGGGTCCTTAGTTAGGTCCAAACAACTTAAGTAGTATTACGTAGCCATTTGAAAAAAATACATATATTTGAAAGAAAAATGTTTCCATTTAATTCTTTAATATCTGCAATTACTAACAGGGCATGTATACCTATTGAGCACTGCACAACTTCTCAAACCTCAGAATCTGGTGGACACCACTACCCTTATTTCTTGTTCGATAATGTTTTTTCACATGATACTTGCTTTTTATCACAAATGCTGAAAGCCCAACTTCACCAAGATATGATGCCATCGAAGGCACAAAGTGCGATCTAACGTGTAAACCGTGAACTACCTTTAGCTAGAAGTTCTCGTAGTGGAGCAGTTGGGTATTGTTTATGAATTCCAAAAGTAGATATTGGAATATGTTTGCGAACTGGTCTGTTCCTCTGGGCATATTGGATTGTACTGGGTTCAGAGGTTTCACTCTTACTTGATAAAACCATGATTAAGGTTTTGATTGAGCCACATCAGTATTGGGTCCCCGCCCCCGTGGAGGGTGGGGACTCACAGAAAACAAGGCACAGGAGTTAGTTGGAGTTTTGATCCTGGAGCCCAGGAAGCAAACACAGAAAAGCGGATACCCGAGGAAGGAGAGAAGGCTCATTAGACACGGCGGAGGCCCCGGGAAGTGAGATGAGCCATTCACCTGACAGTTTTACAGCTGGCCTTGTGGAGAGAGCAGAGAAGCTGAGCCCAGAGAGAGTCGAGCCCTGGGCAAGAAACCAGACTTACCCCAGCCTACAGCTGAGACTGGAAGAAGCAGGGGCCATGGAGCCTTAAGAGGAAGAGGACGGCAGGACCCTGGCAGGCGCCGGCAGCCATCTTGCTCCAACACGTGGAAACAGACTTCATGGCCTAGTAACTGTAAGCTTCTACCCCAAATAAACACCCTTTATAAAAGCCAACAGGTTTCTGGTATTTTGCTTCAGCACCCCTTTGGGGTATCTGACAGATGCTGAGTACTGTTGTGCCTCCCTTGACAATGTAAAATATCCTGAAGCTCCCCTGTTAGTTCACTGTGGCACTTTGGTGCAGCTTCAGGACTGAGGGAATAGTGGCTAAATGCATGCCCCTCTGGAGCACTGCAAATGTGGGCAAGTTTTTCCACCTATGAGAAAGAGAAAAAAATTGTTCTATTTGCATTTTATTATGTACATAAAAGTACATATAATACCGGAGTGGCCCAAGCAATTGGGCGCCCACCTCCCACATGGGAGGTCCTGGGTTCAGTTCCCGATGCCTCCTAAAGAAGATGATCAGATGGCGCAACGAGCAGATGCTGCAATGAGCAGATGCCACAACCACCACAACCAGCTGTAACCAGTAGAGGCCGCAACTGCCACAACCAGCAGATACTACAACTGCTGCAATGAGCAGTCGCCGCAACCAGCAGATGCCACAAACAGCAGACACCACAACCAGCAGACGACGCAACCTCCAAGAAGGAGAGGTGGCTCAAGTGGTTGGACACTCGCCTTCCACATGGGAAGTCCTGAGTTCAGTTCCTGGTTCCTCTTAAAGAAGGTGAGCAGACAATAAGCAGACAGCCGAGAGAGCCATCTTGGGGGTTGGGGGTGGATAAAAGCAATAAACAAACAAAAAAGTACATATAATAAAATAGTGAACCCTTATATCCTATCACCAAGCACCAACAACTGTTAAATCATTGCCAAACTTTTTACATCCACACTCCTCTAAACTTAATCCCAGACACATGGTATTTCCTTACTCTATTATTTCAATACCTCCTAGGTATTCTGTGAGAATTAAATGAGTTCTGAGCATCCTGAAGTGCTGGGAATTGCTCTTCCGGCTATTTAATGCCTCGGGTCTGTGTGTAGCACTGCATGCCTCCTCTCCAGGGAGGCATCTTCACATGGGCAGAAGGTGATGGCTCAGGCGCTTCCCCACATCTAAAGGTACACCCATGATCCCAGGAATGGCTGCTGCAAATATACCTCCTACCACTGGATTTCAGCAATCACTCTCTCCATAAGGAACTTCTGCTCCCCCACCTTGAACGGCATCAGTTGCTTTTTATAAACAACAAAATCATACTAGGGTTAGTCTGATTTTTTTCTTTCTGGACAGAAACCCTCACTGGGTAGGAGAGAAGCTTAAGGCAATAACTTTCTCTTTTACTTGCTGGCACTTTGCATACACTGGGAATTTGCTTCAGTGCCTCAGAATGCTACCTATCTGTTAGAGCACAATTTTGGAAGAACCAGGAAATAACAGTTTGGGGAGGGAGATCCAACCTTGCTAAAACTGCCCTGCATAAACATTTGATTGTGTGGGGCACAGCGGCTAATTTATGGAGTTGTTCAAGCATGAGGTGATAAGGTGTACAAATGACTATAGGGGCAAGAAACAGTCGCTATTTTCTATTAACGATTTCATATAATTCTTCCTTCCCTCCTGAGACTTGAGTAAAAGGCACCTTAGTTTTTGCCCATCTTGGGGCCTCCAGTCATTCATCCTGAACCCAGACTAAGGCTCCCTAGTGAGCAAGGGGTGATGATGGGAACATCGCAAGACTACAAAGAAAAATGCTCCACTCAGTTCTTCTGAATGAAGGGGAACACATTATTGATCTATACATTTTGATTTATAGTTTGTTTGGTATACTCGTTTGAGAGAAGTTCCATCTAAAATCCTTCGGGCTTCATTCAGCCAAGGGTAAAATTTACAATTAAACCGTCTATAGCCAGCATTGGTTTTTTTTGGTGACAAGCATATCTTAGACTGAGAAGTTGGTTTGGAATCTTATCAACATATGTTCTCTCACAGCATTCATTTTTATCATCTGCCATCAATGTTACATCATAATATTGATCTAGCTCCCTCCAAAGACAACCAGCAATCTCATACAAATGAACAAATGATGGGAAACGGACTTTGGCCCAGTGGTTAGGGCATCCGTCTACCATATGGGAGGTCCGCGGTTCAAACCCCGGGCCTCCTTGACCCGTGTGGAGCTGGCCACGCGCAGTGCTGATACGCGCAAGGAGTGCCCTGCCATGCAGGGGTGTCCCCCGCGTGGGGGAGCCCCCACGCGCAAGGAGTGTACCCATGAGGAAAGCCGCCCAGCGTGAAAAGAAAGAGCAGCCTGCCCAGGAATGGCACCACCCACACTTCCCGTGCCGCTGACGACAACAGAAGCGGACAAAGAAACAAGACGCAGCAAATAGACACCAAGAACAGACAACCAGGGGAGGGGGGGAAATTAAATAAATAAATAAATCTTTAAAAAAAAAAAATCCCTGATTTAAAAAAAAAACAAATGAACAAATGAAAATATTCTGGCACACTGGGTGCACTGGTTAGAAGTAACTATTAACCTCCATGGCTTACAGGAAGGTAGGGACTCCATAAAATCACATTTGCCAGTAGCTTGCCAGTAGCAGGTAAATACACGTGAGCTATTGTACTGTATTGTATGAAATACCTGGCTACTAATTCATTGACATCTGCAGATCTATTCAGCCTTGACACATTTTAAAAAATCTATAAAGATTTATTTATAAAAATAAAGTTTTGGGGAAATTTTAAGCCATATTCTTTATTAGGGCTCTACCCATTAACTACTGAACCTCACTACATAAAACTTTCTGGAGCAGCTGAATTTTTTTTTTTTTAAGATTCATTTATTACGCTCCCCCTCCCTGACACCCCTGTTGTGTCCATTCACTGTGTGTTCTTCTGTGTCTGCCTGTATTCACATTAGGTGGCTCCAGGACCCGATCCTGGGACCTTCTGGAGTGGGAGAGAGGTGCTCATTCTCTTGTGCCACCTCAGCTCCCTGTTCTGCTGTGTCTCTTATTGTCTCTCCTCTGTGTCTCTTTTTGTTGCGTTATCTTCTGCACCAGCTCTCCACGTGGGGCAGCACTCCTGGGTGGGCCACCTTACCTTCACCAGGAGGCCTTGGGCATAGAACCCTGGACCTCCTATATAGTAGACGGGAGCCCAACTGCTTGAGCCACATCTGTTTCCCTGGCTGAATTATTAAAAATACTAAGAACAGGGAAGTAGACTTGGCCCAATTGATAGGGCATTCGCCTACCACATGGGAGGTCTGTGGTTCAAGCCCTGGGCCTCTTTGACCTGTGCAGAGCCGGCCCATGCACAGTGCTGATGTGGTCAAGAGTGCCGTGCCATGCAGGGGTGTCCCCTGTGTAGGGGAGTCCCACGCGCAAGGAGTGCGCCCTGTAAGGAGAGTCACCCAGTGCAAAAGAAAGTGCAGCCTGCCCAAGAATGGTGCTGCACACACAGAGAGCTGACACAGCAAGATGATGCAACAAAAAGAAACACAGATTCCCGGTGCCACTGATATGGGTAGACGTGGTCACAGAAGAACACACAGCGAATGGACACAGAGAGCAGACAACTGGGGGCGGGGGGAGAGAAATAAATAAAAAATAAATCTTCTTGTAAGCCTGTGCACCTGAAATAAGAACAAGGCCTAGAGCTGCAGGGTGCCTAAGAGTTACCTCCTGAGAGCCTCCATGTTGCTCAAATGTGGCCAGTCTTGAAGCCAAACTCAGCCTGTAAATGTGTTGCCTTCCCCCCAGTGTGGGACATGACTCCCGGGTATGAGCCTTCCTGGCGCCGAGGGATCACTACCAAGTACCAGCTGATGATATAACTAGAAGATGACCTTGAATAAAAGGGTCAACTCGGACCAGCAGAATATCTCAGTCTACATATAATACCAGGAGTTAAAAATGTTTCTTGACCTGAATCAAGGGGGAAATGGGAAGGACAAATGAGTTATATGGCTATGAATCTCCAAAAAGAGCCGGGAGGTTATCAGAGGGGTTGCCCTTATGCACACCTCAGCAGAGTCCCAGAGACAGATAAAGTAGATACAACCCCAGGTATTGGTTCTTGTGAGGGCTACAGAGACTGACAGGTTCTATGGTCATGGCAGATGGAGTTCAGTGCCATGTCAGTTGGCCTTACTTTGGAGTTTGTTTCTGTGTGATGGAGCTGGACTCAGACGTGATCTTTGTCCACAAGCCTCTCCTGTTACTTTTACCGGATCTGTAGTTGGTCTAGGTTTAGTGTATACCGAGGGGACCTGAATCTCTGGACTGACCATGTGATAGCCAGGCCTGAGCCTCAACAGACTTGCAACTCCTACACTCTGGTTTATTGGACTTGCCCCACTCAGCTAACATGGAGGTGAAGAAGGTCAACCACCATACGAGGGAGCCAAGAGTGCCTACAACTGAAAGCAGGAGAATTGTATCCAGCATCCACGTGGAATCTAAGCCCCCTCTTGATATAGATGTGGAGTGGACACAACCATTCTAAGGTCCACAGGATAGAGGAATAGAGTATGGATTAGAGTGGACTTACTGATATTCTATTCATGAACTATGGTGATTAGTAGTAATCGAAGAAAATGTGGCATTGGTATGGAGAAAGTGGTCATGGTGGCTGCTGGGGGTAGGGAGTGAGAGGAAGAGATGTGATGTGGGGGCATTTTCGGGGGTTGGAGTTGTCCTGGGTGGTGCTGCAGGGACAGTTACCGGACATTGTGTGTCCTCCCATGGCCCACTGGGTGGACTGTGGGAGAGTGTGGGCTATGATGTGGACCATTGACCATGAGGTGCAGCGGTGCTCAGAGATGTATTCACTAAGTGCAATGAATGTCTCATGATGATGGAGGAGGTTGTTATGGGGGGAGAAGTGGGGTGAGGGGGGTGGGTGGTATATGGGGATCTCATATTTTTGGAATGTAACATTAAAAAAATAAAGACAAAAAAATAAAAATAAATAAATCTTAAACAAAATACTAAGAACCTTCTTGCCAGCCATATTCTCAATTTCAGTAGCAGCAAGGCAGGTCTTTGGGGGACTCTAAAGCCGATTAGTGGTCCACCTCCCTGCCTGCCTTTAAAGCAAAGAGGAAGACGGGATTCAACTTCTGGAAGTGGCAAAACAGAGAATACACAAATGCAGATATTAACTAGATGTAAGTCTAAGAAAAACACAGGATCAGAGAAGCAGAAAACAGAAATAGACTACATGAAGAAAATCACTCCAATCTCCCTCATATCTGGACTGCTTACTGCTTTCCTGATAACAGTAGACTTTTCTGGTTACTAAGCCAGCAGAGATCCAAAGACAGGATTTACCTGTATCTCACCAGATACACAGACATGCTCAAGAATGTTTGCAGCCAAGGCTCCAGACACATCACTACTGCTCTGCTCGTCCTGCTGTTTTCCTGTTGTGCTCCTTGGCTGCTACAGGCGGGGAACTTGTGACTCATATCTGAGTCCCTTTCACAATTAATAAGCCAGAGGTGTTTAAGGACAACTAGAGATTCTTTGCTCCTCCTTCCACTGAAAGGTGGAGTGTAATTCCCTTCCTCTTAAATCTGGGTTGGTCTTAGCAACTTGCTTGACCAACGGACTGCAGTTTAAATAACTTGTGGGACTTCCGAGACTAGGTCATGAAAAGCTTTGCAGCTTCTGCCGGGCTGTCTCAGGGCAGCTCTCTGGGGGCCCGGAGCTGCCATGTGAGAGAACTGATTACCCTGGGACCACCGTGCTGGAGAGGCCACATGTGGGTGCGTACTTGACGGTCAGTGCCATCTGGGCTCAGCCTTCCAGCCTTCCCTGCTTAGACACTAGGGGCAGTGAGGTCACAGGACGCCCTCCAGACCCACCCACCAGCCAGCTGAATACCATCCAGTGCTTAGTCAATGCCACGTGGAGCAGACCCACCCGTTGAGCTCTGCTTCTCCTTCCTGACCCATTAAACCATGTCAGACAATCAAATGGTGGCTATTATAAGCTGCCAGGTTTTAGGGTGGTTTGTTACACAGCAGTTGATAACCCGAAACACTGGATATATTGCTGTGCAGTACCATAGAGTAACTGCCACTTCTAAGATGGGGCCAGCTGGTCTTGGAGGAGAACGGTGGGCACACTGCTAAATGCCTAGCGAATGAGGTCGGTGGGGCTCGCAGGGTCACTGCTGGTCCAGAGAAGAACACTGAGAAGGAGGATGGCTTTGTCAAGGGACGCCACAGACCCTGAGGGCTGCCAGGGATGGCACGCAGGAGGAACCAGAGTGCCGGCTTCTCGCGAGTGTTGTACAGGATGGGCTACTTGAGGTGATGGGGAGGCACCAGGAGAGGAAGGGGTCTAGAAAGATTCTTCTTTCAGCTCTCCCCTTTGGACACTGAATTTTTAAAAAGATTGACAGATCGACTCTATTTTTTGAGAGGAAGGTAAGAATGGGGTTGGAAGTAGAGAAAGAGGCTATTCCTCATCTGGAAGATCCACAGAGAAGTGTGCAAGAAGGGGAAGACACACATCACATGTGGGAATCTCAGGAATTTCAGCACCAAGCTGGCCAAAGAATAAGGTGACCATCTGGTTTGCCTGGGACAGTCCCAAGTTATGCCTGTTATTCTGAGATGATTATTAAGAACATTTTCTTTCACTCTCAAAATTGCCTGGCTTTAGATAATAAATTATGTGCTTGCCCTATTCTTAGGGGCCTATGTGGCCCAGGGGAAGAGAGTTTTGGGAAACTACTTCCTATTATCCCATTAAGGTACCAGAGAAGAGTTTACTTAAAGTGGGGGGGCCTGCTCTGGAGGGAATGCTTGCCTTTAGGTTTGATATATCATTTATTCACTCAATAAACATTTAATGGGAGTCTTTCATACTTACGACTAAATGCTTGGGGAATGATGTAGGAGGAAAAAGCCTTTACTTGTGTATAATTATTTAAAATATTATTCGAGGGATACCACTGGTCAAAAGAGCTTTGTAAGCTCATGCTTTGATGTACCCTTTCTGATCCAAATACATAGCAATGTTTGTTATAACATAAACAGAGAACGTGAAAAAGTCACACTGGGCTCAAAACCAAGACAAACAAAAACAAGACAAACATCCAGGAATGGAACAGAAATGTAGAGCAGCGAGAGGGTCTGAAGCCTGGGACCGCTCCTGCAGGTGAAGGGACTGAAAGGGCACAGAGAGCTAGGGGCTGGAACTGGACTTGCAGCTGGAAGCGGGGGCTGGAGGGGCTCTTCTGCTTGTGGAAGGAGAGTAACAAGTGTGACGGCTCACTACTGCCTGGGGAAGGTCGGGCAGGGAGAAGAACAAAGGCGTGACCTCCCAGCCAGGACCCTACCAAGCCAGCCACGGGTTCCTCCATATCCACACGCTCTCTAGGGGCAGGAGTGTCAACACACATTTTAAGACACAGTTTTAGTCTGAGTGCCCTGGTGGAGATACCAGAGAATCGTCAGACAGGGAGGGGTGACCATACACATACATGGAGAGCAAACTATCTCCTACTTAAATGAGCATGCAATCAAAATTAAAAAACACAGGAAGAAATTTAATATGAAAAAAAATCAGTAGTTTAAAATTTTATTCTAGATCTGTGTTATCCAATGTGGTACCCATGAACCACATGGATTACTGAAATTTAAGTAAAAATTAATTAAAATCAAATATAATTCAAGTGCTCAATAGCCTCATGTGGCTAGTGGCTACCAAAATGGAGATAACACATATGGATGATTTCCTTATTTGCATAAAGGTTTATTGTACAGCTCTGCTCTAGAGGAAATATATTTTATGGGATAGTCCAACAAAGATTTAAAAATAAGTATGTTCATGTGGCTCAAAAGATAAATGAAGTAATACCTTTCACTTGAAAAAAAAGAGAAAGAAATTATGAAACAAAGATGCAAAAATGAGACAAGAATAAGAAAACTTACCAATTAGAAATGGAAATTAAATATACATACATAATTACTGAAGTAAAAATCTCAATAGATGTAATCACTTAGATTTAGTAGTTAGTGAATTAGAAGACAAAACAGAAGAATTAGCCCAGGATGCAACACAAAATGACAAAGTAAAATGCTATTGCAAAAACTAGTGAAAAAAAGAGGGTTGTAAATTATTGGTTTGAATAATTCAAGGTTCTGGTGTAAATCTGAGATGGCCTGAAAAACAGAGACAACACTCCAGAAAAATTATGTGGGCAGAAGAGTGGAAGGCTACTTTTTGCAAAGAGCTGTGAACACAAAACCTCTGGCCATCCACTGAGCTACCATTGCAGGCTTCCGCAGCCCCTGGAACTGGGATTCAGCATTTCCAGGCATGTGCAGGCTGCAGAGTGGGAGCAAGCAATTCCTGTCCAGAAGAGGGGGTGAAATAGGAATGTTTGCTATAGTGTAGTGAAGGTAGACGTTTGAGGTGAACTGAAGGGAAAAGGAGAATCTGTTGCTTGTGCTAGAAACCACAATTTGCCTGAGAGAGGTAGGAGAACCCTTCAGGGAGAAGGCCCCTTGAACATGTGGTGCTTTCTTTGTGTCTGCTAATAGGACTGGATGAGCTGGAAAGTAGGACAGCCACGGGGAGGGCTCCTGGAGGGAAGGGCTATGCCTTCCACATGGGACAGCCTCTCAACCTGCTACCTAAAGCGGCCTGGTGAGACTGGGGTACTGCAGAGAAGTGGGGTGACAGCGCAGGAGGCAGAGGTGCTCTGCAGGGAACACTGCTTCTTCTGGCTGCTGCGAGCTGATGACTCAGCAGGAGACCAAATGGCAGGACAAGGAAGGCGTGGATTGGAGGGTGAGCTGGCACCTCTCAGACCTGGGAGCACCATGAGATCCCAACGGCCCGATGGCAGAGAGGCTTCCTGTCAAAATTCTATGGAATTGTGGGGGCAGTACAGCAGTCACTGGCCACAGGTGGCTACGGAGCACCTGTGATGTGGCTAGCCCTCATCCGATATCTGGAAATACTCTGCCCACAGTTCTTGATTGATTCAGAGATGCTGAGTTTTTCTGGGTACCTGAGAGGCACTAAAGATCTAGCGTTATGGATCAAAATTTCCAAAAGAAAGGAAACACTATCATATGATACATGAAATTATATCTTTCTTTGAAATTACCAAAGGTACATTTAGGAGCTGTGGTTTCTCATTGCTACTGTTAATACATCACGTATCAGCATCTGATACCATAATTTCTGAAAGTGCAAGATACTAAGCGTCCTCTGAACTGACCCTATGACAGAACCTGAAAGTGTTTTGGAAGCATTCCCCGATTTCACTCTATTTGTCTCAGTTTCAAAAAGCAGAGTACAGAGGAAAGCTTCTGATTAGGTGAGCTTTGTGGTTGCTGGATTCTGAAGAGACAGTATTCTCTTTTAATTAAATTGTAAGGACTTAATTGTAATTAAATTGCACAGTATTTGAGAAAATCTGTCACTTCTCAGAATTAGGTCTGAGAAAGAAACTGAAATAACATAATTAAAATGTGAAAAGCAGCTGTTTTCAGATGGTCCTTGTCCAGGTTATAATATGTGGGTTTTTTATTTTCTGAAATCTTTGCTTTGCTATTTTCCCTCATACTGGTGGGCCAGAAAGATTACACACCTCCACTTACAGAATGATGGGTTATTAATTTGAGAAAGAATGGGCAATTTTTCCCTACTTTTTGTTAATCTGCTTACATCACTACCTCACTCTATAAAAATGCTTTTTATTTTGCTTCAATAATTTTTTATTTCAAAAATAAATATGAATATATCCTGAATGTCAAAAATCTAGTTAAGGCACATAAGGAAAGAAAAAATTCCCATTAATCTTTCTAACCCCCGTCTTACTCCGATGCCCCGAGAAAACATCTTATTTGTCTTTCTACACATATATTGAATGGATATTTTACATGAACTTTTACTTAAATAATACCATATTATACACATTGTTTTGAGTTTTTAATTTATCCATATCTTTTGGAAAATGTTCCATGCTATTATCTAGGAACTTTGCTCCTTTTAACTGCTACATGACATTCCCTTAAACAGAGTTGCATTTTATTTCACCATTCCTTTGATGGGCATTTTGGTTTGTCCTACTTTTCCTTATTACAAATAATGTTGCAAGGGAATTCACCCTTTATAAAACGGTTAATGGCATTGAGAATGATGAACGTATCGTTAACCTTCACAACACTTAGAAAAAGAGAAATGAAACTACAACAAGTAAATGGAAATTTACAGGTGGGAAACAAGGGCATGTTGTCTCACTGGTGCCAAGTAAAGGGAATTCTTCTTTGGTATAATCTGAAGACTCCTTGGTGATCCAATCTCTTAAAATGCCAAGCCAAAGGAAGTTTCCTGAGCATGCCAAATGTGAAGAATTTATGAAAAATGGTAAGTAACACTATAACTGTGCTAAGACCTGCGCATGTGCGGTGGGGTAGGCCAGTAAGCAGGGCTGAGACCCGAACCCCTGCGGGCCAGGAGGGCCGAAGTGTAACTTTAAATGTCATTCTGAAAACCTGGGGAAGAAGGAGCCTCTTCTGAATCTTCTTTACTTAATTACTCCCTTAGCCCAAAGAAAAAGCAAAAGTGGGTTTGGTAGAGGTGCCTGGCCAGGAACACACAGCTAGGGTCAGGATTAAAATTTTCTAAAAATACTCTCGCCCGTTTATCTTTGGGGATAGCTGTTAGGTGCTGAGGCTGAATGCCAGTGCTATCCTTACTACTGGAAGGATCCACCGAGAGGCTCAAAGCCAACCTCCTATTCGGTAGACGCTGACCACAGCCCAGACAGGGCTAGGTAACCTGTACATGCTCAGCTGCCAGGCGCGGGACCCTGTCCAGCCCCACCCAGCAGGCGACTGCCGCTGCCCGGAGGCGCCACCTCGGCTCACCACCTGCGCAGCCACGTGGCATCACACGCTTGATTCAAAGCAGGCTCCTCTGTCCTGGCTTCCAGTGCCTGGAGAAGGGTGTGCAGGCAGCCATGGGGACTCCCAGCTGTGTGTGACCACCACTGCAAGGTTAGTTTTTATCTGCCGCTGCGCTTCTTCGTAGCCTTGAAGAGCAGCTGCCTGGGAAAAGCGCACATACACACACACTTTTTCTAAAACGGTCATTCGTATCTCCACGAAAACCTATTTTGCAAAATCTGCCATTCAGGACTAGTATTCCTTCTGTTGTCTGTGACTCTGTGGTAGACTGCAAAAGGGGCCGTGGTTCTTCTCTTTGGAATGCTTACACCCTTGCAGTGTGACTTCGAAGCTCCTTCCATCAAGAGGTGCAGGGAACCTAGGCTGGCCTTGTGATGTGCTTTGGCCCAGAGCACGTGGTGGAAACGACAGTGTGCCAGCTGTGAGCTTAGACGTCAAGAGGACTTGCTGCCCTCTGCTTGCTCACTTGGACCTCTGCTCAGTGTCCATGTGAACAAGGCTGAGCTAGCCTCCAGAGCAGGGAGACCACACGGAGATGAGGTGAGCCATCCCGGCTAAAGTCATCTCAGACGAGCCAGCCCCTGGTCAGAGGTATGCGCTGAACCCAGCCCAAACCAGAAGAGCCACCCAGCCGAGTCCTGCCCGAACTGCTGACCTATGGAGTTTAGAGTTAAATAAATGATAGCTGTTTTAAGCCACTAAGTTTTGGGGGTGGTTTGTTATACAGCAGAAGCTAACTGGTACAGGGTCCTTTTTTCCTACCTACAGGAATGTTTATGAAATTGGGCCTAGCAGAGAAAAAGAACTATTTCCTACTTGACTGTACATGATCTCTACAAGCAGTTTTATGGGATTTTAGAACACAAGATTATTTTCTTGGGAGAATGGAGAAATGGAAGACTGGTGAAAATCTGATTCCTACTTTCCCCTACATGCAGCCCACACCAGTCTCTGCAGCCTGTGATTAAGGAAACAAATAGAAATTCATCGGATGTGGGGCATACTATTAATCAATACAAGGACAGTGAGACAAGAAGCAGAGAAATCTTTCCTTACAAAAGACTGTACAAAAATATACTAGGGAAATTATCTAGGCACAGGGTGAAAACCTGTAATTGTTCAAACATCTTGACTCCCCTGATTTTTTCTATGTGATTTCTTTGCCACTATCTTAAGAGTCTCATCTTTGGACCCTCCTCAGTTCTTTCAGAAAGGTGGCAGTTATCCACCCCTGCTCTAGGCGCTAGAGGAACACTGTACCACTTGGCTGCTATTTAGGGATGTTTTAAGTCCTTCAGTGGCCCTAAATACTAACTTTTAGAGGGCTTATCTACTTCAACATATTAAAATGTACCCACATCCCATTTTAATTGTAATTTATATATAACTCTAAGGGTCAAGTTGCATTTGACTAGCTGACACAACAGTATATTTTATAGCCAGCTAATTATACTTTTTTTTAGCTTTATTAACCGCCCCTGCCCCCCGCCACCGTTGTTTGCCCTCACTGTCTGCTCTCTGTGTCCATTTGCTGTGTGCTCTCTGTCTGCTTGTCTTCTCTTTAGGAGGCACCAGGAACTAAACCTGGGACCTCCCATGTGGAAGAAAGGCATCCAATCACCGGAGTCATCTCAGCTCCCTGTTTTGTTGTGTCTCTCGCTGTCTTTCCTCTTTGTGCCTCTTTTGTTCATAACCTTGCTGCATCAGCTCACTGTGCCTGCCTGCCGCGCCAGCAGCTTGCCTTCTCCAGGAGACACTCTCATGGCAATGGCTTGAGCCACATCCACTTCCCTAATTATACTTTTTTAATGTCCACTTTGTGGTTTGCTTTTTGTATTTTGGAATAAAAATTTGTTGCTAATATTTGAAATATTTTCATAGACCCTCAGGTTTCAGGCTCTGTGCCTGAAAGTCCCACAGGAAAATCACCCTGGCCCTGTCAAGCATTAAGGACTGAACTGTGTCCCCCAAAAAGACAGGTTTAAGTCCTAAACCCCAGTCCAAGAATGTGCTCATATTTGGAAATACGATCTCTGAAGATGTTATTAGAGAGGCCAAAACCGATTACGGTGAACCCTAATCATTGTAAGCAGAGGACACTGGGACACAGAGACACAGAACAGCCCGCCACGTGGTGAGAGCGGAGACGCGGTAGGCCACCAGCCAAGGAAAGCCGTGGTCTTCCAACAAGTCACCATCCTACGGTGGAGGGGAAGCAGGCCCTGCCAGCCCTGCAGTCAGTCACTGCACGACTGGGAGACCCAAGCTCCTGTTGTTTCAAGCCACCCAGTTGGTGGTATTTTGTTACTGCAGACCTGGGAAACCAAGGTATCAGTCAACCAACAGAGATTTACTGAGCATCGGATATCTAACAGCACTATGCTGGAGCCTCCATCAGATTATTCATCTTGAGGTAGGAGCAGCCAGGGGAGTTAGGAGCTGCCCCAGGGCCTTTTCCTGTAATCTGCCCCAAGGGTGAGCAGAAGGTCGTTAGGTCGGGACGCCCAAGAGTCTGCAGTTCTAACCAGCTCCCAGGTGATGCTGATGGTCTAAGCACTACATTTTGATAGCAAGTGTTTACATTATCTAGCCTTTTAAAGTTTACCAAGGGAAGCGGACTTGGCTCAACTGATAGAGCGTCTGCCTACCACATGGGAGGTCCAGGGTTCAAACCCACGGCCTCCTGACTTGTGTGATGAGCTGGACCACACGCAGTGCTGATGCGTACAAGGAGTGCCCTGCCACGCAGGGGTGTCCCCCGTGTAGGGGAGCCCCACATGCAAGGAGTGCACCCCGCAAGGAGAGCCACCCCACGTGAAAAAAGTGCAGCCTGCCCAGGAGTGGCGCCACACACATGGAGAGCTGATGCAGCAAGATGACGCAACAAAAAAAAGGGACACAGATTCCCAGTGTCACTGACAAGAATACAAGTGGACACAGAAGAACACACAGTGAATGGACAGAACAGACATCTGGGGGGGGGGCGGGGCGAGAAAGGGGAGAGAAATAAATAAATCTTTAAAAAAAAAAAGTTTACCAAGAACCTTCACACTTGATGAAATTTGATTAATCCACCAACTACAGGAGGTTTAAAGTCCCCTCCCACAGAGCGACAGGCTCAGAGCGGCTTGCTTTAAAACCGCCAGCACTCAAATTCAGGCCGTCTGCTTTAAGTCCTGTGTCACTGCCATCCAGTCACAGCCCCGGATACCTTTTCTTTTTACTTTTACCTCCCATGTCTTGTGAGGTCATTTGTCTCAAGGTTAAAGTCCAGAGTTAATTTCATCGTTTTAAAACCTTTGAGCTGAGAACATAACCTTGCCTCTCATGCTGTGTGGCAGCCTCAGAAGAAAAGATTTTCAAAAGCATTCCAGAATGGGCTTTGCAGTGTTTTTGTGTGAAATGATTATGCCCGCTGGGAAACCAATCATGCTTGGAAACACTGCACAGAGCTGCTAAATGAATGGGCTTTTGATGGGGTTTGCAGTGAGTGGATTTCAAATGGGGCAGAGCCTGAGCTGCAAGTCCACAGACTTGATGTCCGACTGCTGCCCACTGTGCCTGGTAACAGGAAAGAGGGTGGAGTCAGCAACTGTCTTTCTCAATTAAAGAGTGGCATATTTAATTGCCCTCAGCGAGGCACTTTGCAAGCATTACATCCATTTCTGACCACAAGGCTGTGAGGTAGGCTGTAGTACCCCGTTTTACAGATCAGGAAACCGAGGCTCAGGAAGGTTAGTTAGCTAGTTCATTGTAGTGCCTGGCCAACACCAGGACGACTGGTTTCTTACCATTACACAACAATGCCTCTAAATTTGAGAGTTAGTGAAGTTAAAGGGTAGAGAGACCTAAACCTCTAATTCAGGCAGCTCGTGATGCAGGGAGGTGGAGACCCTTACCCTTTTCCATGGCTATCCATTTGCAATGCCTATTTTTGGGTGGTGACAGACTGACGTACTCTTTTCCTTTTTTTAATTAAAAAATTCAAACACCGAAACTATACAGGAATAGTATGATGAACTTAGGTACCTTTCACAAAGATTTACCAGCGACCTTTTGCCTTGTTTCTACGTACACATGCGTGAGAGTACAATTTCTCTTTCTGAAACATTTGAGATCAGATAAGGAACCTGTGTGGACCCCAGTAAAACTCATTCTTACAACTGGCCCATTCCTGTGGATGTGAACCTACTGCAGGTGGGTTAAGGTTACTGCAGTGAGGCGCAGCCCAGTGTGGTCATAATCCTTTCACAGAAGTCCTTTGTAAGAGAACATCATCCAGAAAGGAAAGAGAAGAAGCCGTGGGAGACAGAAGCCAGGAAACCTGGAAGAGAAGGACGATGCTGCCTTTGTCAGGTGGCTCTGAGAGCAGCCACGAGGTTACTGCCATCTGACAGCAGTGTGGGACTGCCAGCAGCCAGCCCTCAGGAAGAAGGTACCGTCTCGGTGAAGCCTTGATGTGGACACTTTCATGGCCTCAGAACTGTAAGCCTGCAAGCTAATAAATCCCCACTGTAAAAGCCAGCCCAATGCACGGGCGTTTTAGCAGCCTAGCAAACAAAAGCACCCTTAAAACTAGGAACAAGGACATTTTCTTACATAACCACAGTACAGTTATCAAGACCAGGAATTTTAACGACGATAAAACTACTATCTAATATTTGGTTTATATCTGAATTCCACCAACTGTTCCACAATAATGTCCTTTATAGCAATTATTTTTCTGACCCAGGGTTCAACCCAGGATCACACAGAGCATTTGCTTGTCATGCCCCTTTAGACTTCTTTAATCTGGGACAGTTACTTGGTCAGGTGGCTGCTTTTGATGCCGCTCTCCTCAGATGCCACTGGAGAAAGGACGCCACTCAAGTTGGCAGGGCCCTCAGCCAACCCCTGCTGAACAAGTGTCATCTTTACTAGCCAGGGTTCTCCAGAGAAACAGAACTGACTGGAGATTTTATACATATAAAATGAGATCTTATATGTATACACATGTAAAATGAGATGATAGGAACTGGTTCCTGAGACTGTGGGTAAAGGCAAGTCTGAATGCTGTAGGGCAGGCCACAAGCAGGAACTCCAGCGAAGGTTTCAACGGGCTCTTGAGGAGCTGACTGAAGTGTAGAGACAGAAATCCTTCTTCCTGATTGCTGAAACCATCAGCTCTTTAAGGCCTTCACCTGACTGGATGAGACTTCTTTCATGGTTGATGACAATCTCCTTTGTTGATTGTAGATGTAATCAACCATAGATAACAATCAGCTCACTGATGATTTAAATCCATGAAATACTTCCACAGTAACAAACAGGCTAGTACTTGCTGATCAAATATCTGGACACCACACTCTAGCCAAGTTGACACATGAAATTAACCATCACACCATCCTCTCTCTTGTCAAATTTGCAGACGGCTTCTGCTGACTTTCTGAGATACGTGAAGTCCCCTACCTGGAAAGAGCGTTAGGGATAGTGCTTTTCACAGCCAGAGCCCACCTCTGATGCAAGCTACACACCTCGCCTCTCCTGCACCTGGGTGAGCCAGATGGTTCGTAAAGCAGCACTTCCTCCTGGAACCTCTTAATTTCTGAGGCTTTTAGAGAGGGAGTTATTATCTTTATAAATGCCCACCACCTCCCACTCCTCATTGAAAAAACAACAGCAACAACAACAAGAAAAAACAGATTTTGTTCCTAATTCACCTTCATTGCTGCCTTTCTAGAAATCTTGGCTGAGATTAAGAAGTCCCCAAATCAGGGGCTGCAGAACTGATTTGTGATTTATGACCCAATCGGGTTCTTAAAGGCTTTAAGACAGTCAATTAAGAATTTCCATCAGATTAGGCTTTGGTTTATCAAAGATTCCCCTGTAATGACCTATAGCCATGTGAAGACTACAAATGCTACACTGGCTGCCAAATTCCCTGTCATTCTTAATTGTTATATATATATGTATATATATCCTTTACTATTCAGGCTGCTTTATATGGTTTGTTTGGGCAAATGTGAAAGGAGATGAAAAACAAAGTTCCCCCAGTCCCCAGGGGCCTGCAGAACTAGTGCTCCACCTGGTAGAACAGTTTCTAACCTGGTAAGGTTGTCTGATTTAGGAAACAAGAATATAGGAAGCCAGTTAAATCAGAATTTCAGGTGAACAACCAATAATTTTTTTTTCTATTTTTTCTCCCCCCAACCCTGTGGCTTTTTGCACGCTGTATGCGCTGTGTCCATTCGCTGTGTGTTCTATTATTTCCACCCCCCTGCCCCCAAGCTTGCTTGCTGTCTGTTCTCTGTGTCTGTTTGCTGCACTCTTCTGTGTTTTTTTGCTTGTCTCCCTTTTTGTTGTGTCACCTTGCTGAGTTGGCTCTCCGCAGCACTGGTGGGCTGGGTGGCACGGCGCTGGCTGGCAAGAAAAGCCTGCCTTCACAAGGAGACCCGGGGATGTGAACCCAGGGCCTCCTATATGGTAGACAGGAGCCCAACTAATTGAGCCATAGCCGCTTCCCACAACCAATAATTTTTAAACATATGTCCTGAAAGATATTTGAATTTCAGATAAACAATGAATATTTTAATTAAAATTTTTTTTTTTATTTTTAAAGATTTATCTATTTATTTCTCCCCACCACCTCGTTGTTTGCACTTACTGTGTCTGTTCGTCTTCCTTGTTTCTTTAGGAGGCACTGGGAATGGAAACTGGGACTTCCGATGTGGGAGGGTGGTGCCTAATTGCTTGAGCCACCTCTGTTCCCTACTTCGTTGTGTCTCTCATTTTTCTTTTCTTTTTGTCTCTTGTTGCATCATCTTGTTGTGTCAGCTTGCCATGCCTGCCCGTTGTGTCAGCTCGCTGTCTTGCTCGTCCTCTTTAGGAGGCACTGGGAACCTCTGCTCCCTGCTTTGTTGTGTCTCATTATATTTTTCTTCCCGTGTGTCTTGTTGCATCAGCTTGCTGTGCCTGCACATTGTGCCAGCTCACTGTTTTCTTTAGGAGGCACCTGGAACTGAACCAGGGACCTCCCACGTGGTAGGTGGGAGCTCAATCACTTGAGCCACATCTGTTTCTCAACAATCAATAATTTTTTAGAGTAGTGTGTCCCATGCAAAATCTGAGTGCCCTGTAATTTATCTGGCAGCCCTAAACCTGGGCCCCACAGAACCCCTTAAGCTTGCTGGAGACAGAGTACTGAAATTCAAAATAAGGGAGAAGACTCATCAATCATCCCATGTCCACGGCTAACAAACGGACAACTGTATGGCCATATTAACATTGGGCCAACTTTTGACAAATAAAACAACTAAGCTCACAAAGATTTCATGGCCCACACCTGCGACCCTCTGTCTGTAACTTCAAAAGGCAAAACCCCCCGAGAATGACAAGTTCTTCTTTAATTTGGCAACAACATTCAACTTACGTGATATTATTTATTGTCTTTATTTTTCTTACTTATATGAGTCGTCAAGCTTTTTGTTGCAGAAATACTCATTTGTGTGATTGCGGAGTGCTGCCCCAGATCACAGTAGGGGTATTATATAATACATACGCAGCTTGCCTTTGAAAATAGGAGAAGTTATGAATTCTGCATCTGCCCTCTGTACAGCTCCAGATAAAGGACTGTGGCAAAATAAAAAAAATCAGTAGGCAGAAAAGACTTTAGGTGTGCATATATGGTTTATACATAGTAGCCACTAGCTGCATGTGGCCACTTTGAACTCTTGAAATGTGGCTAGCCTTAACTGAGATGTATTGTATGTATGTAGTACACATTGGATTTCACAGACTTAGCTGGGAAAAAAGATTATGAGATATCTAATTAATATTATTTATATTTGATTACATATTTTGGTTATATTGGATTAAATAATTTATTAAACTTAGTGTCACCAGTTTCTTTTTCCTATTTTGATTTACATACTAGAAAACTTAAGATTACATATGTAGTTCCTATTATATTTCTAGTGGACAGCTTCTATTATATTTCTAGTGGACAGCACTGTTTTAGAGAACATCTAAGACTCACTGGGGAACTGGATGCAAACGTGACTTGGATCATGTGGACAGTTAATTGTAAACTGGGGTTAAATCCGTGGTCTCCTGAGTCCCGGTCCCAGTGCTCTCTTCACCTCTCCCTTAAAAAAGACTGATTGCAGCATGAAAATCTTCAAATGATGGGTCTCAACACTTTTGGCTCTATACTTGGCATTGGTATTCTAAGATCATATTTAGGGTATAATTGAGTGTTTGTGGTTTTTGCTGATGGAAGCAGGAAAATCAAGCACCAACTTGGAAGCAGTGGTTTCAGGCATAACAGGATGAAACTTGGAGAAGCAAATGAAAAAGACCTTTTCTCAATGGATCCAGAACAGGAGGGGCTGTGTGTGTCCTGGCTGAGATGCAGTGGAATTTCCCTCAAGCTAAGCTCCTTCATGAGTTCTGCTGGAAATGGGTTAGGGGAGGGGGATATGTCCAACTCCCTGGTTGACAAACAATACAAACAAATCATCACATCCTTGACATTGGTATTCAGTTTGTAAGATCCTAGTCACCTGAGAGAATGTATCAAGTACTACTGCAGTGGGAAGGAGTCACTTGTTCAGCAATGTCCACAGCTCCCCAACAGGGGGCAGTGCAACAGGACGTCTCGCCCAACAGCACATTGCTGTTTTTGGCTGAACTTGGAGAGAAACAAATCTCCAAGGGGAGCAGAACGAAGAACTTAGGGTGACAAACAAAGCCACCAGCTAAGTAGAAGCCACTATGTGAAAACGGGCGCAGATACCCTTTCAGTGCATCCCTGCCAGGTCCATCCCTAGGCACTGCAGATCCAGCAAAGGCTTTTCTCTCCCATAAGTCTCAAAAGGAGTTGGGGGGTCAGAGTCAAGGGAAAGAGAGAAGTAAGCCAGTGGTCAGCTACAACTACAGCGAATGCCTCTGCACGGCCTTGACCGCAGGATGGCTCCAAGGGGCTCAGTGAAGGTCAGCAGCCTTGGCCTCGCACGCTAGAATGAGGCGGGCTCTGTACCAGAGAAGGCTGCTGCACATTCGAGTTACGGAGGTGCCTGCCACGCACATAATTTCAGCTGTTTGAAGGCACAACCTGGCTGTGCTCACACATACATACAACTCACACCTGGGCATCTGGGAAACACTGTGTGGAAGGAACTTGCTTAGGAGTCACCCAGGGCTGGGTGTGATTGACTGGACTGTGAAAAAGTTACTTAACTCCTTTCAGCCAGTTTCTTTACTAGTAAAACAGACAAGAAAACATGCCCCAGAGAGTTGCTGTCACTAATGAGTAAGACTTAGGGAAAGCTCTTCTGTGTGTGTTTGCCTCTCCTTCCACACCTGTCCACAGGTCTTCTCTCACAAAGTGGTAGAAAGGCATCCGTCCTTCCTATTTCCTCTCCTCCAAAGTAAAACCACACAGGCATGACTATCCACTCCGTCACATAAGGGAGAAAGAGAACATTCTGGAATGGGGCATTTTGCCATTCAACTGATTTAATGAGTCAGAGATTGCCCACTTAGCGAATTTTTAGACTACAGCATATGATTTACAGCTTGGTGAGTGTTTCAAACCTGCGGTCCTTCTCACACGCGGTCAAAGCACACGCAGTTGTAAGAAACTTTCCAGAGCTTGGGGAAGGCAGCCCTTTGACACACCTCCCCCTTCACTGCTCTCCTCCCAGGACTTATTAATGTGGGGGCAAGGAAGGGAAGAAAGCTGCTAGAAACAGATGTGGTGCTCTGGTACCCCCTGCTCAGGTTATCACTGTGAAATAGGTATAATTCTCAAGTGAATACAATCTAGACTTCTGATGTATAAAGAGTAAAAGAGAGTTTGATGTTCTGGATAGCACTGTACCCATTTGGTAGGGAAAAAATAAGATACATTTATTATTCATTTCACCAGCCAGACTCTCTTTTATTCATAAGAAAATATATCCTGATTTAATTTATTATACCTTATTACACTTTTATGTCTCTTTTAGGCTATTAATCTAGGGTTTATGAACCCCAGGTTCCAAAAAGATGAAATTAAGTGCCAACTTTGGGTGTGTGTTTCCTTGAAGGGGCGGTTTTTATTCAATTCTCCCCAAAGACACACACGCAATGAAACACTACTGTTCTGTAAGTTGCTCCTGAGTCCAGTCTCCTCTTGGTTCTGACTGTACACCCTATGGCTCTTAACAGGGGAGTGGCTGACCCTGGGGCAGGATGATTTCTCACTGGGCACAGTGGTTGCTTCATTACAACGTGTTTAGTATCCATAGCACCTGCTCATTAAGTGCCTGCAGCACTCCCCAGTTATTTTGATAACCAAAAATACTTCCCACATTCCAAATCCCCCTTAGAGGGCAGTACTTCTCCTGGTTGAGAGAGTGAGTTCACTCTCCTCGCCTCTTTCTTCATCAGGAAAGTGAGGGCAGTGAGTGAGCTGACTCCCGAGCCCCTCCTGCTCCTGGTGGGTGACATCTCCCACCCCCCCGAGTGAAACACCTGCTCCTATTCGCCCCAGTGTGCTGAAAGCTGTGTGTAGCTTGGAGAGGTCTGTAAGGTATCATAAAAAGTGCAAAACTGAGGATTTGGTCCTACACTTTGCTCTGTCTGTGGCTAGCTAGGTAGCATCACAGTCCTTGAGCCTCCCTAGGAATTAACTTCTGTCAACTGTAAAACAGGATGAATCAATTTGGAAGGGCAGCTCCAGCTCTAGAATGGGATGATTCTTGCAGTAATGAGAGAAGACGCTATGGGATTTCCTGCACCTCAAGGAAATTTCCAGAAGTCTCGTCTCAGATAATAATAAGCCCTCCTTTGGGAAAAACCCAAACATGTGCATAGTGTTTCTCTAAGGCTGAGCCAGGGAGAGAGGAACCAGCACGTCTCCTCAATGCCCTAAGTGAAAGCCCACTCAAATCGGATTATCTACTAAAGGAAAAAAAATACAGGAGAAGTCCTAGGGGAGGGGATATCCTATTTGGCCTGATTGAGGAGCATCTGGAGAGGCCCCACTCTCGGATGTTAATGCCTCTCAGAGGCTCCGGAATCAGAGTTAAGAGGTGACAAGCTAATTTCAGTGTATTTTTATCTTGTCCTTTAATTCTGCCCAAAGTTGTTGATGCTGGCATAACTTATCCACCATCTTAGTCTACGGAGACAGAGCTTGTGCAGGATTCATCTTTGCCTCCTTGGTACATGCCAAGCACAGAGGCCGACACCCAGCAGGGACTCAGGCGAATGAATGCATGAAGTAGGCATAATGCCACCTGTAGGCTGCAGAGGACTGAGAAGACAGAACGTGCTTGGCTGGCTTCTCCGTGAAGCTGGCTCATGCCAGGCTTGGATAGAACTCCCAGGAGAGACGGGGAACACCTGGCCTGCTAGTCAGCTCTCCCTGGGAATGAGACACTTCCCGACACCCATGACGGGCATTCCTGCAAAGCCGACCGAGCCATGTCCTCAGCCCTGCTACCTGTTAGGAGCAGCGTCTAATGGGCAGAACATCTACATTTTCTTGAGAGGTTTAACACAATGTGAGAAATTATTTCCCTGGGGGAGAACACCTACATTTTCTTGAGAGGTTTAACACAATGTGAGAAATTATTTCCCAGCAACTGCTTAGGAAATACAGAATTTAAAGTCTTCTATTGAAAAGTGGAAGTCCCATCATAGAGAAGAGTATGGACCTTGTGAGAGAAGTTCTGAATGAAGTATTCAGTGGGTAATGAATATTCCCCAATAAGAATGTGACACAGATGATTCAAATTGCCCAAACAGTCAGCCTCTACAGGACTGTCAAGGCCTGCTCGTTTCCTGGCTCTTCCCTGTCCACAGCAGAACACCTGACCCTCTTTAGTTGGTGGGCTCACACCTGTCTGGTTTCTACAGTTGTCCTTTTTGGCCTCTTGGGGATGGTAAAGGTGGGACAGAGTAGGGGAAAGGGCATGGCAAGAGCAAGACTAGACAGGTGTTGGGGTAGGGTTTTGGGGTCCAGAGCTGGTGGTGTGATTCTCTGAAGTAACAGGAGTTACAGAAAGTAGTACCAGAAAGGTTACACAACAGTTGTATCAAAGAGGAGGCTTGGAAGGGGGCTTCACAGTACAATTATACACTGTGTGCTTGCTTTCTTTCCAATCAGACTGTTAGATCCCAATTCCTCCTAAATGGAATTTTTGGAGCTGCCACTGGGTCTAGAACAGTGGCGCAAAATTCCATTATCCAGCCCAAGGGGCAATATTAGCCTAGAATTAGGAAACATATAACAATGCCAAACTGGTTTCAAGTCCAGTAAATAATGGGGTGTTAGGGATTGACTCGTGTCGCCCACCCCTCAAGTACCTCAGAATGTGACTTCACTTGGAAAAAGGGCTTTTGGCAGAAGGAATTAGGCAAGGTACAATGAGGCTACACTGGAGAAGGGTGGCCCTAATCCAGTACGACTGGTATCTTCCTAAGAGGAGGCCTGGACACAGAGGAGAAGATGGTTTTGTGGTGGAAGCAGAGGTGGAGTTATGCAGCCACAAGCCAAGGGCCACCAGGACCACTGGTACCTCCAGACGACTGGCAAGGGACCAAGTCTTCCTAGATGTCGGGGCACCACCCTGCTCACCTTGATTTCAGACTCACAGCCTCCAGAACAGGAAGACAGTACATCTCTGTTGTTTTAAACCATCTAGCTTGTGGCCCTTTTTAAGGCAGCTCTAGGAAACTAAGACAGGAGGTTTACCTCAAGCGTTAGGGATCTTCCTTAATGGCCATTGAATGCATGGTGGGCTCCTAGGAACAATCAATCCCCTTTTGTCCTCTGGGCAGCCCCAAAACAAATCCCTTTCCTTGTGACCTTCTTCCCTTGGTCCCTGAACTATTTCTTACAGTAGCTGAAGGCTGAAGGCCTGTCCCCAAGCATGAATTTTAGTACAATGCATCAGTTTGAACTTAGTCCCACATGCTATGTTTGAAATGTAAGAGATGTTTTTGGTAATTCCTTTTCAAAGAACTTGGGGGATACCTGTGACTGGGAAGCCCCTGGGGACCCCTGACTATCTGAGCACTCTCAGTGGAAACTAAGATGACCTCTATTTGGAGTCAGAAACAGGACAGACGAAAGGGCCGCCTCTCCAAGCTGCAGGCACAGGCCATCGATGGCTGAGATCTGCCGCTAGAGAGCTGCTCTTCCCCAGCCCCAAACAAGGGGAGACCCCCTCTCTGTACCCATGGGCACACATCCACCGACAGAGTCAGAAGGGGTAACCCATTTCCACCTTTTCAACCAGGGATCCTCTCCTTTCTTCCCTCTAGGGTCTCAGGAGGGTAGGTAGTGTCACTGAAATGTGTTTTTGTTGAACTCAGACCTACTGGGTATGTGTTCTCTGCAGGTGAGGCTGCCTGAGGAAAAAGATACAACTTTCCTGTACTAGTGGTGGAGTTAAAAAAAAAAAGTTACTACGACTACCATCTTGAGCTATCTTCCTATGAGAATACCAGATGGACTAGGAAAGGACAATTCCTCACACTCTGGTGTTTGGTCTCAAAAGGCACCCTTCCTCTTAGCTCTAGTTTGAGTAGAGAGGGGGTCTGAGTTCACGAGCTGGTTCCAGTGCGTGGACTCCCATCTGGTTTCCCGAGCTCCTGCTTTATTCTACTACCCAGCCTCTAACACACACAGCTCTGGGGCTTTACTCCCTCTTCTGGAGTTTAGAGTAATACCTTGAGACCACCCTGGAGGTTGGGATTCCCCGCTTGTCAGTCTAATACCAACTGCTTGCCTCAATCTCCAAGTCCTCCCACCTTGGGTGCGCCACTGCTGGGTACCAGCTGTCTGGCACAATATACCTGGAGCCTGCCACTAACTGGCATCTAAGGCTGCATACCCTTTATGTGCATGGAACCTACATGCAGGCAGGCACATGTGGAGGGAAGGCAGGGGCGAGCGCAGCTGGGAGAAGAGACTGGGTTCGTTAGTTCATTCACTGATTCGGCCAGCAAGCAGAGCCTCCTCGTCTCCAGCACTAGACAGTGGGATGGGGGCGAAGGCGCAGTCTTCCCTCTTACACTGCTGGTGGCAGCAAAGCACCAGGCATGAGCTCTTGGTCCTGGGTGGGGCAAGCTGGACAAAATTACACTGGTTATTTAAAATTCCCAAGTTTCACTTCTTTATCTGTGATATGGGTATAATATCATCTATCCTAACTGACTCAGAGTTGTGATGATCCAATGAACGGAAAAAACATACACGTATTAGGGATGAAAGGTCAAACGGGGGTTCTAACTACTCAGCTAGAGGTGGTTAGAGTTGATGTTAACACTTATCCTATAGGAAACACAATAAATGAAAGCCAAAGAAGGGGTGGGTGGATTTCAAAAAGGGCTGGAGCTAAGCTTATGACCCTTTTCCTGAAAGAGCTGTGCCCTAATCCAGGGAGACTAGAGAACTGTGTGCAAGGACAGGGCTGGGCATTTTTCAAATGAACAGTTCTAAAAGAAGCAGGGAGAAAATCTTAACAGCAGGAATTGGCTGATATGACCAAGGAAAACCAGGCTGCAGCCACACTGGACTGCCAAGGCTTCCTTAAGAGCAGAAGATGCATGTAACCCCTGCCCTGAAGAGCCCTCCTGTGGCTCAGGATCAGTAGCCTCTAACTTCCAACCCAGCTCCTCCACGCAGAAGCAGGGCGGAAAGGACTTGGGTTTTAGAGTGAGATCTGGGTTCGAGTTTCAGTTCTGCCTCTGCAAATCAGCTTCGTGACTGGGCAAGTCACAAACTCTCAGTCTCAATTTGCTTAACTCTAAAGAAAAAGGTGCTAAAGTTTCAAGGTCCTTTAGTGTTGCAAATACTTTCTAGGTGCTAGGGATGGAGAAGTGAACACAAAAGACAAAGGCAGCTTACGTCCTCAGGCAGCTTACAGTCTAGTGGGGAGAGGAAGACAATAAAGATAATAAAAAAGGTAATAAATGTAGTTTAGAAGGTCACCAGTGTTTTGGGATAAAATAGAACACAGCAGCATAAGGATGATCAGGAAAGCTGAAGTGGGGGTATATAAGGGGATGAGTTGCAAATTCTCTGATAGCTCGTTTTCTGGAATCTCAAAAACTGCTTTAAAAAATAAGCCTTCTGAGGAATAAGGGATATAATGCTCATCAAGTTCACATACCAAAAAGAGGAAAATAAGTTTTTTCCTTCACAAAATTTGGGAATGATTCTTATTAGCACACTTTACCCCTCCACTCCACTCATCCCTATTTTCAACACTCACTAAGGGTTTGGGGTGGGGGAACTCACATGGAAGTCCTGCAGAGTATAGACATAGTACAACGGAAACCTCCCCACCTCCTCGCACTGGGGGTCCCCGAAAGCCCCCAAGGAGGAGTCTAGCAGCACAAAGATCTGCTACCTCGGGCTCTGTAATTACTGATCTCTTCTGATTTACTGATCAGGGGTCTACCTAAACATTGTCAATGGCAATAGCTGACTTCATTTCACCATGAGAAGCCTACCAAAAATAACTCAATAATTGGGCAATATCTCATTGGCAGCTACGCTATCAGGGGCTGGCCCACAGGATGGAGTTGGGCAGGGCGGCCAAGGAAAAAGCAACAATTTCCCTTTGGCTGTCCTTTGGTGTCCTCTGTCTGGACACGTCCAGTGAAGCCATGAAATCTCTAGAAGCCCCTGGAGTCAGTGATCCCACAGCTCTTTGATGAGTTTACCTGAAGTTTCTCCTTGATATTAGCAGGGACAGCCATTTATGCCTGGAGAAGAATGAGTCTAAGTCTCTGTTAGGTCTTAAGTCACTGGCCATCAAAGAAGCTGAACACATTGCGAGAGGAAACTCCCTCCTTCGTGCATAAAGTGTTCCCACTGAGCCAATGATTATCATTTTTTGGAGGGTTGTTTTATTTTTTTTTGCAGAGCTGGCCAACATATTCATCTGAGTTCTGAGATCCAGAATGAATTGATTTATCTAATTATCCCAATTGAAAAGGTGGGTGGAGGAAGGAAGGAAAAAGCAAGTATTGACACATGGCATATGATGACAGATGGTATTTGCCAGCTGGCATACAAGGAGGACACCACATGATGCACTGGTATTTAACAAGAGCAAAAACCACTGGATGGTAGCTGCTGTTGACCATAAAGCAAGTAATGGATTTCCTGGCAGGCATTGACTGCATGAGGCCTGGTAGTTAATTGGCTCCTACATCTGATCCTAGGAAAGACAGTACTTGAAAAGGTCATCTGGAAATCAGGATGTTTTCCAAAATGTGTTATCTTGTAGCTATCCAAATCAGTGTTTATCCTATTATTCCATTCCATGCGGCCTCTTTTCTGAAAAATTTAGCTATCCAGTCCTTTAGACTCTGAGATAAAACAAATAAGCTGGATGTAAAATAATGCAAAGTTTTACCCCAGGACATATTCAGTAGGTTTCCAATGCTTTAACCATTTACATGATTGCAAATAATAAAAAAACAAAAGCCTTTCTTGTTATTAGATCATATCATTGGTGACACTGTGAATGTCCCCAGCTCTCTGGATCCATTCTGTAGATTCAGGTAAAAATGTTTACAAATATTCTTTCCACTTTGAAGTGGTGCAAACGTGACTTAGGAGATACCCTTCACTCGTCTATCTTCCTCAATGCTCATATTCCTACTTGTTTCGACTGCATCCCCTACAACAGTCCTATTCCTGTGTCTACGTGCCCGGGATCGTGAAGATACCAGTGTCCACACTTTGAATAGCAAAAAGGTCTATATTTCCATACTGCAACAGCCCTGCTCTGGGCCTGCATCATCTCTTTGGACTTTTGTGACAGCTACTTGCTCCAAGCCCTTTCTCCATACTACCCTAGAGGCCATTCTAAAATGTCAATGACACCACCAACTCTCTACCAGCCCTACACTGGCTCTCCACTTCTAACAGATGAAGTCTCAGCTGCTTAGTGATGGCCTCTGGCTCCTTCATGATCGGCCAGATACTTGCACTTCTTCTGCCACTCCCTATCTTAAACTTAATGTCTTTGGATTATCTGATCAGCTTCTAAGATCTCCCCAGGGCTCCTCGCCTCTGCTATTACTGCCCTTGTGGAATCCCCTCCCACAGAGTAAGGATGACCCATGTAACATATCGTGGCTTTTGCCTTGCTCTCGGTTGGACTATGAATTCTGGTAGAAGCTAGCTGTCGTCAAGAGGAACCCTAAATAGCCCTCTGGAAGACCCACAGGAGTAGGTGGCTTCCTGCCCACAGCCATGTGAGTCAAGCCTTTGGATGACTGCAACCTCATGAGAGACACTGAACTTGAACCTTCAAGCAAAGCTGTTCCCAAATTTCTGACCCATGGAAACTGTGAGATGATAAATGTTTGTTGTTTTGGGGTTTTGGGGTTATCTGTTATACAGCATCAGATAATCTGTCCTGTACACACAATATAGTTTCCCAATTAGTGCTGGTCCCTCTTCAGGGTAACTCCTATCCATCCTTTGAGAATCAGCTCTCTGGCTGCTTCCTCGTACCTCAAGATCTGCAAAGGTGCCTCTCCTCTTGGCTGCCAGGATGCCCTGGGCATCTGTCTATTCTTGCATTAATTATTCTGTCTGGTTATTACCTATATGCCTAACTTTCCCGCTAGACTGTAAGCCCCTTAAATGGAGAGACTGTACCATTTTGGTATTCTCAGTGCCAGTTATTGCACCTGGACATAGTAGGCATTCACTACATGTTTGAATGAATAAATGAATGAAGTCAAATTGATCCTGCCCTGAATCATGACTCTACAGCAACTTCATCCCTGACTTTTAGAAGTTCTTTTAGCACTTGCCGCTGTCTGCCTGATCTGCTGTCTCACATGGACCAGTTTTAATTCAATACATCGAGTGGTTAATATCCAGCTTTTGGTCATCTTGCTTATTGAGTTACTTCATTGGCTCTTAATTAGGTGAACACATCGAAATCACCTATGGACAGTGAAAAAAGTAGCATATTTCTGTCTTGCCCCGAGATGCTGCTGATTTATTAGTTGTGATCTCTAGATATTTTTTATATTTTTCCACAAGTGACTCTCCATTCCCAAGCTGATATGCATTGATTTATTGATCTCTAATATATGTCCAAAAAGGATGGGACATTTAAAAGAACACAAACAACACAAAGAACACAAACAACACAAATAGAAACAAACAAAAAACCGAAACCAAAACCTCTTAAATAGGTAAGTACAATAACAAGAATACCTGGAAACCATTCATCTGCCCCCCATTTCTAAATAATGATGAGGCTGGGAGAGGAATGACTATTATACCAGAAGATCTAGGTTAGGGAAACTACTATAAATAAATATAAAATTTGCTCAGAGCTTCCTCAGAGTCAAGGCAAAAGAGATTTGGGATGGATTATACAGTTCTCAACATTTGAAAAAGATAGTATGCAAGTTTGTCAATAAAATAACAGTTTCCTTAGTATTTTATCATTAAAGGAATTATCTTACAGGTCTTTAATTAAGAGAAATTGAGCAACATGATGAATGGTATCTTTGATACTTAGGAAAAAAAGGTATAGAAACCTTTTACATATAGCCACTTTCAAGAAAACCCAAAAACATGTTAGTTCTATGTTGGTGCAAGTATTTCTGTGATGAGCCAAATAATACAGCCCAGGTACATAGCTTTCTTGCCATCTGCCTTGATATAAGGATGAATTTATAGGATCTGGAGGGAAAAACAGCATGAATATGACATTTAATTTCAGTGGTCTCAGGCTTTTAGCAGAAGCTCAAGAGCAGACACATCTCTGCTCCATCACCCTACTTGGCAGTCCAAACTTGGGATATTATCCCACTGCAGCCCTGCTTGCCAAGGATGGCAGATGCAGATGGAAAGCTTGGAGGTGTGGATTAAGTGCTGCGAACACTGGTTCACAAAGGCCCCTGCACACTGTAGCCTCAACAAATGACATGAGGATAGATGTATTTTATCTGCATGTGACATACTTAGTGCAGGCTACAGTGATCACACCCAATCCAAAGCATGTGTTCTGTCTACCAACAAGTGTGAACTCAAGGACAAATTTAAAAAATGAATAATTTCAAAGCTTCCAAGTAGAACATCAAACTTCAAAGACACATAATGCTAGAGGCTGGAAGAAAAAGCTATCTGGAGAGAGTAAGTTTAAAAAGAAACACATAATCAAAGGATCCAGCCTGACAGAGTTGATTCTTAGTGGATCCAGACCAAACTGGTCCATCCAGGGATACTTAGCCCTTTGATTAATGGTCAATTAGTCCATGGGGTATCAAATTGCCACCATCACATTCCTGGCTTTCCTTGCCAAACCCAAAGGGTAACTTTGGGGGCCACAGAAAAGTCCTACAACTATAGGTGCACATCAGGAGAGGAGCAGGGTCCTAGAATGATATTCATATTCCAGAACACTTGCATGAACATAGTTAGACACAGTTTAAGGATATGCTGCAGGTTCTGGTTCATGTGTGAAGAGTTCTAGCAGCATTGTCCAACAGAACTCATGCATGGATGAAAATGTTCTCTCTCTGTTCTGTTCAGTATGGTTGCAACTAGTCACATGCGGCTACTGAGCATCTTAAATCATATTTAGTAAGCTTTTATTTAATTTTAATAGTTGAATTTAAGTAGTCACATGTGTCTCTTGTTTATCATACTGGACAGCACAATTTATAGGGCATGGACAAGACTGCTTCCCCTCTGGAACTGTTGAGGCTCTTAACGTCATCTGCTGGTGAGGAATATCCCCAAATAAAGCTCTATGTTTCAAGGGTGACCTGGTCATGACTTGCACCCTGTTTACTGATGATTGTGGTGGCTGTTGCGGTGACTCCTGGTGACACCAGAGGTGCAAAATCTGGATTGCTGCTATAGTGGTGTGCCCTTGGACACAAAAGTCTCTGACTACTGCTGTCCCAGGCTTTACGATGATTTTATAACACCTAATTCCTTATATGCAGTCCCTTTCTCCTGAAAGACCTAGAGAGATTTGTTTTCTGTGCTCTTTTCCTGATTGACACACCTGTATTATCTCATTTAATCCTCTCAGCCACCCTCTAAAGCAGATAATTTCACCATTGCCCTCTTACAGATGACCACCGAGTCTTGGTTCTGGTTTGTGGTTAGCGCATGTCATATCTGTAGTCTCATTTTCCCCTCCTAACACACCTATAACAATTACACCGTTTCAAAAGCCAGGGGCAAAAGTGTGCAGAGTGTTACGGCTTCTTTGTGTGATAAATTTGTACTCAAAGCAGAAAGGAACAAAGCATAATGGCAACCCGAAGAGGAAATGATGCTCTCTATGATGTTGCTACCTGTAGACATAAATCCAAAGCCGAGCTAGCTGGCTTTAGGGGAGAAAACCCTAGTTCCAAAGTCCATAGAATGAAGTCTAACCATGGACAAGCAACTACAAATGTTGTTTTGCTCATGAACAATCTGGACAAGAGAACTTAGATGGCTGAATTACCTATCAGCAACTGAGAAAGAGCCTAAAGGATCACCTTCTCTGGGTGACTCGATACTCTTGGGTGGCACATGGTTAAACTAAGACCCTTCACCTCCAGGTCTAATATCCATACTGTACCTATGACCTAGACTCTGCTTATTCCCTTGGTAGGACGAGATACTGACTATCCACGGACATACCAAACAACTGCTCTGAAATATCTCAGCTGGAGAAATTGAAGGAAGAAAACAGTCATTCCTAGTTGGATGTGGCCTTGGCAGCAAGTCCCCGTCGCTCGCCCTCCAGCAGCTGTGTGGTTTGGAGGGAGAAGCGTTCTAGACGGCATTCTCTACTTGACCACATATGGCCTGCACGCTTTGTGGATACATTTTGGAGACTGACGATCTGTGTCCTTCTCCCTCTTCTGATGCTAACTTTGGCCCACTTGGTTGTTTAAAAAGCCCATCTTTTTAATGATCATGAATGATCAAATTTAAATTCAAACCAGCAAATATGACTTTTTAGTAGCATCAGAATCTCCAAGTATTATCACTCTGAAAGTTTCTTTCACGTATGCAATAGGTCAGGGAACAAGTATGCAGTGTTCAGGGATCTGGTCAAATTTTAAGAATTTGTAATGCCCTTTTTTTTTTGACTTTATTTCATTCACCACAAAAATACTATATGGAGTTGATTTATTTTCAAGGAAAGGATTACCCATAAATCCTTTGAGGAAAGTAAACATACATGATTATAAACTACTCATTTAAACTGATAAATTTGCTGTCTGTTGTTCTTATCAGTGCATGCACTTTAATGCCAGTCTTTTAATAACTTGAGAAAAATCTTGAGCTCATCCATCAACCAGGACATTTTCAGATTCATGAGCAAATTTCACTGTTATATGTGTAAGTCAGATTCTCCAAGCACTGAAATGATTTACTTTAACTGTAATTAGGAAAGAATAGTAATGCACTAAATAGTACCGTACCTAGCATACCAGAAGAACTGAGATAGCTTTCAAAAGTGGCAAGCTTGCAAGGAATAACTTCATTCCACTTTTCACATGATGTAAGTGCTCCTTCTACTATGTACTTGCTTATTGCAGAAAATGGAATTTAGCTAATTTCTTACTATTCATTCCAATTCCTTCCCTTTAATTTACAGCCATGGCAATTCCAAGAACCTACAAGCATTTCTAGTTCACCACATTGGCTGCCTAAGGTTCTGTGCCCTCTGTCTCACCTGGGGCATCCTCAACAGGTCAAAATCTTTGCAAGAGAACAAAGTATTTGGCCTATGAAGTATTTTAAACCACTGCCTATGACTTATTGCAGTAGAGAACTTCCAAAACCTTGAAGGCTTGTGCTAAGTATTTCAAATGGAGGTTCTCGTTTTCATCCTATTAATAGAGTATTCAGGACAAAACTTTTATATTTTACATTGGTTTTATAATTATAAACCAAGAGCCCAAGTCCATTCTTCTCAAGAGATATGGGAAAATATGCCTGTGAGAATATTTGGAATTTGTTGTCAAGATTTTTGTGAAACAACCCTTTTCTATCAAAGGAACATGATTACTCGACTGTAAGTGTTTGAAGGCAGCCAACTTATATTCTCCTTCTTGCATCCCTAGCATCCCTCAGCGCTTGCACACAGTGGGTACTTAATAAGTAGCTGATGAACTGAATTTTCAGAAACCTACAACTACTACAACACACTCATCTCTCATGACAGTCATTAACCTTCAGGGACCAACTCCTTGCTTGCTCTAGAACCTGCAGCTTGGTTGGTGGGCTCACAGCAACTAAAGCAGCAAAGATGAAAGCTCAGTCTGTCTCTTTCTCCCATTTTTGCTTGAACAATTTTTCTATGTTACTATGGTGATGCCTGGTACCAGGACACTCTGTAAATGAAAGTGGGAAGGAGGAGATCATGAGATTGATGCAGTTCATAGAAAAATCTGCCCAGAGGGCAACCTCCTTGGCAATCTGCAAAGCTTGTGCATGTCCCATTTTATAATAAATGTATTTAAATAATACATGACACCATATAGAACAGATACAATATACTGAAACACAGATTTACTGAGCCCAGGAAAACAGCATTAACTATGAGATTATAAATGAGGAAATATTTTAAGACATCTGAAAAAATACCAGAGGGAATTTAATCCGTAGATATTTCTCATTTCAACATGTAAAGGTAACGGCTGCAGAATTCTAACAATGAATACAAGAGGTTATGCTGAGTGGAGGTTGGATATTAACTTGGGACATGACCTGAACGGTGAAGTACACTGGTTCCTGCGGTTACAGAGAGTAGGGAAAATCTAAGAAAACAAATAAACCTGTTACTGATACTTGCATGTACAACTTCAAGGCTATATATCAACAATTTGAGACGGGAGGAGAAAAGGTCATGAACTGTGACACTTGAACCTCAAAATCAAGTTTCTCCACACCATTTTTGCCCTGAGCTGACTGTATCTTATTAAAATCCCAACTGAGAAGGTTTTCCTTGCCCGAAGCACGCGCTCTAACACTGCAGGAAACCTTTCCCGCAGATAATTTTGTTTCAGGACATTTGAAGAAAGCTGCTATGTACGCCTTCTTGATTTACTCCATGATTTACTGACTTCATTAAAATGTTTGGGCCTCAAAACTCCATCAACGTTTATTGGAATTAACAGCGTCTTAAAATGGAAATGTCTGATGATAAATTAATGCAGTTTGGAACTTGGGAGGGGAAAATATGTGCACTCTAGATGCCCTTTATATTCCTCCAGGAAAAGAGAAATATTCTCTGCCATTGTACACCGGCAAGTTTCAGGACTGGACAGGTGAAAAGAGGTAAGCGAGAGCAGGAAGCAAGCCATTGCCAGCTCTTGACCAGGAGAGTGGAGATACTAGCATTCTTTTCAGAAACGCACTAAGGAAAAGGTCTCAATTGTTCCTGCTATGGAAAGAGCACACTGAATTAGTACTTAAAGGACTGTTGTTGTCTATTACAGATATTAACTGACTTGGTGTCCACAGTGGTATACGTCTAAAATGTGACTCTTGGTGGGCAGCTTGTAAAGATTACCATGAGGACACAAGAATGTGAGCTTCCCCGAAACAAAATAAAACAAAGAAAAACCTTTTGTTGGGACAACCAGCAAGATGGCGGTGGAGTAAGGAGCTCCTAGAGTCGGCTCCTGTTACAGGGCAGTTAGTAAACACCCAGAGCTCTCCAGAGCTAGCTGAAGCACCTGTTTGGGGGCTCCAGGAGATCAGAAGAGCATCCTGCCAGATCCTTGAAGGAAAGGAAGGAGTAGACTGCCCAACTGCAGAGAAGACTCGTAAGTAGAGTGCTCCATGCCCCGGAGGCCGGTGCCATCTTCCACTGGAGGCACAAGTCACCTCGGGAGCTGTTCCACACCTGGAATTCAAAGTTCCACTTCCCCAAAACAGGGGAGGAAGAGACAGTTGGGCACCAGTTTGAGCTACTGATGAGTAAATTCAGGGGGCTACACTATAATCCTGAGAACAGCTAAAGTTTGAGCCTGTCCAAGTAGAAAGACGCCAGGAGCTGCCATCTTAACTCCACACCCTGGCACGAGAGGAAGCAGGGTGGACTGAGGATCCCAGTGCTGGTGGGGACTGGCTTCTTTCCATCCAGGTCAGATTGCAGCTCTAGCCTAGGCCCCAGCCCCACCTCCAGCAGGAAGAAGCTGGGAGGACCTGCACCAGTCTCTCTGGGAAAATACCGGCCAAGCTGCGGAGGCCGGTGATAATTCTACTTTGGCAGTGAAAGGGGCCCCTGGAGCTATTTTGTGGCTGGAATTGGAAGGTCCATTTCCCAAAAGCAGGGGAGGAGGGTACGGTTGGACACCAATTTCAGCTAATGATTGGTAGATTTGGCTGGCTAAATTATAACTCTGGGAACAGCTGGGGTGTGAATCTGCCCAAGTTAGAAAGAGGCCAGTGGCCGCCATTTTGACTCCACACCCAGCCTAAGGGGAAGCCAGGCTGACCGAAAATCATAGTAGGAACCAGTTTCTTTCACCCAGATTGGCCTGTAGCCCTAGGCTAGGCTTAAGCCCTGCCTCTGGCAGGGAGGAGGCTGGCGGACCCTGCACCAGCCTCTCCAGGTAACTGCAGGTACCTTTGGCTGGCACATAGTGAATAACTGGAAGTCTACAGGGGCAACTGTGGTCATCTTGGACCTGTACTGCATAGACTCTGCCCATACTTGCAGCTCCATCCCTGCCCCAGGCAGGGGAGAAAAGGGTGGGAAGCTTCATCAGTCTCTCTGGACAACTATAGTCTAGGCCTGCACAACTTGGACTATTCCACACAGCTGTGACTCTGTCCCTACCCCTAGAAAGGAGGAAGTTGGGAGAAGCTTCATCGGTCCCTGGGGTAATGAGGGCAGCTTGAGCCGACACAGTTTATAGTACCAATGACATCCTTGGCTCCTACTGCACAACCAGCACGGGAGAAAGGGCAGGAAGCCCTAAACTAAAGAGAAAAACTGCACCCAGAATAAATACTTTAGTAAGCCAGATGCCAAGATGCCAACAAAAAATTACAAGAAACAGGAAGATAGGGCCCAGTTAAAGGAACAAGATAAGCCTTCAGATGATATAAAGGAGTTGAGACAACTAATCATAGACGTTCAAACAAATCTCCTTAATACATTGGATAAGCACAAAGAAGAGTTTGAAAACATACATAGAAAAATAGTGGATCTTATGAGAATGAAAGGTGCAATAAATGGAATTAAAAAAACAAGAGAATCATATAATAGATTTGAGAAGGCAGAGGAAAGGATTGGTGAGCATGAAGAAATGTCCTCTGAAAGTGAAAACATGAAAGAACAGATGAATGGAAAAAATTGAACAAGGTCTCAAGAAACTAAATGACAGCAAGAGACATGCAAACATGTCTGTCATGGGTATTCCAGAAGAAGAGAATGGAAAAGGGGCAGAGGGAATATGTGAAGAAATAATTTTAGAAAATTTCCCAACCTATTGAAGGACATAGATATCCGCACAACATACTCCCATCCGAAAAAATCCAAACAGACCAACTCCAAGACACATACTCATCAGAATGTCAAATACCAAGACAAAGAGAGAATTCTGAGGACAGTATGAGAAAAGCAATGCATAACATAAGGGATACCCAATAAGATTAAGTGCTGATTTCTCAACAGAAACCATGCAGTCAAGAAGACAGTGGTATGATATATTTAAATTACTACAAAAGAAAAACTTCCAGCCAAGAATCTTATATCTGGCAAGATTGTCTTTCAAAAATGAGGTCAAGATTAGAGTATTCACAAGTAAACAGAAACTGAGAGAATTTTTAACCAAGAGACCAGATTTTCAGGAAATACTGAAGGGTGTACTATGGTCTGAAAAGATAGGAGAGAGAGGCCTGGAAGAAAGTCTAGAAATGAAGATTATATCACTAAAAGTAACTTAAAGTGTCAAGAGAGTGGTGAAAATAAAATGTGACCGATAAAACTCAGATAGTTAGGAATAAACTTAAAAGAAATAAAAAAAGTCCTAAATAACTGGAAGAACATTCCATGCTCATGGATTAGAAGGCTAAGTATCATTAAGATGCCAATTCTATGCAAATTGATATACAGATTCAATGCAATCCTGATAAAAATCTACCAGCATTAAAAAAAAAAAAAAAGAAAACAATTATCAAATTTATTTGGAAGGGCAAGGGGTCCTGAATAGCTAGAAATGTCATAAAAAGGAAAAGCAAACCCTCATCTCCAGACTTTAAATTGTATTACCCAGCAAGAGTGATAAAAACAGCATAGCACTAGCATAAAGACAGACACATAGAGCAATGGAACCTAATTTATGGTTCAGAAACAGACCCTCACATGTATGGTCAAGTGATTTTTGACTAGCCTCTCAAACCCACACAGCTTGGGCAGAACAGTCCATTAAACAAATGGTGGTGAAAGAACTCGATATCCATAGCCATAAAAAGGAAAGGGGACCCCAGCCTCACACCTTATCCAAAAATTAACTCAAAATGGATCAAAAACCTAAAAATAAAAGCAAGAACCATAAAGCTTCTAGAAGAAATTGTGGGAAAATATCTTCAAGTCTTGGTGGTAGGTAGTGGATCTCAAAGGAGATAAGAGGAGAACTGAGATGGACTACTGATGTTTAATGTATGTAGAAGTTTTAATTAGCTTTAATGTAAAAGTGTGGAAATGTATGGAGTGGATGGTAACAAATAATGAGTAACGGCTGCCTTATAAATGAGGCTGTGGCTGAAAATAGTAGGCTAGGGATGTAAATGTCATTTGACAGAATGCTAGAGAATAATCTAGGAACTGAATAGCACAGTAAACCAAGGGGTGGATGAGAATTGTGGTTGATGGTACAGATACAAGAGTGTCCTTTGTGAGCTAGAGCAAATGTGCATCACTACTGCATGGTGGTTGGAATGTGGAGAAGCATGGGAAAAATACAACTAGAGTAACCTTTGTACTGTCATTAGCAATAATAATATAATATTCTTGCATCTATGCCAAAGATGTACTGTGTTGATAATGGGGCAGTATGAAAAATGCATGCCAAATGTACACTATGGATGTGGTAACAATCAGATGACATTATCCTATCTGTAACATATGTTCAACGACAGTGTGGTGTGTTGATTAAGGGGTGTTGTTTGGAAATTCTGTACATGTGCATGATTGTTCTATAAGTTTACAACTTCTGTCATAAAAAATATATTTAAAAAAATAATAGCATGGGTTGGGGGAAAAACACATCAAATGTAATATAAGGACTATAATTAGTAGTAAGATTTTGACAATATTCTTTCATAATTTGTAACAAACGTCTCATGACAATGCAAGGTGTTGGTGAAGGGTTGATGTATGGGACCCCTGTATGATGTTATACATTTTTGCTTTGTAAGTTCACAACTTTTACTATATACTTATTGTTTATGTATGTTCACATATAAATGATATAAAGACAATAATAATAATCAGGAGGGTTGGGGAAAAATACTTTGGTTAGTAGTAATATTTTGACAATGCTCTTCAATCATTAGTTAAAAAGGTTTAACAACGCAAGGTACTGGTGGTAGGGTGAGTTATGAGAGTCCTGTATGATGTTATATATGTTTGTTTTGTAAATTCACAAGTATTACTGTTACCAGATTTTATCTAGGTTCTTTGACTGTGCTGCAGAAATGAATTTCAAGAGCATGTCAGGTGAGTTAGGCTAGTAATTTATTCAGGTAGGGAGGGACGAGAAATGGGAGAAAATAACAGATCAAGGGACCCAGACAGAGAGGAAGGGGGTGAAAAATGATAAAGAGGGCTGATTTACAGGCTACAATTCCACATTATAGATTATAAATGCCCAGGTTTACTTACATGGCCACATGGCAGAGGAAAAATGGTGAGAGTGCTGTGTAGAGGGCAGGAACGGGTCCAGAAGTGAGAGAGCAGGAGGGCGATAGCACTCACTCAGGCTCTGTGCCTGGATTTTTGAACTGTTAATTATTCTACCCCTTTGCTAATAGCAGGGGAGGGGTTCCAGCTGTTTGCTGTTTTTACTGATTACCCCACCCATCAGTTCCTGTGAGGGCCCAATGATAAAGTCCTTAGGGAGTATCCCGGGCTTCTCCTGGCTTCCAGAGGAAGTCTTTGTTCTGGATGGCACGATCTTGGGGGTGGGGGTCTTCCGGCAGCCATCCTGGGGGTTACTGACGTCCATGTGGACTTTCTACCAGGTTCCAGATCCATCTATATATACTAGCCATGTATATTTCATTACTATACACCTATTGTTTATGTATGAGTGATACACTTCAATAAATTAAAAAAAAAATTCGGATATTAAAGAAAAGAAAAAACCTTTGTTCTATTCATTTTTTTATATTCACTGCACTTCTTTGTCTAGCAGATATTAAATATTTGATGGATAAATGAATGAATGAATGAGCTCTCACCTCCAAAGAAAGCTCCAATTCTTTCCTTGTAAATTCTCATTATCCACTATTTTATCATTATCCACTATTTTATCATTATCTCATTATCCACTATTTTAATCTAGAGAAAATGCTGGTATTACCATCAGCACCAAGGTTGGCAAAAGGATAAGGCTGGCAAACTTATCCCTTTATTTATAAACTCAAGTGTGGACAAATGGCTTGAATAACTAACAAGAAAAGTTGGACCCAAACCTATCTGGTTGGGATATCTTTTACCTTGGTGACTGCCTGGGTTAAGTGACCTTGACTCCCTTGCTCTGTATCATCCAGTTCATTAGCAAGTCCTATTGATTTTACTTCCAAGATGTTTCCTGACACTACTTCCCCCATCTCCAAGACTACCACCCTATCACCATCTCTCACCTACCAGTGTAATCACTTCCTAACTGGTAACCCTGCCTCACTCCGGAGCCCCTACAATCAATTCTCCACAAAGCATGCTTTCAAAATGTAAGGCAGAGCATGCGACTTCTCTTTCAGGAATCTCAAATGGCTCCCCATTACATTTAAAATAATGGGTCATAAACTACTCTAAGAATAAACTTTTTCTCTTGGAAAACCTCTTCCAGACTATGAAGTATGTTCACCTGATCGACCCCTGTGATTGCTAGAGCTGCCCAATAAACAGGATATGATACCATGAAGGAGCCGACTCCAAACTGTTAGTGACTCACTAGAAAACACAAAAAGGAAACAGTGGTGGGTGAAAGGAGCTAATGTGGGCTCCAGGCACGGTGCCTCCTTCACCATGCTGGCATTTGCACACATAATCCCCAACTGGGCCTCCAAGGAGATACAAGTTTTTCCCATTTAATACTTGAGGAGACAAAACAAAGTCCCCCAACTAGTATGTTGTAGAGCGAGGATTGGAAAGTTGATGATCTTCTACATCATATGGCCTCCAAAAATCCTGCATTACTGACATTTCCAGTCCAATTTACTAGATTCTTAGGAGGTCCTAAGAAGAAGAACAAAAGGATTTAACTCTCATACAGTTCTCATTGGCAGCCCCAAAACTTTAGGCTACTGTTGGGCACAGACATCTCTAGGGCACCACACAAACTTCTGTCTGAATGATAATTACACTCTGTTTTTCCTCAAAGTTTCTCAGCCTACCTTAAACCACAGTCAAGTTCAGAGAGCTAAGTGAATAATGTCTACTATTTCTTTGGAATCTATTAGGTGCCAGGTATTGTGCTTGGAACTTGTGATAACTAATCTCATTTAATCTCACAAAACTCCTACAGGGTAGGTAATATTATGCCCTCTAAGCAGATGAGGAAACTCAGGTGAGCTAGTAAATGGCAGGACCAAGATTTAAATCTGTGCTGTGTGTCAGAGTCTGAACTGCAAACTCTTGCCATAATTTTATATAGCTCACAATCAGTTCATATTGAAGCAAAATAAAATTGACATCTTGGAGACTTGAAAATACAGCATAAAAAGCAAAATCAAAGGTCAAATTTATTTAGCATTGTATTAGAGTGTGGCTTTGCTCCTCACTTCCTCCAGTCTTGCTAAAACATGGGTAGTAAAGGTAGTTCTACAGAATAAGGATATTGCTAGAAAGACTAAAATTCTTTTGTAAATGCAACTGCTGCTTCTAATCACTAGCACCTGAAACATTTGCAATCTAAAAATCAGAGAGAAGTCTGCAAACATAGCAAATGGATAATTGAGTGTTTCACATTTACTTGTAATCTGAAAGACAATGAAACAGTCAACTTTTCAACTATTTCTAGGCTAGGCCCCAAGGTTCTTAGGTGCAGAAAGGGTCTGTTTTACTGCTTTCTCAGCTGCTCTAAAAACCAACTGATCCCAAAACTGCTCTTCACAGTCCACAAGAAGCTTGAATGACTCCACCATTTTAATTTTTTATTTTATTATCTTTTTTAAAAAAGATACATAGATCACACAAAATATTACACTAAAAAATATAAGAGGTTCCCATATGCCCCACTCCCCACACCCCCCACTTCTTCCATATCAACAATCTCTTTCATCATTGTGGTACATTCATTGCACATGGTGAAAACATTTTGGAGCACTGCTACACCATGTGGATTAGAGTTTACATTGTAGTTTACACTCTTTCCATATATTCAGTGGGTTATGGTAGGGTATATGATGTCCTGCATCTGTTCCTGCAATATCATTCAGGACAACTCCAAGTCCTGAAAATGCCCCCATCACACCTCTTTTACCCTCTCCCTGCCTTCAGCAACTCCCGTGGCCACTGCCTCCACATCAGTGATATAATTTCTTCCATTGCTAGAGTTATCTTTTTTTTTTCAAACAAATCAACTTTATTGATACATATTAATAAAGCATAAATCCATCCAAAGTGTACAATCAATGGTATTTGGTATAATCACATAGTTGTGCATTCATCACTGTAATCATATTTAGGGGATTTTCCTTATCCCAATAAATAATAAAAAAACAAACAAAAACCCATCACCTCTCAATCTCCCCAAGTTTCCCTTGCCATATATAGCTACTATTCTTTTTCCATCTCTCTAGTTTATTTGTATTTATATTTTATAAAAGCAGTCTTATATATGCAATATCACGCATATTCGTATTTTCCATGAGGTTTCACTGTTATACAATCCTGTGTTACACCTTTCCAGTTTTCGTTCTAGTATGACGCACTTAGACTTTCCCTTTCAACTACTGATATACTAATATGACATATGTCAAAGCTCTGCTAGTTACAAACCCTATGATGTGCTCTCACCATTTCTATTCATTTCCAAAGATTTACAAACAACATTTTCCCCAATTGTGCACATATTAACCCTCAGCTTTCCATTCTCTACCTTTCTTCTGTTTTCTGGTGACTTATATTTGAATTATTAACTCCCTGAGTTTACACAACATATTTAGTTCATAGTAGTGCAGTCATACAGTATTTGTCCTTTTGCGTCTGTCTGGCTTGCTTCACTCAACATAATGTCCTCCAGGTTCATCCACGTTGTCATATGCTTTATGACTTCATTTCTTCTTATCACTGCATAATATTCCATCATGTGTATACACCACAATTTATCTATTCCAGTTGATGGACACAAGGTGGTTTCCAAATTTTGGCCATCATAAGTAACACTGCTGTGAAAATTGGTGTGCAGATGGCAGTTCGTGTCACTGCTCTCAGTTCTTCTGGATATGGCTGGGTCACATATTCAACTTCCTTAGGAAATGCCAAACAGTCCTCTACAGTGGCTATACCATTCTACATCCCCACCAACAGTGAAAAAGTGTTCCCATCTCTCCACATCCTCTCCAACACTTTTTCAGATTTTTTTAAACAGCAGCCTGTCTAATAGATGTGAAATATCTCATTGTAGTTTTGATTTGCATTTCCCTAATTGCTAGTGGTGTTGAACATTTTTTCACGTGTTTTTTTGCCAATTGTATTTCTTCTTTGGGTAACTGTCTTTTCAAGCTTTTGCCCATTTTTTGATCAGATTGTTTTTTTATTGTTGAGTTGTAGTATCTCTTCATAAATCATGAATATTAAACTCTTATTAGATATGTAATTGCCAAATATTTTCTCCCATTGAGTTGGCTGCCTTTTCACCCTTTTGACAAAGTCCTTTGAGATGAAATAGTGTTTAATTTTAAGGAGGTCCCATTTATCTATTTTTTCTTTTGATGTTTGTTTCTTGGGTATAAGGTATAAGAAACTACTTCCTATCACCAGATCTTGAAGATGTTTTCCTACATTTTCTTCTAGGAGTTTTCTGATTGTCGCTTTTATATTTAGGTCTTTGATCCATTTTGAATTAATTTTTGCATAAGGTGTGAGATGGGGGTCCTCTTTCTTTCTTTTGGATATGGATATTCAGTTCTCCCAGCACCATTTGTTGAACAAACTATTCTGGTCCAGCTGGGAGAGCATGACAGCCTTGTCAAAAATTGTTTGACTATAGTTGTAAGGGTCTATTTCTGAGATCTTGATTCAGTTCCATTGGTCAATCTGTCTATATCATGCTAGTACCATGCTGGGTTTTTTGTTTGTTTTGTAACCACTGTAGTTAAGTAATATGCTTCAAAGCCAGGAAGTGATACATCTCCAACTTCAGTCTCTTTTAAAAGACATTTTTGGCTATTTGGGGCCCCTTAGCCTTCCAAATAAATTTGATAATTGGCTGTTCCAATCCTGCAGAAAAGACTGTTGGGATTTTTATTGGGTTTGCATTGAATCTATAAATCAGTTTTGGAAGAACTGACATCTTACCAATACTTAGTCTTTCAATCCATGAACATGGAATTTCCTTCCATTTATTTAAGTCTTCTCAGTTTCTTTTAGTAGAGTTTTATAGTTTTCTGAATATAGGTCCTCTATGTTCTTGGTTAAGTTTATTCCTAAATATTTGATTCTTTCAGTTGCTGTTATAAATGGAATTTTTTTCTGATTTCTTTTTCAAATTGCACCTCAGTAGGGTATTGAAGTGCTATGGATTTTTGCATATTGATCTTGTATTCTGCCACTTTGCTGAACTTCTATTAGTTCTAGTAGCTTTGTTGTGGATTTTTCAGGATTTTCTAGTTATAGAATCATATTATCAGCAAATAGTGAAAGTTTTACTTCTTCCTTTCCTATTTAGGTGCCTTTTATTTCTTTATCCAGCCTAATTGCTCTAGCTCTAGGACAATATGGAATAAAAGTGGTAACAGTGGGCATCCTTGTCTTGTTTCTGATCTCAGGAAAGTGTTCAGTCTTGCACCATTGAGCACAATGCTAGCTGTGGGTTTTTCTTAAATGCACTTTACCATATTGAGAGGGTTTCCTTCTATTTCTATCTTTTGGAGTGTTTTTTATCAAGAAAGGATGCTGTAATTTGTCAAATGCCTTTTCTGCATCAATGGAAAGGATCATGTGATTTTTCTTCTTCAATTTATCTATGTGGTTTATTACACTAATTGATTTTCTTGTGTTCAACCACCCCTGCATTTTTGGGATAAAATCCACTTGATCGTGGTATATAATTCTTTCAAGGTGCTTTTGGATTTGGTTTGCAAATATTTTGTTAAGGATTTTTGTATCTATATTCATTAGGGATATTAATCTGTAATTTTTTTTTTCATAGTATCTTTTTTTCTCTCTTTAATTTTTTAATGTTACATTCAAAAAATATAAGAGGTCCCCATATAACCCCCCACACCCCTCACCGCACTCCTCCCACATCAACAACCTCTTTCATCATTGTGGGATATTCATTGGGATATTCATTGCACTTGGTGAATACATTTTGGAGCACTGCTGCACCATATAGATAATGGTTTACATTGTACTTTACACTCTCCCCCAGTTCACCCAATGGGCCACAGCAGGACATACAATGCCCAGCATCTGTCCCTGCAGTACCACCCAGGACAACTCCAAGTTTGAAAAGCCCCCACATCATATCTCTTCTTCCGTCTCCCTACCCTCAGCAGCTACCGTGGCCACTTTCTCTATATCAATGCTACGATTTCTTCCATTACTAATTACAAGAGTTCCATAATAGAATATCAGTAAGTCCACTCTAATCCATACTCTATTCCTCCATCCTGTGGACCCTGGGACGGTGATGTCCTCTCCACCTCTATATCGAGAGGGGGCTTAGATTCCACATGGATGATGGATGCAATTCTCCTGCTTGCAGTTATAGACACTCTTGGCTCCCTGGTGTGGTAGTTGACCATCTTCACCTCCCTGTTAGCTGACTGGGGTAAATTCGATAAACCAGAGGGTAGGAGTTGCAAGTCTGCTGAGGCTCCGGGCCTGGCTATCACATGGACAGTCCAGAGATTCAGGTCTCCTGAGTATACACCAATCCCAGCTCCAACCACAGGTCCAGTAAAAGTGACAGAGGAGGCATGTGTAGAAAGGTCACATCTGAGTCCAATTCCATCACACTCAGGAACACTCCAAGTATCTTTCTTTATCTGGTTTTGGTATTAGGGTGATAATGGCTCCACAGAATGAGTTTGGTACCATTCTTTCCTGTTCAATATTTTGGAAGAGCTTGAGCAAGATTGGTATTAGACCGTCTTTGAATGACTGGTTGAATTCACCTGGGAATCCATCTGGTTCTGGGCTTTTCAACTTTGGGAGGTTTTTCAAGCCATTAACATTCAGTATTATTGCTGTAAAGCCATTACTTATTCATCTGTTTTGTTCTTTGGCTTTCTGTTGTCATATCATACTACTGCCTGTCTTTTTACCCTTCACTTTACCCTTCTTAGTAATTTTCATTTCTACACTCTTCTCCAGGTCTCTCCCTCTCTCATTCCTTTCAGGATGCAGTACTCCCTTCAATATCTCTTGTAATTCTGGTATTTTGGTAACATACTCTGAGTTCTTGTTTGTCTGTAAAGACTCTGAAGTCACTCTTGACAGTGTCTTTTGCCAGATATAGAATTCTTAGCTGGCAGTTTTTCTCTTTCAGTACCTTAAATGTATCATACCACTTTCTTCTTGTCTCTGTGGTTTCTGATGAGAGGTCAGCATTTAATCTTATTGAGGTTCCCTTGTATGTGATGCTGTTTTTCTCTTGCTGCTTTTCTCTTTTTATGTCTGTTATTTGTCATTCTAAATAGTAGGTGTCTCAGGGTAGGTCTGTTCAGATTTATTCTGTTTGGGGTACATTGTCCTTCTTGGATATTGATATTTATGACTTTCATAAGGGTTGAAAAGTTTTCAGTCATTTCCTCAAATGTTCTTTCTGCCCCTTTTCCATTGTGTTTGCCTTCTGGAACACTAATAACATGTATGCTTGAGTATTGTGTGCTGTCATTCAATTCCCTGAAACCATGTTCCATTTTTTTTCCATTCCCTTTCACTCTGTTCTTCTGTCTTTTCCAGTTTGGATATATCATATTTTCTTTCAATTCTTTGAATTGATTTAGGATATATGTATGATTATCATTGACTATTTTTCTTAAATTCTGTATTTCTTTGGGCTTTTAGGTTTGTTCCTTTGACTGGGATATTTCTTCTTTTTATAAGTTTTCCTGATGTCTAGGCATCTGAATATGCAGGTGAATTTACTCTGTTGGCCTATTTCTCTCCCATGCCTATTGTCTTTTTTTTCATAGCTCTTCTTTGGTTAAATTTCCTGTAGGTCTTTAAAATTGCCCAGCTTAAGTTATCAAAATTAGGCCAGGAACTCACCAAGGGAGTGCAAATTTTCTCCCAGGAGTTTGGGTTAAGAAGACCTTAAGTTTTTTCTCTGAAATTTCCAGACTGGCCAGCAGATGGCACCTGAAGGTACATCTTTCCATGGAGGCGCTTCTTTCAGTCTAGCCTTTCCAGTGTTTTGGTCTGGTCAGAGCCATGATTCAAAGTGGGCCCTGCTGGCTGAGTTCACTGATGAGAAGCCCCCTGTCTCCCGTCCCTTTTCCCTAGTAACAGCTGACAGGGAGGAAGATGTCTCTTCCTCTCAGTCGGCTGCAGTGAGCCAGGGGTTTTAGCACAGCTTACTGTCTTGGGAGTATGGGATGGGAGCCCTTCCCAGCAGCCATGGGGTGTGGTAACTCATGTCTGTTGTTTCAGGTTCTTCACTTCTCTGTCCCTTGCCCTCCTGGGAGTTGTGCAGCACTGTCCTGGTCTGCAGACCCCCAAAGCAGGTCCCTCGGACAGCTTTTGGCCCTTTCTCCATTGTATTTGTGAGAGAGTTGAGCCCTGCCTGCCTACTCTGATGCCATCTTCCTAGAACTCCCCATCTTTTTTAAAAATAGAGATGTCATGCCAAGACCAAAGAGGACCCTACCCACCTCAAAAGAAAAAGTTTCCCTACCCAGTGCTTTGCCCTTGTTGACAGCATGAGGTGTTTTATAAATATTTTATTTCTCTCTCTCTCTGGATAAGGAGCTAGTTTTGTTTCCCTCCAAGTCTTGGAGGTGAGACAGTGGTGGTGGTGGAGAGTGCTGAGTGCTGATGGGGATGCTGGAGGACGCATCTTCTACTCCCTTGAGCTGTAAGGACTGGGTGATTAGTTTGCACAGCTGCCTCAGAAACAAGGTTGCATTAATCCTTGTAAAGAATTCTTAGTAGGGAATTCGGACTCACCGAAACAAAGGTCTAGCCTTTGTCCCAGCTCCTGGGAATGGGGTAAGCGCTAATGCTTGGAATTTCCTGAATGACAGTGTTTTTGTTATTTATGGTGGGCCCCTTTGATAGCTTACGCTAACATGGTAACTCAAGATACAGCCTGGCCATGTGAGAAAGACTAAGTGATCAGAGGGCTGGGCTCTGGGCAGATGATATGAGCCTGACCTCCAGGACAGGAGGGAGGCTGGGGATTGAGATCAGCTGCACATGGGCCAAGATCAATCAATCATGCCTAGGAAATGGAATCCCAATAAAAACTATGGACAATGAAGCCAGGCTGAGCTTCCCTGGTTGGCAACATTCTTTGAGCACTACCACACATTGATGTGCCAGGGGAATAACAGGTAAGGAACAGAAGCCTTGCATCTGGGACCCTCCCAGACCTCATCCTATGTGTCTTTTCTTTGACTAGTTGTGATCTGTATCCTTTTGCTATAATAAAACTGTAACTGTAAATATACTGTTTCCAAAGTTCTGCAAGTCATTCTAACAAATTATTGAAGACCTGAATTTATAGCCAGTTGTTCAGAAGTGTTCATATATAAGGGACTGCTCTTATATATGACATGTAAATATGAAAGGGACTGCTATGGACTTCTACCACTCTGGCCCATCTACTTTTATGAAGAGGTAGCAGGGCCAAACAGCTAGCTTCTTTTGGACTGGACCCACCACTGACCTTGGACTAGCTTTCTAAAGCAGGTTTTAGAAAATCACCTAGTGTGCTCCCTGCCTTCCCCAAATCCCCTTCTCATAGTTTGATGGAATGGACAGTGAGATACAAATGATATTTTTACCACGGGATAAGGGACATTTAAATCCTGTCCTACCCATTACTCTTCCCACAAAGTCCCAGAAGAAGATACACGAAGCAACTCCTTGAGGGCCTTTCATATTGGGGAGATTGTTTCCTCTTGTAAAAATTGTTTGGGCTTCTGACTTTATCCCAACAGGCAAAGCTCCAACTATCTGTACTCAATAAGTAGGTCACTGCCAGGAAGAAAATTCCCCACAATTGTTTTCCTCCTAATAGGGAATTGGCTGAAGTTCACAACTAGGCAGCATCTACTGTGCCCAGTCCATATACACAATCTAATCCTATCAGGGACTTTCCCTCCATTTCATTTGCCCTTTATTCAGTAACAGCTCTCATAGAAGGTGAAGAAGAAGGTAAATTTAACTTAATTTACCAACCAAGCTTTAAGATACCATTGAATAGGTGACAGATTTGCTGAATTCAAAGAGAAAAACACAATATCCTCTCAGGTTTTGTTTCAGGGGATCAGATTTCAAGAGGCAGTGATATTACGAGGTCAGGTTTGACTGATCAGACTTCTGGACATGAGCAATGGTGGCAATGAAGTACTACTTGTCTAAGGATTATTAATAATGCATTTGTAACTACACAGAGACTGGCTATAAACTCTCAGGGACAGAACAGGAATGTACTCTGCAGTCACAGACATGAATCACTTTGATCAATTCTTTACAATGGTGCCTCATCTTCTGCAGCTCCTGGATTGGTTAAGATTCTATAGTTAATCCTTCAATACCTCCCACCAGCACCTCATTACTCAACAGACTGTGACATCTCGGGCTGTAAAAGAGATGCTGTTGTATAACACAAGTACCGTGGAGCAGCCTCGGGTCAGGAATATTAAGAGACAGCTTCAAACGAGCTGTTATCAATAAGGACTCCTGCCAGCCTCCACTCAAAAAACACACAGCATCAGGGGTGACTGGTACAGGCACTTCATCCTTTGCAGTCTCCATGATCATCATCCTGCCCACCAAGCCAAGCCTTAACAACTACATTCATGGGTAAAACTGGCACTGCCATTTTCCTTTCTCCTGGTGTCCTTTTCTGGCTTTTGATATTAAATTTGTAGTAATCTCATTAATTGAATTGTGGAACGTTTAACTGGTTAGTTTGGTCAGTTAACATTTATTTCATTTATTGTGCTTACTGATAACCTGGACTTACTCTACCTTCCCCTATTTATCCAACTTTCTCTATGTCCTTCTCCTACCCCCTTAATTGCAGTCTTGTTGAGTTTTTTTTCCCTAATTGTTTTGCTCCAACTGGTTTGGAAGTCATTAATTCTATTTCTATATTTTTAGTGGTACTCCTGAAATTTTGCCATGCCTACTTAACTTGACAATGTCTAAGTTAACTGATGTATTTACCATCCTTCCAAACACTACAAAGAACTTAGAAGACTTCTCTGTTCAATCCCTCTCAACTTAAATGCAAACACTGTCCAGTGTATATCTTCAGTCTTGTTTCTAACTCCACAAATTAGACATTCTATTGCTTGATTCTGAAAATATGTGTTTGATTGACTTTCATGTTTACCAATTTCTTTGCTTACTATTCCTTCTTATATTTAAGACCTTCCTTCTGAGAAAAAAGTTCTTCCTGAAGCATATTTTTTTAGAAGTTCTGTAAATGAGGGTCTGTTAGTGAAAATGTCCTATGGTTTTTTTTTTAAGGTCTTCATTTTGCCTGCATGCTTTAAAGATAGTTTCATTGGATCCATAATTCTAAGTTGACAGTTATTTTCTATCAGCACATTAAAGATATTTCACTATCTTCTGGATTTTATGGTGGCTTATTTCTTTATAAGTAACCCTTTCCTTGGCTGCTTTTAAGACCATCTTCTTATCTCCAATTTCATTGTTTCTATATCCAGGTATGGAGTTCCTGTTATTTATTCTTCTTGGTATTCACAGTGCTCCCAGATTCTGAGGATTCATATATTTTATATATCCTAGGAAATATTCTCAGCCAATATGTCTTCAAATATTTCTTTTCCCTCATTGTCTCTATTCCTCCTTGGTCCTCCAATTACACATATATTAGATTTTTTCAAACCATCTTCCATGTCTTCATCACGCATTCCAATTTTTCACCTTGTTTTTCTATAGTATATTCCAGGTAATTTCTTAAACTCTGCCTTCTAGTGTGTTAATACTTCTTTATTTCCAGATATTTAATATGCTACTGAATCTATCCACTCAGGGCTTTTTTTTTTTTTTTCAAAAGGAGGTACTGGGATTGAACTTGGGACCTCACACATGTGAAGCAGGTGCTCAACCACTGAGCTACACCTGCTGTGTTCCATGGAGCATTTAACATCAAATTCTAGCTGGCTCACTTTTCAACATTAACTGGCCAATTTTAACAGTCTATTATTTCATGATCACTCTGGCTCCCCTGTTTCCATCTTTTGTTTAAATATTTCTACAAAGTGTAACAGATTGTCCTTTTCTAAAATGGTTGCAGCAATACTTCTAGTCCCATATACCTTCTTAGAATCTTGCCAAACCCCATGAAGAGCCTTCCCTGAAACCTGGGTAAGCCTTTGTGATTACCCAAAGATGAATGGATAGATTGAAGAGAAGAGAAGAGAAGAGAAGAGAAGAGAAGAGAAGAGAAGAGAAGAGAAGAGAAGAGAAGAGAAGAGAAGAGAAGAGAAGTGAAGAGAAGGCTGTGGAAATGATGCTGCATGACTTCTGAAGCTAGATGAGAAAAGGTAGTCCCTGAATGCACCTTTCTGCAGATGTTCACCTTTGGAAACAGTAACCATGCTGTGAGGAAGCCAATGTCAAATGGAAGGCACATCTAGATGTTCTGGCTGGCAAGCCCAGGTAAGGTTCCAATCAAGAGCCAGCAGAAATGAAGGAATGAATCTTCTGAGTAAGCTACTGCGTCACCCCAGGTTTCAGGCAATACATCTGAGGACACAGACATCACGGAGAAGCAGCACCCCGCCCCACCCCTTGTGTCCTGAGTTTCTGACCCATGGTACCCATGAGCATAATAAATACTAAGTTCTAGGGTAATTTATTAAACATTAATAGAGTATGAGAACACCAGTTAATTCATATTCTGCATTTGATCATTAACAACATCTGAAGCTTTTGGCAATCTAAATCAATCTCTTTCTGTATCCCTCCCTCCTTACTTCCCTTCCTCCTTCTTGCCGAATCTTGCTTATGTCTTTGGTAACTTTCAGTGAGATTTCATAGTTGGCTGAGTTAATCTGTGGGCATCCTGAAGTTCCTTTGTTGAGAACATTTTTCTGCCAAGAGAATATCCATTTGTTTTAGCTGGGCTATAGGAGGTTTTTCCCACTGGAACTACCTCAATTTTATCTCCTCTTGGAGTTACCATTACACATATGTAATATGAATTCAAAACCCAAACTTCAAGAGGGCAGGCCTACAATGACAATGACAATGACAATTCCCAAGGGAAGACTTTGTTACTATGTTTCCTCTATGAAGAGCCATGACAGAGACTGAAGGTTTGTTGGCTGCTTTTGCTGCAGACAGGTAGATCTTCCCGAAGCACATTCATTCAACCTATACATATTTATTGCATGCCTTCTCTATGTTTCTTTGTAAAAATATAGCACATATTCTTTTGTATTGCAGCCACGTGTACAATTTAGTCTTTAAAGCTACCTTTCTAATTAGCTATTTCCCACACCTCTTGGAATTAAATAGCCTCTGTGAGATCAGGCCTATTATATTTCCCCTTTTATTTTCTTTAAATCCATAATGACTACAACAGCACAATATGCACAGGAAATGCTCAGCACACATTTTTGAAGATGACTAACAGACAACCAAGAGAAGCTTGGTAAACAAAACAGATGAAATTAAATTAACCAGTGGCAACAAGAAATTTTCCTACAGAGAGATTTATAATTCAAAAAGTCATTAAGAAGGAGTGGCATGTGTTTCAGGTTTCTGTACAAATCGATCATATGTAAAGATTTTAATGTTCAATAAGCAGTACCACCTGGGATGAACCAACTTGAACAGATCATGTACTGTCTTTGTGTTTTTCCTTTGGTGGCTTTTCCTGTACTATATGACTCTAACATGTAGATGTGAGGACAGCAGGGACCCATTTTTTTAAAGAGCAAAAATATCCACTTTAAATTCTAGAATCAGAATATTAAGAGTAGGAACAACCATATTGATCATCTGATACTCCAGTATAGTTGGATAAACTGAGCTCACTTATAAATAGGTAAACTGAGGCTCAGAAAATTAAATGATCAATAGCAAGTTAGTACCAGAACCAGGATTAGAATCTAGTTTTGTTCACTCTCAGACAAAAGCTTCCACCATTCTTATTTATGTGTTATTTATTGGGTAAAACAGCAACTCCTACAATAGGTTGCTCTACATTCTATGTTTCTTTGAACACTGGAAGCAGAAATAGATGTCAGAAACCTGGTCTAAGCCAATTTTACAGATGAGTGAGCAGCGGCTCAGAGAGGTCTCCCATCTACTCATACTGGTCTCCAAATATCGTATCTCCTTGACACTTCCATTTTCTTTTGTTCCTCTAAATTTCATCATATCCTCAATTCTCTTCCTCTTGATTGTACTCTCCATTTTTCCACAGAAACATGGATTAGGTGCTTACAAAACAACACAGGATTTCTTCCATTCTATTCAGAAAAATACTTGATCAGAACTTGCATCAGAAAAACCCAAAAGGCAAGTCACCAGTGGATTCCAATGTAAACCTATAGCTAGTAACACATGAACTGTGTTATAAATGTTACTAAACAGCTACACCATTGCTAAAATTTTCATTCAGGTCCTCTGCAGATGAGCCACATAACCCCAGAAAGAAACCATGCACACAGTCTGCATGTGAGGTGCCACTAGGGTTGGGTAGTGCACAACCTGGCGAACCTTTTAGGTGGTGGTCCTGTTTTCATTCCTCTCCCATACCCAGACCTTATAAGGTCTTTTAACACTACCCATAGCAAGAAGTTGAAATGAATCATGTTTTTCTTTCTCTTTCATTCTTTTCAATTTGTGAACAGCAATATTTACCCTCAGAGACCATCAAAACTTGAAATCAGGCGGTGGACTTGGCCCAGTGGTTAGGGCGTCCGTCTACCACATGGGAGGTCCGCGGTTCAAACCCCTGGCCTCCTTGACCCGTGTGGAGCTGGCCCATTCACAGGGGGGATGCGCGCAAGGAGTGCCGTGCCACACAGGGGTGTCCCCCTCGTAGGGGAGCCTCAAGTGCAAGGAGTGCGCCCCATAAGGAGAGCTGCCCAGTGCGAAAGAAAGTGTAGCCTGCCCAGGAATGGTACCGTACACATGGAGAGCTGACACAAGATGACGCAACAGAGGGAAACACAGATTCCCGTGCCGCTGACAACAACAGGAGCAGACAAAGAACACGCAGCAAACAGACACAGAGAATAGACAACCGGGGTGGGGGGGGAGGGGAGAGAAATAAAATAAATAAATAAATCCTTCAAGGGCACCCACATCAACCAATGACAGGAACAGAACTCCATAATAGAACACTATTAGTGAAGCAATGCTGTGGGAGTTCCATGGCAACAGTGGTTAGAAATGATTATTTCTGAGAAACATGCCTATTGCCTTTATTTTAATGTGTGCTACAGGCTGTCCAGAGAATTGACAGAGGCTGCTGATTCATCAGTTACCCTTCCACCTAGAGTTTTAAACTTAATGTCAGGAGCAGAGATGACTAGGTTCTTTAGTCTCGGGTTGCTGACTCTCTTAAGATTCATTGTTTCTCTTCCATGGTATAGATTTTTTTCCTGGGAAGTGGCTGCCCAGCCATAGACAATATTTCCTGGTCCCCTTACATCTAGATGGACTAGGATTAGTCAATGGGAAAGCAGCAGAAACTAATGATCTCCAACTGTAGGGATGGAAATGGTTTAAAAAAATCTTTCATACTGTCAACTCTTGTTTTCTTTTCTGTCTCCTGTTTTTTCCTCCTTTCTCTCATTTCTTTCCTGATGATCTACCACTTGGATCTCATCTCCTCAGTTCTTCTTTCCAACTCTGGACTCAACTATGACCCTTTTTCTGATTTCTTGAACCCCATTATCTTCATTTTTCAATTTTTTTCTACTCCAAGACTGTGTAGCAGTTTGATATAGCTATGAATTCCAAAAATAGATATTGGATTATGTCTGTAAACTGGTCTGTACCTGGGCATGATTAAATTATGGTTAGGGCTTTGATTGGGTCACGTCAGTAGGGTGTTGAGTCCCCGCCCCTTGGTGGGTGGGGACTCAGATAAAAGACATGGCAAAACACACAGTTGGAGATTTTGATGCTGGAGTTTTGAGATGGAGCCCAGGAAGTGAACACACAGGAGAAGAACCATGGCAGAAGCCCTGGGGAGAGAGACAGCCACTTGCCTGATAGTCTACAGCTAGCCTTGTGGCGTGAGCACAGCAGCTGAGACCAGAGAGAAACGCAGGCCTGGGAAGTAAGCCCACAGACTACCTTGGTTGTGAGGAAAGAGAATCAAGTCCCAGAAAGAGAGGAACCCAGGAAGCCTGAGCCCTGGCAGACATCGGCTGCCATCTTGCTTTAACATGTGGCAAAAGACTTTGGTGAGGGAAGTAACTTATGCTTTATGGCCTGATATCTGTAAGCTCCTACCCCAGATAAATACCCTTTATAAAAAACAACCAATTTCTGGTATTTTGCATCAGCACCCCTTTGGCTGACTAAATACAGATTGTTTTACTATTAATCCTTTTTTATACAGCTTCTTCAAAATATTTTTTATCACCTCCCCTCTCCTTACTGTACCATATCATCCTTCCCCTGGAGAAACAAAAACAAAAACAAAACAGATATTTTCATGAGTCCCATGGTCATATTTTAAATTTTCTCTTGAAATACTGTAAACACTAAAGAAAAAATCAGCTGTGCTGGGTGGGCTTGGCAGAAAGGCATGCTAGTCCCTCAGCAATGAACCAGTGATGATGCAAAAGAAGAGGCAAGACCAGGCAGGAGAAAGAGCTGGAGAAAACCAACCTGGTTACAAAGTTGCCATTGACAACTTGTGAAGTCCAACTCATGATGTCCAAAGCGGTGTGGAATTCTCGGCCTTAACCTGGGCAGGTTCCAGGAGCTCGGTTGTGGAGTCTGAGCTTGGGCAATGTCCGAAGACGCAAGGCCAATCCTGCTTTCTTGTCGCAGTTCTGGGTAACCCAGGCTGTTGAGGCTGGTCAGCAGTGCTGAGGACTTACGGAAAACAGAAGCCAGTTCCCTGTGGACCATGCTGGCGGAGCTCCAAAGGCGTCCTTGAGATGAATTAACAGCAGAGTTCTAATGTCCACAGAAAACTGGAGTGCCCGGTAGAGAAACTGAGGTGGAAGTCAGAGACGTGGGCCTTGGATATTCTCACGCCTGCCCTCGCAGAGACATCAGGTGGGCCTCAGAGAAAGGGACTGGGGAGGGATGGCTGCCAAATGACCCAGGATCCTTGATATGGTTCAGGGTACTCCTAACTCTACTTTTTCTCACCAACGTTTTCAACCCTTTTCTGTAATTAACCACAATGTGAGACAAACCCTTTAAGGCCTAACGTTCTCTGCCCTTCACTACTCTGATGCAGCTCAAATAGTATGCCATGTTTATTTACGTCCTCAATCCTCGGCACAGTGGGGCTAGGCCATTACTGCCTCTTCCTCTTGTCACGTCAGCCTGAACCGGCTTAAGTGCCATGACTAGAGTATCGAACACCACCAGTTGCTGAGGTTTCATTTTGCACTGAGGAGGCTTCCTATCTGCCTTACATCACCTCTTGCCTCTAGGGACCAGCTGGCACCAGAATAAACAGCTGCAGGAGGAGGAGGACAGCCAGCATCCCTGCAACATCTCTCACCATCAGGTGGCCCTGTCACTAAGGGCAGCAGCTCTCAGTTAGCAGCAGGGGTGGCTGCAGGATCCTCTGAGGGTCTAATGAAGACATATTTAATTCAAGAAACAATTAAGCAGGATGTATATTGGGAGCCAGATTTCTTTTCCCATTCATTTTCACAGTTGCTATAATAATCTAAGACTTCTAAAAATACAGCCATAAGGATGGCACAACCAGAGCCTGTTAACTAAAATATAATGAGGCTAAATGAGCCACAGATTCATCAGCTTATAAAAGGAATGGCCCAACGCCTCAACACTTCTTTTCCCAAATATTATCCAGCCAATATCTGGCTTGAGAGCCAATACCTCGCTCCTGCTACTATTTGTTTTCTTTCTCTAAAGAGACCCAAGGGGGAAACAAAAAGACCAACCACAAAGCTGCTAAAACAAGATGAGGCATATTGCAAGTGAAAGGCTGGAGGAATTCATGGGTGGAAACTGCAAAAACCCCAGGAAGAAACGCAATCGGAAGGCATACCTGTCTTCAGTGGATGCAGAGCTTTCCCAAGGACTGTGACTTGGGTGAAATATAGAAGGCTGTGGGATTCTGGAAAAGACATTTGGCTTGGAATCGGAACACCTGGGCCTAAGTTTCTGGTTGTAGGATCTTGGGTATTCCACTCCCTGGGTTTCCATTTCCTTACTGGGAGTTCTATGATAAGAAGGCTGCTTTTCTTACAGATTTATCAAGATGAGTAATGGCATATTAGATGGGAAAAGACTTTATGAAGTGGGAAAGGTTTTTTTAGTCAGTGTTCTTTGGTTGTTTGTGGGTAATGGGACCAATCTGCCTCTCTCCAAGATTGGAACCAATTAAAACATACAGAAAGGAGTCAGAAGATGTATCAAAAGATTATCTTCATTACTAGTTAAATTGGAATGAAGGATATGGCTTGATTTATGGGGTCTCATGACTTCTGCACAGAAAAACTTACTCACCCACTAGTCACAGATAGATGTTCTGACTACATCCTTTAATGAACTATCGTTTTCTCTCTTCATATTCTGCTCCTGTCTTTTTGATTATACTGGAAGGCTCTGGAGAGCAGAGATTATGCCTTCTATTTCTTTGTATCCTTAGCGTTTTCCACATTGCTGTACATGCAGCAGACCTTCTGTCTAATAAAGGATTGCAATGAAGCATGTCTGTACTATATTGCTCTGTGTGAAGCCCCTCTCTCCACTAGCCTGCGAGTTCTTGGAGGACGGGTCATGTCTTCTCATTCCCAGTGTCTAGCACAATGCCTGGCACATAATAGGTTCTTTATAACAGTCTGTTGAAGGATAATAAAAACAAAAGGATACTGAATGTTCTGGTGCCACCCAGGGGTTACAGGGAGGGGCTTAAAGTAGAGATGCCTGGGCATGTGGGCCCTGGACATCTCAATTACAGCCCTCTGCTAATATCCTTAGCAGGGAAGAGCTGTCACTGGGTAGTGAGAGCTGTAACAGAAGTCTGCGACTGACAGCCGATGTTCCAGGGTGTAACACTGAAGCTTGTTCCTCTCCCAAGGGACACAAACATCTTGAAATACTTTCCTCTGGAGCTGCTGGTAGAATCAGCATGGTATCCAGGACCCCTGGCCCGTGTACAGGAAAACGGTGAGAAGTAACACCTCTACGCCCCGCGTCCCCAAGCTCCCTGGTAACGGGGGAGAGACAGCAGTGCGGGACTGGACCGGGAATCAGCGATGTGACGAGGGAAAGGAGCAGAGGTCAGCGTGAGACGGCACAGTCTCCTGACGGGATGAGTCCTTGAGACACGCCTCTGAGGAGGGATGCTCTTAGCTGAGGGCCTCGCCAAGGACCTGAGAAGGAAGCTTCACTGGGCAGACAGCTCCTGGCGCCTCGAGGGGTGCCTGCTGAGACACGGCACTCGCCACGGCCACCCCCGAGGGCTGTTCTGGAGGCAGGCCCTCTCCCTTCAGGCCGAGGGGTGGCGAGTCTGACGTGGCCTGCCCCAGTAAGCCTGCAGGCAGGCCCCTGCGTGTGTGCTCAACCCTGGCTGCATACTCTCTGTGGGCACTGAGAATCCCCTGCCTTGCCCTTCTCCTGGAACAAATCAGGATAAACCCTTTTACCCTCAGCTCCTCTCCCTGCACGTGCTGGCCACGCAGGAGATGTACCACAGCCACTGTCGCTGCTGCTGGCCCCAGGCCCTGCTGCCCTGCCTTGGGGGGCCCCACACACCTGCTTCTGTACCCACAGAGCTGGCACAAGATGGGAAGGACTAAGGAACTTGAAACCAACAGGCACACATACCAGATGTCGAGCTGAGTAGCCTCTGGCCGACATGGCTCTGAGCCTGAAATGCCATTGCTAGGGAGACTGTCTGTGGAACTAAATTATTTTATTTTAAATAATTTAAATTTAAAAAAGGAAAACTAAGGGAGTTATTGGAATACTTTTAAGTATGTCAGTCAAGTATTTCTGAGGAAAATTTAGTGTCCAAATTGAGATATTCTGTAAATATGTACATGGGATTTTAATTGTTTTAGGAGGTACTGGGGAATGAACCCAGGACTTCAGACAAGGGAAGCAGGCACTCAACCAATGAGCTACATGCGCTCCCCAATGAGAGCTGGTTTTTCCATTTGTATTATTTTTTAGGAGGTACCCAACATCAAACCTGGGACCTCACACTTGGGAAGCAGGCGCTGAACCACTTGAGCTACATCTGCTCCCACATGGGATTTTTTAAACCTGGTATGAAAGAAAGAATGTAATATTACTTCTAATGTAATACTAATATTTTTATTGATTGCATGTTGAAATGATAATATTTCGTATATATTGGGTTAAATAAAATATATTATTAAAATGAATTCCACCTATTTCTTTTCACTTCTTCTAATGTGGCCTTCAGAAAGTTTAAAGTTGCATATGTGGCTTTCATTATATTTCTACAGGACAGTGCGCCAAACTAGCCAATACTTCCAGTTCTCTTTACATGGAGTTTCACCTGACAACAGAGACCACGCAACAAACCTGCCCGCTGATCCTCTGTCCAGGGCATTCCACTTTAATGCCACCCCTGCTGGGGTCTCCAACGTGCTGAGTAATGCTCTGGGTGCTGGGAATCCTGTGCTGGCTCTCGGCAAGCTGGTGTTCCAGCGGGAGATATGGGCACTGAACAAACCTAGAGCCTCGAAAAGCTTCAGGAAAGACCAGGTGCTATGCAGAACTCAGAGGATGGTGATGTGACAGAGAGCCCGGTGGCGAGTGCAGATGGGGTGGCGAGGGGAGCGCCTGAGAGGTCAGGGGGCTGTGGTCAGACACGCCAGTTCAGGAAGAACAACTGGTCAAAGGCCCCGAGCTGGGAGTAAGTTGGAGTGCTTGAGAAAGAACAAGAAAACGCAAGTGAACAGCATACAAGGCAAGGTGGAGAGCGGCAGGGGAGGAGGACGTAAGGAGCACTGCACCAAGAGTCCCGGACATGTCTGAGCCTCTGCTTTCCTATCAACCAGGCTTGGATCCTCTGGGGAGGGGTCTTAGTTTCTTTATGTTAAATGGGGTAGGGGTAACTAAAGGACCTTCCTCCCTGTTCTGAAAGTCTATGACTTTATTACTCTTCCACATAGTCTAAGGAATAAAGATCCTATCCTGGAAAACGAAAGAAAAAAAAAACAAGGAAACAAATGGAAACACATTGGTCTTCTAATTTCTCTCTAGATTTAGCAACTGCTTATCTGATGCCTCCTTTTCCACCTCTTCTTTTTCTAAGAAAATGAAAATTACTTGACATCTAGCTTCTTGTACAGTATTCAAAGGGTAAACATCTAAATTCCCTGGGGCACATACAGGAATATTTTCTTCTAAAACTGGGGCCAGTTTCTTCATAAGAACAATCAGATGTCCTGCTCAGAGACTGCCCTCTTTCCTTTATAATTATACTTACAATTCTCTCAGAAGTCTATAAATAATTTCCTAGTTTTCAGAAATTTATCTTCTATGAATCCATTGATGAAGAAATCTGTATTCTCAGATTGTCAATGACTCTGCCAAAGTTTTATCTGTGGGAAAATGCTACTGAGCAAATCACATCTATAAGAGCCGCATCTCCAGGGAAAGAATAAAATACCTGGTCACTCTCATTTATCATCACAATTAAGCCCATGGGATGACATCCCAGGGGCATTCCAATTACATCTGTAACCGAGGGGCTGCCTGATGGATTGCTTAATAATCAGCTCTGGTCCTCAGAGAATGAGACTTAGGAGGGGGATTCCTAGGGCAGAGGAGGGAGATGCAAAAGTCTGTCATTCTATTATGATGCATGAGAATGAGAGCATGATCCTAGGAATGGAAGAGAGATGAGGTTTACTTTATGTTCAGAGAAATGGGAGGAGTAGGGAAAAGAAGGATGAAGATGGTGGGAATAATATCAACCAACACTGATCGCACTATTCTAAGAGCTTTGCAGGTGTTACATGTTTTAAAGAGCTAACGTGAGTCACTAACTCAAAGAGCTTAAACAGTGCCTGGCACATCCTAAGTGCCCTTAACCAATGACTAGCAGACAGGAAGGTGACACCCCAGTTCCTCACACACGTGGAGAGAGGGCAGGACTTGGGCTCTTCCCGAGCTCCTAAGAGAGACCAAGCCAGAGCTCACCTCTGCGGGATTTTCTTGGGATCACATCCTTGCTGGGCTCCCATCCCTTTCCCCCAGTGGTTATTCTTGGGAAGGCTTCCTAATACGTGGCTCATCTCAGGGTTCAGGTCTGTTTCTAGGGAGCCAAACTAAGACTAAGCTTCCAAGCCTACCCTCTCACTCGTTTCCTGCTGCCACTACACCAGGGCATGGCCTAGCAGATTCCTGGGGCTCAGTACTGGTTCCTGATCTCTGTTGCAGGCAATTCCTGGTCACTTGCTTCTCTGCCCTCTGGGGAAGGCAGACACACTCTCATTTCCTCATCTTTCCTAAGCATTTCAAACTCCGGTTCTCTTTATCTCAGGGGTCCAGGGTCCTATTCTGAGGCACTTACATTAGCAGATCCCGCAGCTGCAGGCATAGAACCTGGGCTCCGTCCCTGGGAGACAGCTGTCCGACTTTGAGAGAACACCTCAGGGAAATCACTAAAGCACGTATGCTCGGTGAAACCAGACTCACTCATCCCAGGACAGGGGACAGCGGAATCTCCTTGCCTCTTCTCATCGAACATGGCATTTTTACGTAACCAGCTCAGGCAGTGCTGGCAAGGCAGGAAACGCCATCCTGGGCACCAGGTTCCTACGGGCACAGGGAGCCGCCTCTGGAGCGTGCGTGCCTGGGGGCACAGCATTCCTGCACACCTCACATCCTGTGACGCTCACACCCCTCACCACTCAGTGCCCACAAGCCCTCCTCGGGAGCCTGTACACCAGCTCAGGTCATGCTGCGTCCATTTTTTTTTTTTAAACCTTGCCCCTCAGTCCTCTATCCCCTGTCAGCCACAGCCCTCTTTTGCCCTCACTTTACAGTCAAACTTCTCAAAGCTACCTAAACTCAGGGGTTCCACTTCCTCAGACCCCACACTCACTTGTCACCCTTCTGTTGTCCTGTCCATAACCGGTACAGCTCCACTAAAATCCCCAAGACCTTCATGTTGCTCAACACACCCTTCCCCACTCCCTTTTTCCTATTTCTCCGGCTTCCGGAACAGTCGCACCTTCAGGTTACTCTCCTACCTCTCTTGCTGCCTTTTTATCCTTTTTGCAGACTGTTTTCCCTCCCCTTTGGCTTTTCTCAAAGCTTGATTCTAGGCCCTTTCCTCTTCTCTCTCTACATTCTTTCCCCAGTGTGACAGTTCAATATTTATGAATCCCAGAAATAGGGATTATGCTTGTAATCTAATCTGTTCCTCTGGGTGCAATACCCTTTGGATTTATTAGATTCAGCTGACATGTCTTGATTAAATTACCTATTACGATTAGGGCTTTGATTCAGTAGGGCATGACTCAGGGTTGAGGCTCTGTCCCCTTGGTGGGTTGATATAAACGGACCTTCACAGAAGATAGACAGAAGAGGAGAGAGCTCTGTCAGCTTTGATCCTGGAGCCACGAGAAGAGAAATGAGCCATTTGCCTGAGAGTTTGCAGTCGAAGAGAACAGAGCAGTTGAGCAGCTGAGAAGGCCCGAGAGACCAGGCAGAGATCGCCCGCCATCGTGCTTCACAGCACGTGGCAACTGACTTTGGTGAGAAAGCAACCATGAGTTGGATTCTTTAGGGCCTTGTAACTGTAAGCCTTTACCCCAAATAAATACCCTTTATAAAAGCCAACAGATTTCTGGCACTTTGCATCAGCACCCCTTTGGCAGATTAATGCACCCAGCTTCCGCAGCCCCAGTTTCCAATACTCTTTACAGAGGGTTCTTTCAGTTCAGGTCTTTCCACTAAGCTTCTAACTTAAAAGCACAGCTGCTCACTGGAGGACTCCTTTTGGATGTCTCAACAGCACCTTAAACTCAACATATCCTAAACTAAATTTGCTCTTCCCTCCCCAACTCTTACCAAAAATAAAATAAAACCTGGTCCTTACCCCAGTGAAGGTACCACAATACAGTTAGTTGCTGGAAATCTTGGATTTATTTTAAATGCCTTCCTTATTTTTATTTCCATAATCCATCACATCCAGCTTATCTTTTATATATTTATAAAAATCAATTTAAATAAAGTGTATGTTTTATGTAAAATATATTTCCAATCTTTCCCTCTCTCTTCTTACCACTACCACCCGTGCCTGAGCAGCCCCTTCTCTTCATTTGAACTGCTGCAATGACTTTCTTTTCCCTTGCAATGACCTTTTAACTATTTACCTGCATCAACCTGGTCTCTGTCCAATCCATTTTTGTCTAGGCACCAGACTGATCTTTTTAAAATGCAAGCTGCTTCTTAATTAATTCCTTCATTGGTTTCCAATTGCTCTTAGCATTAACACAAAATTCCCTCATGTGGCCCAAAGGCCCTGCTCTATCTAACTTCCACCTACCTCTTCTTCTGCATTTGTTCCTTATTCTACTGCACCCTCTTCCCTGAAAGCTGCCCTGGCCTGACTCAGATTTCAATCCCCGACTCACCACGCCTCTTCCCACGACAGAAATTTGGGCTATCTGTGCCCTTCTCTCTGTCTAGTTAACACTTCATCGTCCAGACCCCAGCTCAAAGAAGCCTTCCTTGGCCATCCCACCTAGGTCAAACGCCCCTAGGGCCTCCTGTGTAATGCTTTTCAAGTTGATTATTTTAGGCTTGTCTGCTCCATGGTTAGTTTAACAGGGTAGGGACCATGTCTACTTTTGCTTTTCTTGTATCTTCACAGTCTGGTCCTAAGGTTGAGTCACAGTAGGCACTCAAACATGTTTTAATAAATATTGCAGAATGAAAATATAATAATTCATTCTCAAATATATCCTGAGCACCTACACCTACTTTGTGTTAATGGCTTGCAGGTGCCAGATATAGTAAACAAAATAATGGTATAATACCCTGCCCCCTCTTAAGCAGCTAGCCTGAACGGGGAATTGCGTTACGTGCTCCATGTATTTATATTAACAGCTCTATGAAGTAGGCAGTATCATGCTGTAGTCCGGTGAACGGCAGTCCCTATAAAGACGTGCCTACGGGCTAATCCCTGGAAGCTGTGACTATGACCTTATTTGGGGAAAGGGTCTTTGCAGGTGTAATTAAGTTAAGGATCTTGGGATGAGGTCATTCTGGATTTATTTGAGTAGGCCCTAAATCCAATGCCATGTGTCCTTGTAAGAGACAAAAAGAAGAGAGACACAGGGAGAAGGAAAAATGGCCACGTGACGACAGTGGCAGAGACTGGAGTTATGCAGGCCAGGCCAAGCCCGCCTGGACCACCAGGAGCTGGAGGGGCGGCAGGATTTCCCTAGTGTCTGGAGGAACCACAGCCCAGCACCTTGATTTCATACTTCTGGCTTCCAGAACTGTGAGAGAATCAACTCTGCTGTTTGAGGATACAAAATTTGTGGTAATTTATTATGGAAGTTGTGGGAAACCAGTATACATGTCCCCTTTACAAATGGGAAAACTTAAGACACTGGGGAAGGAATGAGACTGGCCCAAGCTCGCAGGATAATGGGTGACATTCTGTGCACCCAGAGCAAAGGCAAGGTGTTCACTTGTGAGGAGCTGTCAGGACACTTCTAAAGGGAAGATCCATGAGAAGAGAGAGGCGCCTGAAGGAGCTGACCCAGAGAAAGGGAAGGGAAATGAGGAACAGAGAGGAAGGAAGGAAGATCCTCAGAGGGCAGCGTGCCTGGGTTCTGGGAGTGTCTCAAGTTCTGGCCCTAAGAACCCCGAAGGTACAGTACATTTGTAAAGGTAGTAATTAAACTTTTCAGAAAACTGTCAGGGAAGATTTAATTACAAAGCCAACATGAAGCTGCCCTCAAATTCCTTTTTCTTCATTTAAATTTTTTTTCTCAAACTTCCCTTTTTCAGAAAAATCTCCCAGAATTTTACCAAAACCTGCCAAGCAAGACAAGCCCTGGTTATAGCAGCCTCCTGTAATGAGGTTTATGTGCATTAATTCTACTGAGTTAGAATCTGGGAGAGGACAGGCTTCTTTTTAAACGGTATTTGCTCAACTATAGTACAACACTCTAACGAGAAATAATTAAATTATTTAAGGACAACAGTAAGACAACAACCCATTTTTCCATGCTGGAAGTCATTTTATAACTTATGAAAGGTTCTAATACCCTTCTCATTTAACTCTCCCAACACTCTTCAATGTAGATGTTTAACTTCTCATCCATGTATGACTGTGAAGGAAGCAAGGCAGCTCTGGGAGGTTAAATGATCTGTGCAAAGTCGCATAACTAGTAAGGGGGGAAGTGAGAGCTCATATTACACACCCTCTAAATCCAAAACCTACACTCTTCCCAACCATGTATTTTAGCAAAAGTATAGAATACTGAATTTACTCATTAAGAGCTGACATTTAAACTTTTGCATAAGTCAACAGCTCTAAGTGTAAGAATGACTTTCCTCACCTACATTCCTGACAACTGTGCAACAGAATGAACTACAAAGCCTTAAAATTGAATTTCTTTAAAATGTTTTTTCCCTCAGTTTTCACTTATTTTACTTACAATGAGAATTCTTATTAATGTTTTGTTTTATCTGCAGAGGAGTTATTGGCTTGTGCAAATGTCAAATCACGACTTACAAAGCAGAAGACAGTACATGAGCCTGACACTGTTAAGAACGTAGTATGCCTAAACTCCCTTGGTCAATGTTACCTTTCAAAGCGTTACTACCGCCCATTTTCTGTGTGAGTGATTTACCCTTCAGAACTAAAGAAACCTGTCCTCCCTACAGAACATTTACAAACCTCTTCATAATGGGGGGAAAATGAAGAAAAACAACCTCAAATTCTTGATTTGCGAAATAATTATCCAGAAGAAATATTCTGTAAAATAAGTTCTAAAATGGGCCAGCTGCAGTGAACAATCAGAACCAAGAGTATTCTGGTGTTTTCCCTTTGCTTTATAACCTTAGCTAGCCCATTCCTATGCTGTTCTCATTCTTTAAAAAAGTGAAAACTAACTTTCAGTGTATCCTGAAGAGTAACATGAAACTTAAATTCTGGCAGTTTCTGATCTGGTAACAGTTTTGAGTGTATGTGACTGCCTGTGGTGGACACTGCTTGTTTACACTCTGGTATCTTCTCCCCTCTTTCTTCTTCCTTACTGAACCTGATTTGTTCGAGAATCCACTTCTCTACTATGCAGCCTGAGTGTGTAGAGAAGCTGCAAGCAGCTCCTGCTCTAGGATAATCCTTCATCATGGGGAATTCTTGGGAATCCCCAAGTGATTCTAATTTACAGGCAGGTTTGAGAAATACTGATCAAAGCCAGTCAGTGTTCCAGTGTAAAACACTGAATTGCAGTGTCGTTAATTTCCTTAATGCTGACTGGTGAACAAATTTGTCATTGACAAAATTATAGCCACTGGTGGTAGCACTAGAGAGCTGCAGGCTGGCCAAGTGGTCTTTGCTATTAAAGCAATCATTTTTTTTTTTTAAATAAGCAATGACTTTATTCATAGTTACCTGGTAGCAGAAAGAAAGTAGAATTCAGTTCTGTTGAAACAAAGGATAGCAAGCTTCCCCATTTATTTTGAAATAATTTCAAACTTCTAGGACAGTACAAGAATAATAAAAAACCTGTACAGAGGTGTGATAGTTAGGCTATTTTATCATCTTGGCCAGCTAATTGTGCCCCGTTGTTTGGTCAGGCAAGCACTGGGCTAACTGTAACACACGAGCATTTATGGACCTTAGTCACCATTGACTTTACTGCAGTGGTAAGTCATAGATAGCTGGTTATAATCACATCAGTCAGGGAGATTGCCATCAGCAGTGAGTGACGCTTAATCCAATCAGTTGAAAGCTTTAAAAGGGGAAGTGATCTCAGCATTGAGAATTTCCCAGCTCTTCTTTGGACAGCCCACATCTCCCAGCACTCGTCAAGAATCTTCACTGGACTTTCATCAGAGCCCCTGGTTGCAGCCTGCCTGTGGAACCTGGACTTGTGCATTCCCACGGCTGCATGAGAGATTTTGATAAATCTTACTATCAACAGATATCCCTTGTTGATTCTGTTTCCCTAGAGTACCCTGACTAATACAAGAGGTTTCCAATATACCCCAGTTCCAGACACCAAGACCCACCAATTTTTAATGTTTTGCCACATTTGCTTGCTTGCTTGCTTCCTTCCTTCCTTCCTCCCTCACTTCCTCCCTTCTTCCTTCAGAAGTTGCATATATCATGCTGCTTCAACATATAATATTTCCAAGTATATTTCCAAAGAACAAGGATATTCACTTATGTAACTACCTCAGTCAAGTTATCAAGTTTGAGAACTTTAACATTGATATAAAACTAACAATCTATATTTTAATTTTTTCATATGTCCTTTTGGGTTTTTTTTCCTTCATGTACTGCATTTAATTGCCACTGTCTCTTTAGTTGTTCTTGTTTTTAATTGGGGAAATATGCATACAACATAAATTTTCCCATCCCGTCTGCTCCCAAACAGACCATCCAGTGGGATCAGTGACACTTACAATGTCCCACACTCCTCACCATTATCACCAGAACTTTCCTATCACCCAAACAGAAACCCTGCATCTATTATGCCTTAACTCCCCATTTCCCTTCCCCATCCTGATAACCTGCACTCTACTCTGTCGCTATGAGTTTACATATTGCAGTTATTTCATATATGTGGAATCATACAATACCTCTCCCTTTTATGTCTGACTTATTTCACCCAACATGTCTTCAGGGTATCCATACAGTTCCACGCATTCATTCCTTTTTAAGGCTGAGTAACAATTCCATTGTATGTATATTCCACATTTTGTTTGTTTATCTGCTGATGGACATTTGGGTTGCTTTCACCTTTTGGCTATTGTGAGTAATGCTGCAATGAACACTGGTGTATGAATATCTGTCCAAGTCCTTGCTTTAAATTCTTTTGGGTTTATAGCTAGAAGAGAGCCTTCTGGTAGTTCTTTGTGTAATTTTTTGAGAAACTGCTAAACTGTTTTTCACAGAGGTTGTACCATTTTACATTCCAACAATGACCAAGGGTTCTTCCTATTTCTCTACATCTTCTTCAGCACTTATTATTTTCTGTTTTTCTAATAATAGTTATTCTAGTGAGTGTGAGGTGGTAACTCATTGTGATTTTGATTGCATTTCATGTGCTTACTGGCCATTTGTATATCTTCTTCAGAGAAATGCCTATTCAAATTCTTTGCCCTTTTTTTTTTTTTTAATTTGTGTTGTTTCTCTTTTTGTTGTTAAGTTGTAGGAGTTCTTCACATATTCTGGATATTAGACCCTTATAAGATACATGGTTCCCAAATATTTTCTCCCATTCTGTTGGTTCTATGCTCTTATTTCTTTAAGAATAAACTCTTTAGCCTCAGGGTTGATATATTTTCAAGGGGAAGGAGACAGACAGCCTAACAGCCATTTGCCAGCTGAGGCATTCTCAAATTGGTATTTTTTAAGTATGGAAAGAGGTAACAATAATTTGGAAGAGAATCAGTGGTAAGCCAAGAAGTCTTAGCCCAGAATCCAAGCCCTAAACCATTGCTGGCATTCTGTTACTCTCCATGGAGGTTGACACCAGGCAGTGTAAAAGGCAAGCAAAGACAGAACTTCACTGGTGAAGGAGGAAACAAATGAAGATCCCTTACAGAGTGACAATATTTTGTGACTGCATATAACATCTAAAAGAGAATACATATATTTCTGGAGTCAACATTTGTTTGAACCTTAATACCATGTCAGGTATAATTTATATCAACTCTCTCTCCTTGTCCTAAGGAAAATGTCTTCTCACTTATCAGGGGAAACAAACCATGAAGAAAGAATGCAAGAGCCAAATTCAGTTAGTAGCTGCCCAGGTCCTGTATCTCCAGTTTCCAAAGGGAAATTCCTTTGTTCCATAGGGCCCATATGAGCTGAGAGGTGGAAATACAGATGGCTTTGCCTAGAATTGGTCCTAAAGGATAATCTAGTGGCAGAAACTCAGGGAGTTCATTGCCCAGTTAGCCATAATCCAACCTAATAATTGGGACTTTATCCATACAAGTGTTTCCATACTGTAATATATAATTGATGGCATGTGAGAGTTTAATTGGCAGCATTTTTTTCTTTCTTAGTGGTTCATAAAATAACACTGTATATCTTACAATGACATCTTAGATTTGACAAAATATGGTATTAAATATTTACTGAGTCCCAATATTATTCAAGCCCTAAATGACTAGACTGGAGATAGGAGACTGAATGAAACAGATCCCCAGTCCTGAGGAGCATGAAGACAAAAAAACAAGCACATGCACACCCAGAGCTAAATCTTTTGTAGCGAATGGAATATCAGTTACAATGTTGGGAGTACATTGTGTGGGCAGCTACTGGATGGAGTGATGGGTGGTGGGGAGTGGGGGGGCAGTGAAGTGGAGAAGTGGTGACAGGTGAGGCTGAACAGGTAGTCTGGATCCAGACTATTACCTACTTGAACGCTGGCCTAGGGAATTTGAAGGTTACCACCTAGGTCTGTAGTTCTCAAATGTTTTGGTCTCAGGATCCCTTCACTCTCTTAAAAATTACTAAGGGCCCCAAAGAGCCTGTGTTTACATGGGTTATAGCTATTGATATTTATTCTTTAAAAATTAAAGCTAGGAAATTAAAAAAATATTAATTAAAAAATAATAAACTCAATACATGGTAATATAAGTAACATTTTTCAAAGAAAAATAACCATATCTTCTAAAACAAAAAGAAGTGGAGAAGGGTGGATATTGTTTTACATTTTTGTAGTTTCTTTAATGTCGGGCTTATAAGGACAGCTGGCTTTCCTATCTGTGTCTGCATTCAATCTGTTGTGATACATTGTTTTCGCTGAAGAATATGAAGAAAATCTGGCTTCCAAGGGAAGGTCTCATGGACTTCCTGGAAAGGTTTTAGGGATTCCCAGTGGTTTGTGGATCACACCTTGAGAACTGTTGTTCTAGGTGATGATGGAAACCCATAGAAAGATTATCAGCGGATGATAGACAATTAATTCTGTAGCAATATGGGAATGAATTAGAAAAGAAGAGGTTGGATAATAGGGTGACAAAGGGAAACAATTAAAATAGCCCAGGCAAGAATATAGGAAGCCCTTCATTTAAAATAGGTGGTGGGGATGCAGAGGAATGAATGGATTCACAACATGTTAGAGTCAGTGGGAGCTGGTAACCAAAGGCAGCCAGGCAGCAGAAAGCAAGGCAAGGATGACCTCAGGTATTCAGGTTTGGATGGTGATGATAAAGGGTACAGATTAAGACACATGAAGATCATTTCTGGTGTCCACTGGCCAATCAGGAAAGGAATAAGCCAGAAAGAGAAATAATCTGATCATTTCAGACTCATGACTCAAGGAGATCTAGACAGAGGGACCTTCTGTTACTTAAGGCAAGCCCTGGGAAGCTTACCTGTTTAAACAGCAATACTCAGTACTATTTAAAAGTGATGTCAAAATAGTGTTTAAGAAGTTCAACATTATTCTCTTTAAAATGCAAATATCCCTGAGATTTAAGGAGGGAGGGAGCTCCTTAACGCTCCTTAACTAATCAAGCACACATTTACCATTAGTTAGTTTAGTCAGATTGCTTTTCATCTTAAAGGAACACACAAGAACTTCAGATCACTGCAGGGTAAATGGCCTGCATAGGTACCATGGTGGGGACTTTGGGTGAACTATGGGATAAGGGTCAGCAAGGAGGAAAAAGAGGGAAAATGTTCATCTCTTGCAGGGGTATTACTATATGGATATTTCTAGTTTAAGAAGTGAGTTGAGGGAAGAAGGAAGTCATTGGGCAGCTGGTAGGCAAGGAGTGGTATTTAGAGCTGGGAAAGTACCAAAAACAATTTGCTTACTTTAAAGTATTTTCAGGAGCTTCTATTTAGTTCCAGGATTACATGAGAGGCAGAAAATCCTATTAGAAAACAGGTTCCAAGAGGTAATGAATTATACCCCCAGACAGCTTTTCATTATGCCTGCAAGTGTCAACAGAGACAAGTAATATGGATTGGGGGAGTGTATAATTGAAGTTTGTGATTGAGACACAATCCCCACTTTCTAGAGAAAAAGGGCAGAAAAGAGAGCATACTTTTCCTTCTTAACTGTACAGGCTATGAGCCCAAATCCATATGCATAAATTAGGGGCCTGTGCACAGCTCTCTGGGTTAAGCAAAGCATTGGCCAAGTACATGCAGGGGATATAAGAGTAGGCAAGCAGGATGGACCAGGAACAACACAGAGCATGATTTTAAGAAATTCAAAGATTCTAGATGTACAGCAAACACCTAAGTTAGTCAATCAATCACTCTTTAAGTAGAATATCCAACAACATTTATTTGAATAAATGTTGCTATGTTAAACTTATTTTCACCAGATCATAATAAATGTACTTGCCTTCTTAACAATGAAGTAACAAATTTCCATACACAGCACCCAGGCAGAGACCAAATCTGCTAACTTGTTACTTAGCGCCTCACCAGCAGTGCCATGTGCTTGAGGGGTGTGATGATGTTCCTTACTCTCTACTATTAAACACTTTTTAAAAAATTGTAATGTGGTCTGGGAAAGGTAGTGTTGGCCAGGTCAATTTCTTCCTCTGCAGAACAGGGCCAATGATAATTAGCCCCTCTTACCTTATAAGATTGCTACAAGGACCAAATTATGGAAAAATGCTTATAAATTGGAAAGCCCCGTGCAAATGCTACAGCAGAGCTCCCCATTAGGCTGACTCATCTCTTCAGACAGCAAGTCCTACTGCAGGAACTGAAATTTACAGTAGGTATTCTACATGCCTGGTTATCTGACTCAATGTGCACCTTTTATAAGAGGTGGGCATATCATGATTAAAATATAAGGCTCACTGAAGTTAACTGCTTTACATAAGTAAGTCATCTAGTCTGCTGGCTTGAAATCCCAGGTGTTCTTGGTGAATTCTAGTGGGCCCTAGTTTCACCCTTAATTTATTACTTAGGTCTAAAAAAGAATAATGAATGACAGTATTTGGTTTCTACAGAATCACAAAGGTCCTCATGCCTTCATTTGTTACAAGGTATCCTCTAAAATGTGGTAAAACTTCCCAAAGGGCTAAAAGGCTGGTGGGATGAAATGCTGAATAGTAGACCATGGCATGAAGTCCAAAAAATAAAGCAATGGTAAAGACAGGTTGTCATAAAAGTGAAATATTAAACCTTGTACACCAATGTTCACAGCAGCATTATTCACAATAGCTAAAGGTGGAAACAACCCAAGTATCCACTCATGGATGAACGCATAAACAAAATGTGGTCTACCCATAGAATGGAGTACTATACAGCCATAAAGAGTAATGAAGTGCTACTGATACTTGCTACAACATGGATGAACCTAGAAAACATTATGCTAACTGAAAGAAGCCAGACACAAGAGGCCATAGAGTGTATGATTCCACTTATACAAAATATCTAGAATAAGCAAATTAACAGAGTTGGGCCGGTCCTTAACTTATTCATCTGTATCACTTCTTCATCTTGAAGCACGTACCTTTGGAATGAATAAAATGATGAAGGTAAATTGATCAGTAAGTGCCTGGAACACTCAGAGAGAGTACCTTCTATAATCAGGAGTTCTTAACTTTTTCTGTTCTATGGACCCCTTTGTGAGTCAGATGAAAACCATGGACCCCTTACTAAGTCCACACTATATTGTATATTATTTAATAAATATATCACACCTACATCAATATGTCCCCACAAGAAAAATGTTTTTTGAATTTCAGTTCAAGCTCAAGGACCCCTTGCTAAGAACCCTTGTTCTATAATGATGATGATCATGATTATGAACTGGCTAATATACTGTAGTAATTAATTGCGTGTGTGTGTTTTTTTTTATTAAACAAATACATATGCTTTGTGATAGATTAAAGATGACGGCAAATTCTTACTACTTTTCCCCTTGAGAACTGGACGCTAATTCCCCCCCTTTGAATCCAGGTTGGTCTTAGGGACTGCCCTGACCAATAGAATGTGGCAGAAGTATTGTTCTATTACTGTCAAGATCAGTTCATAGGAAACTTTGTTGATTTTGCTGGGACCTCAAAGCTGTGAGCTGCCATGTAAGGAGTCTGACTACCCTGCTGTATAAGGGCAATGTCTAGTAAAAGAAGACAGACCATTATGCCAGGCCCTTGATATTGACGATTATACTTATGAAGCTTTTCTTGTGAAATTGAAACAGCCTAGTATTAGAGGTTGCCTAAGAGTTACTTCCTGAAACCCTCCTTGTTGCTTCAATGTGGCCTCTCTCTAAGCCAAATTCAGCATATAAATGCACTACCTCCCCTCCCCAACCCCTTCCCCCCAGCATGGGACATGACTCTCAGGGATGAACCACCCTGGCTCCAAGGGATTATTACCATTCACCAACTAGCAAAGCATCTGGAAAAAGACCCTGACCAAAAGGTAAATACAAATGAGTTTTTATGGCTAAGAAATTTCAAAGTGAGTCAGGAGGTCATTCCAGAGGTTAGGCTTATGCAAGTCTAGGCAGTATTTCATTGACTGCCACAGTAAACAGTGCACAGTAGGGCTCCAAAGGGCTCCAGAGACATCCGGAAATGAAAAGCAGGGCAGACAGCTCAGGAATTTGGCACCCTGTCAGTAGGCCTCACTTTGGAATATATGTTCCCAGTGTAATAGAATTAGACTCATTTATAGGTTCTCTACATATGGCTCTCCTGCCCCTTTTATTTGAACCTATAATTAGCAATATACTTGATAAATATATATCCCAGAGACTTAAATCTTTTGTCTGTTCATGTGCCAGTTGAGCCCTGAATTTCAGCAGAGTTGCAACACCTACTCTCCAGTTCATTGGACTCACCTAGAACCAACAAGTAGATAATGATGGACAATACCCATCCTAAGAAACAGAGAGTGTCTGCAACTGCAAGCAAGAAAGCTCCATCTGTATGCACCATGGGATCTGCTTTTAATTAAAAGCAGAGTGGGCATCACCATACCCAAATCCTCAAGACCGGAGAATGAACAATCTTGGACTAAATGGACTAAAGTAGACTTACTATTATTCTACTATAGACTTATTATTAATCTAGCAATGGAAGAACTCTTAGCATTGATGCAAAGGCAGTGGCCCCCAGAGATTCCGAGAGATGGGAGAGGGAAGAATAGGTACAATATGGGGGCATTTTTGGGACACTGGATTTGTCCTGCATAACACTGCAGTGATGGATAAAGGCCATTGTATATTTTCTTATAACTTACAAAATTGTGCAGGACAGAGTGTAAAGTGTAATGTAAACTGTAGTCTGTGGTTAGTAGCAATGCTTCAATGTGTTCATCAATTGTAACAAATATACCACACTAATGAAAGATGTTGTTAATGTGGGAAAATTTGGGAGGGGAAGGGAGTGGGGCATATGGGTATCCCTTATATTTTTTAAGTAACATTTACATAATCCAAAGCTTCTTTAATATATAATATAAAAAATTAATTGAAGAAAACCAAAACTATATAAATTAGTCAAATTATATATTTTTAGAAAATGCTAGATACACGTCAGTTATATAATAAAGAATAAAATGAGGAGACTTAAAAACAAACAAACAAGCCTCTGGAAGAAGGAGATGTCCTACCAGGTCAGCTGTTCCGGCCCATACCCACTGGAGCCATATCAGCCCAGTCCCCAGACACTACAGAACAGAGACCAGCAGATTCTGCCAAGCCCTGCCCAAATTGCAGATTCATGAACAAAATAAATTACTGTCATTTCTTTAAGCCACAAAGTTTTGGGGTGGTTTGTTATGTGACGAGATAAGAGCACTACATCATTTTCCCCTCAAATTTAAAAAAAAAATCAGTTTTCTGAGTTACGGAAAATAACATATTAAGTTTGCATTGACTTCAGTTACCAAATCCATTTAGATACCACAAAAAGATTTTCTGTTAATGGACAGTTTGTGAATCCCAAAAAAAGAAATAGTATGTTTGTAAACTAATCTATTCCTCTGGGTGTGGCACCATTTGATTGCATTGAATTCAGCTGAATGCCTTTGATTAGATTACTTGATAAGATTGCTTTAGGGATTTTGATTGGACTACGTCAGTGGGTGTGACTCAGGTTGAGTCCCCATCCCCTAGCTGTGTCTGATATAATGGATTCACACACACAGGGGAAAAAAAAGAAGCCACCCTATTTGATCCTGCCACGTAAGAGGGAGGACTGCTTAAGCACAAAGTCCCAAGGGGCTGGGCCCATGGAGCAGCTCAAGAGGAGACAGTGAGCCTGGAGCGGAAGGCTGAAATCTCAGCAGAGACGGACGCCATCTTACTTTACTACCCGGCAACATGCCAGGATCAATAGCTGCTGACGTTGAGAAAGCATCTCTGCCAATGCCTTAATTTGGATATTTCATGGCCTTGGAACAGTTAGCTTTTACCCCAAATAAATCTCCACTATAAAAGACAACAGATTTCTGGTACTTTGCATTAGCACCACTTTGACAAACTAAAATAGTTTATACAGGCATAACTTAACCACTGGCAACAAATGACATACATGAGCTATTGTTTGTATATGTGGTGTATACATTGCATAGGTTGAGTTATCTAGGATTTTACACACATTTTACTATCTTTCCAATTACTTTCATAGGGAAAAAAGTTATGTAGAAGAGCTTTCATCTCACTGAACTTGTGAAAACCGTTACCTGAAGTGAAACTAATTGAATCTAGAGCTGAAGTGCTCTGCCCCACCAGTTCTGGACAAAGTAGAATTCAGACTCAAATCAGGCTACTAGTGATCGGTGGGTGTTTGCATTTCCCATCAAGGTTTGCAAACAATGGAAGTGTTGAGATAGTTGATTTCTGTAGCTGTCCGGTTGTTTGAGGAAAAGCCCTTAGCTTTCATGCATGCTCAAGTTGGAAGGATGGGCTTTATCATAGCATAAGACTTGTCTCTGAACCTTAGAATACCTTTTAAATAATATATGACCTTGTAATATTATGCAAACTTTGTGGCATACAATCAGCATAGGCTAACTGAGTAAGCATTTTGCTGCCTCCCAGATCTATTACGCTCTTTCTCATTTCCACATATTTCTTCTCCCTGCAAAGCCTCCTTCTCCTTTGAGTGAGAGAAGAGAGTGAAATCCTATTCATCCTTCAAACAGCCCCAGTGTTCAACCTCCTCTCCCCAACCAAGGCAGAGCACTAGTGACACTGCTTCTTCAATCTGTAAAGTCTTTTCTCTAACAAACACGTTTATTATTAAAAAACAAAAATAAAAAGCCCACAGTCCAATAAAACACACGGAGAAAGAGCATGAGAGAGTCCCTATAACTGGCAATTTCCACCAGGCTGAAAAGAGACTAACATGATCTGTGTTTCAGAGATTAGGATTCAGCAGAAGAGATGAGTCCATTACAACACTTCTGCTGCCTGTACTTAGCACTGAGGCTGCAACATAACCTGAGTTGTTCATTTCTAAGCACTCACTGGTGATTTGTATCACAGTCTCTTCTCATTTTACATTCTTGGAAAAATTTAACAAGGAACCACTCAGCATAGGAAAGACAGGTCTTTGATTTACCTCAAGAAGAACCTGACAAGCACAATGAAAACAATGGCTTTGAGTTTCCCAACTCCACGGCTTTGGGCTGACCTGGAGTGACACTCAATGCTTGCCTAGGTAGGTCAATTTGAACATGGAACCCACTGATTGGTATTGGCTTTTACATTTCTCCAGGGAGCAATTCTAATCCCAAAGGCTGTAAAGTCTCTGAATGGCAACTGACACTTTGGGACACAATCCCCAAAACACACGAGCAACATACTGAAGGTCATAATGGAACACTCCTTATTCTACCACAAAACTTGGAGAAATCACATTCTCAGCACTTGTTATTTGGGAACCAAATCTACATATGCGTAACATTCCAAGCCAAAGGCTGTACAGCCACTGAATGGTAACAGGTTCTATGTGGCAAAATCCACAAAACATCATCCCTCACCCATTAGGAACCTACAGATGGGCATACTGGAATACCCTTTATCGTATCACAAAACAATGAGCAATAATGTTTTTTGACACCCATTACTGAGTGAATTATGCTCAACATATCAACTTAGAATTATTATAATGGAGTCTACATTACAACTGATATACAAGGCAATGATACTTTAAGCATCTAGAAGAAAAAATAGAGGGAAATTTTACTGCCATTCCTTACTGAACAAACCCTGGTCTTTGAGAAAGTGCTTACGTTTCTGGAACTTGGTAAACAGTAACACTGGTATACTCCAGGAAAGAAAAAAATATGGTATTAACTTACTTAACAGTTGGCAATAGAGGGCCTGTAAACTTCTCTTCATGGTATCATCTGGTCCTGCTTGTCCTCCAGTTTATTCATGATTCTGTCTGGGAAAATGGGGGAAGAAAATGTTATATCCCGAGCACATAATTCAAGTCAATAATCAAAAAGAACTGCATACAACATGACCCCTCTAAAGCCTAAAATAAAAGTTTTCCTTGAAGAGGAAGAATCCTGGGAGGGATAAACCACAAAAGTGAACTTATAATGGTCTATATTATAAAACTGCCCATCAATCAATTACCCAAACCCTGAAAAGATACGACTCCAATGAAGGAAATTCCGGATAGGCAGCTAGAGAGTGAGAATCAGGCTTCAGAACTTTTGACGGTTTCCAATGAACCTTCCCTGAATCTCTAGCCTTGAAACTGAAGGAGAATTGAGAAATTTCCTCACTAAGGTCTCTCACACACATGGACAAAAACAACAAAAAAACACACCAAAAATCTTTACCACACTTGAAGTTTTATTATTTTAAATAGCTTTTGCTATTATTTTCTGATTACAAAAGATACATCTGGCATAGAGTATTTTGAAAACACAGATAAGAATAACTAAGTAAATAGAAATTACTTGTTGTTCCATCACTAAAAGGCGATTATGGCTCACATTTTGTAGTGTATCCCTCCAGTCTTTGCAGCATGTGCATCTCTATTGGTCTGTCTCATTTTATGTAGTGTACATTTTAGTTTCTCTTCCTATCAGCAGAAACATCTTTCTGCTTTATCACTACTGTACTATTTTATTTTAAATGACATACAGTATTTCTTGGAGATAAATTTCTAGAAATGGAATTTCAAGGACATCATTTAATGTTTTTAGAATATATTACCAAATTGCCTTTCATCAGTACGATTATGAGAATATCCATTAGACTACACCTTATGCAATGGTGGAAATACATAATTTCTTTTCTTCAGCAAGTAAATAGGGAAACATTTCATCTTGTTGCTTTAATTTGCATCTTATATGTTTATTAGTCATTTGCCTTAACTCTAAAATTTTTTAGTTCACGTTCTTTAGCATTCTCTATTGGCATGCTGTACTCATTGTTTTCTCGTGATACCCCATTGGGACTGATTTATCTTTTTAAAAATTGGGATATAATGCATATAACATAAAATTCACTCTTTTGGGAAGCGGACTTGGCCCAATGGATGGGGCGTCCGTGTACCACATGGGAGGTCCACGGTTCAAACCCTGGGCCTCCTTGACCCGTGTAGAGCTGGCCCTCGTGCAGTGCTGATGCACCCAAGGAGTGCCCTGCCATGCAGGGGTGTCCCCACATAGGGGAGCCCCATGTGCAAGGAGTGCACCCCATAAGGAGAACTGCCCAGCGCGAAAGAAAGTGCAGCCTGCCCAGGAAGGGCGCTTCACACACGGAGAGCTGACGCAGCAAGATGACACAACAAAAAGAAATGCAGATTCCCGTGCCACTGACAACAACAGAAGCGGACAAAAAGAACATGCAGCAAAAGGACACAGAGAACAGATAACTGGGGGTGGGGAAGGGGAGAGAAAGAAATAAAATCTTAAAAAAAAAATTCACTCTTTCAAAGGGTACAATTCAGTTGGTTTTTAGTATGCTCACAAAATTGTACTATCATCACCACTATCTAATTTCAGAACATTTCCATCACCCCCAAAAAGAAATGCTATACTCACTAGCATTCACTCTCCATTTCCCCCTTCCCCCCAGCTCCTGGCAGCCACTAAGGTATTTTCTGCCTTCTTAGGTTTGCCTATTTTGAACATTTCATGTAAATGGCATCATACAATAAGTGGCCTTTAGGTCTAGCTCATTAGCATAATGTTTTCAAGGTTCACCCATGTTGTACGGCATACAGTTTCTTATCTATTTCTAAGAAATATGCGTGCATTCATGTGTGTATTAGACATCATTCCTTTTCCTGTTATATGTGTAACAAATGGTTTTCCCAATTTGCCACTGGATTTCTGCATTTTTGACTTACAGAAAGTTAAAATTGTTTTCCCTATTATGGTTTTGCGTCACCATACTTGGAAAAGCCTTCCTTAGTCCAGGATTACTTGTATAATTACTTGTATTTCTTCTGATATTTTTAGAATTTTATCACATTTTAAATAAGTATATATTCTTAAAAATGTTTCTGGTCTATTTGTTCTATTTTTTTTTTCTCTATTTGTGCATTCCTCCACTAGAACAATAAGTGTTGTTTAAATTAATCATTTTGTAGAATTAGTCCTCCATTAATACTCATTAAGATATGTCTTATTCTTTTACCTTGTCCCTCCCCCCCTACCAATTGGATCAACTTTAATGTCATTTTAGTAACTTCCAAGAAAAAAATTTCATTGGGATAAAAATTGGAATTATCTATTCCAATTACTATTTGCTTTAGTAATTTGGTAGAGACTTGATATCTTCAAAACAGAAGTGTGGTGAGGAGAAAAATAAACGATATTTGAAAACTTGTTGTTCTGGATATCAGAATTCCTTTCAGGGGGTGAAAAATGCTCTTCTGGGAGGGGGGAGCAATGGCTCAATGACTTCTTTGGTTAGACAAATAAAGGCCCTCTTGGGAAGTAGATTTGGCTCAACTCATAGAGCATCCGTCTACCACATGGGAGGTCCAGGGTTCAAACGCCGGGCCTCCTGACCTGTGTGGTGAGCTAGCCAATGCAGCACTGATGCATGCAAGGAGTGCCATTCCATGCAGGGTGTCACTCGCGTAGGGGAGCCCCATGGGCAAGGAGTGTGCCCCGTAAAGAGAGCCACCCAGCACGAAAGAAATGCAGCCTGCCCAGGAGTGGCGCCGCACACATGGAGAGCTGACGCAGCAAGACGACGCAAAAAAAAGAGACACAGATTCTCGGTGCTATTGACAAGAATACAAGTGGACACAGAACACACAGTGAATGGACACAGAGAACAGACTAATTTGGGGGGGAGGGGAAAGGGGAGAGAAATGAATAAAAAATAAAATCTTTAAAAAATAAAAATAAAAAAAAATAAAAGCCTTTGAGTGTGATTTGGATCAGTAAGAGAAGAAAAACAGATAACTAAATTGCTCTCTAGTATAAAATAACAGGAGACTTGAGATTTCAAAGACTAGGGAAGATGGATTAAGAGGCTGAGAAATCAGGGAGACTGAGGACAGATGTTAAAAAAAAGAGCTTGAGAGATAGGAAGAGGCATTTCTAAAAGACGGCAGCAGGTAGGATCGAATGATAAAAGATAAAGAAGAAATTGTCCACAGGCAGATGACCTGTGAATTTTAAGATGTCTAATAAATACATTTTCAATTCTTCTTGCATTATTCTGTTAGTGTTCACACCCTACATCTGCATTCCTTCTCTCCCGTGACACTCATCCAAACCGGTATCTCTAAAACCTAAGTAAAAGTCTTTTATATAAAATAGCTGGACAGCGGCAATGAGGAGGAGACTGTCCTAAGCCCAGATGACCCAGGGCAGTCAGAGCGAGCAGCCGCAGGAGCCACGAGCACTCGTTAGTGGGCACTTCTGGGAGTGCCACGGCCGTCGCAAGTCCTCAGTAAATTTTTGTTGATAACAAATGGATGGATGAATGAATAATCAAGCAACAGGACAGCAGAGCAGCAGCTGTAGTTTATACTGATCAAGGGGAACATTAGCTCCTTAGTTGTCTCTGGAAACTCTCAGAGATATTTGAGAAGGTAATAGACTTCCTACAATACATGGGATAGAGACATTTTATTCGAATACCAAAGAAACAACTGAGCCTGTAAGTTTGTGAGAAGTGGGATCATCTGGATTACAGTGGGCTATCCCAATTAGAAATGAACATACGGCCTGTTACTTAGTCAAAACTAATCTTCATGTAGGTTCTTATGTAGACATTTCTTTCATTTTAGGTTCTACAGGCTTGTCAAGTTAATTCCTAGGGATTTTATTTTTGTTGCCGCTGTAGTGGAATTTCTTTTTCCACTGTGTTTTATAATTTTCTCTATATGAAAATTACTGGGTTTCGTAATTCCTATTCATTTTGTGACCCAATTGCACCCACTGTGGTTTTTCCATTGAGTCTCCTGGGTCAATTGTGATGCTTTGATTAGATGGAGAGCCACAATAGATTCTATTAGAAGCTTCTTTTTAACCATTCAGTAGAAAACACGAATAATATCTATCTGGCCCCTCCTCAGGGGATAATTAAGGAGCTCCAAGGATGACAACTAATTTCTGGTATGAAATCCTAATAAAGCTCAGAGTTTTACAGCCAAAAGCATCAAGTGAAAGAAAAACAGAGAGGAGGAAGATGAAAACATTTAACCAGCTGCGCAGAGTCAGCAGCGCAGGTGCGGCCTCAGTGATGGTTAGCACAGGGACACAAAGAGGATGCAGGCCGGCCAGGCCATCCCTCAAGGCGAGCTGGCCAGGCAGAATCCTGCCTCACCCTTTGGCCTACACAGGACAGTTCTATCAGGGTCACTGACTTAGGAGAGAAACCTCTTACTTTCATGGACACGTAAAATGTTCCTGTGAGAAATGTTCATGAAATAAACAACCTATGATATAGTCACATGACGGACTATTATGCAGCTGTAAGAAGTCGTAAAGCACATGACAACATGGATGAACCTGGAGGACATTACGTTGAGCAAAGCAAGCCAGACACAACAGGGCAAATACAGCACGAATGCATTACTATGAACCAAATACATGCTGTGATACACTGAACGATTTTTAAAAAATTCTATGTATCTAGTTAAAAATATATATATATACACACACACATGCATACATAAAAAATAAGTTTTTGGAAAAGAAAAATAAATCACATACAAAGAAGAAAAAAAAGAAATGTCCATAAAGTTGGGGAAAAAAGTAGAAATGAACCAAAAGAGAAGCTCTGATACTACAAACTGACTTAAAATGACAAGTTCATCCTGAACAAATAAGGAAAAATAGCCAGGAAAACCCCTGGGGCAAAAAAAAAAAAGTGCAATAAGGTAGTCAGAGGGGAGTACTATCAGCCATACGAGACATGAAAACATACTCTAAAGCTTCTATATTTAAAACAGTTTGATATTGGAACATGAATAGACAGCCCAATGGAACGGAATAAAACATCTAGAAATTGACCCAAATACATATAAGAATTTAAGATATTATAAAAACAGCATGTAAAATCAGTGGTGGAACAGAACTTTTTAATAGATGTTGAGATAATGGCAGAGCAATGTAGAAAAAGACAAAATTGCATTCATTCCAAATACCATACACCTGCATAAATTCTAAATGGATTAGACTTTTAAATGTAAAAAGTGAAAGCATACAAGTACTAGAAGAAAATATGAGTAAATGCCTTCTATTACTTGGGAGAAGAGAAACTTTTCTAACTCTGAATCAAAATCTGAAGCAATAAAGAAAAAGATTAATAAAGTATTACATGCAAATTTACATAGTAAAAATACTATCCTCTATGATACTGCAATGACAGAGATCATTATAACATTTTGGCAAAACCTAAAAAATTCTGTGGTTCAAAGTGTAAACCATAATGTAAACTAAAAACCTTGATTAGCAGTAGTGCTTCAGTATTTGTTCAGCAGTTGCAACAAATGTATCACATTAATGTAGGATGCTATTAATAGGAAGAAACGTGCAGGCAAGTGTGCTGGGGAGCTTAATATGGGACTCCTCTATACATTCGATATAACTTTTCTTTAATCTAAAATTTCTTTAAATTTTTTTTTTAATTTTGAAAGAAGCATTAGATTATAGAAACATTACATCAAAAATATAGGGAATTCCCCAAATACCCCACCCCTCTTCCTCCCACATGTCCTACATTAACAACATCTTTCATTAGCATGTACATTTGCTACAACTGATGAACACAATATTGAAGCACTGTACCAACCAAGGGCTACAGTTTGCATCATAGTTTACATTTTGCCCTACACAATTTTATAGATTTTGCCTATATCCAACTTTGCAATGACATGCATGAGAATAATATGAAAAAATACAATTAAATAAAGATGCAGACGAAAAACTGGAAAATATGTTCAACTTATAACAGGCAAAGAGTTAATATTTTTAATATTAATATTCAAAAATAGAGAGGATGAAGTCCAACACGATTAAAGAAAAATGGGTTAGAGATATAAATAGATGATTCACTAAAAAAATGCATATAACTCTTCATGAAAAGATGTTCCAATCACTCAAAATAAGAAAATTCAAATTTAACTGCATTGAGATATCCCTTTTCACAGATACACAAAAGTCTCAAAGTCTTTCTTTTAAGCAACTCTGTTGGTGAGGCTAGGAAAAAGGCACTCATACATTATTGTTTAGAATGTAAAATGATATCAAAAAACGTATGCACTCAACAACAAATAACTCAATTTAAAAATGGGCAAAGGACTCAAAAGACATTTTTCCAAAGAAGATATACACATGGTCAATAAGCACACAGACAGATGTGTAACAACACTAAGCCGTTAGGGAAATGAAAATGAAAACCGTGAAAGTTACCATTTCACACCCACTAGAATGGTTACTATTAAAGAAAAGGAAGGGGAGTGCTGGCAAGAACCTGGAGAAAGGAATCTTTGTGCACTGTCAGAAGGAATGTAAAATACTGCAGCCATTGTGGAAAACAGTTTGATGGTTCTTCAGAAAGTCAGGCCCAGAATTACCATATGACATGGAAATCCCATTCTAGATATATACCCCAAAGAATTAAAAGTAGGGACTTGAACATATTAGTACACCAATGTTCAGTGGCATTTTTTACAACTGGTAAAAGGTGGAAGCATCCCAAGTGTCCACCAACGGAAGAATGGATGAACAAAATGTGGTACATACACACCATGGAATTTTACTCAGTCATTAAAAGGAATGAAGTTCTGGGGAGCAGGTGTTGCTCAAGTGGCTGAGCACCTGCTTCCCACACGGGAGGTCCCAGGTTTGGTCCACAGTGCCTCCTAAAAACAAAAGAGCAAACAGAAAAAAAAACAACTCAGGGGAGCTGATGTGGCTCAGTATTTGAGCATCGGCTTCCCACATGCAAGGTCCTGGGTTCAATTTCTGGCCGTGGTACCACAAAAAAAAAAGGAATGAAGTTCTGCTACATGCTTCAGCATGGATGTACTTTGAAGAAATCATGTTATATGGTGAGTGAAATAAGTCAAACAATACAGGACAAATATTTCATGATCTCACTTATATGAAATAATTAGAATATGCAAATTCAAAGACTCAGAAAGACTTAGGTCAAGAATGGGGAGTTAATGCTCAGTTGGTAGAGTTTCTGTTTGGGGTGAGAGAAAATAGTTTTGATAATGGATGTTGGTGATGGTAGCATAGTAGTGTAAATGTAATTAAAACCACTGAATTTTACTCTAGAACATGGTTAAAGGAAATTTTAAATTGTATATACGTTACTAGAATTAAAAAAGAAAAAAAAACCAACAAAAACCCATAGCATTATACAATACAAAGAGTCAACCCTAGTGTAAACTAGGATTATAGTTAAAAACATAATTATAATCTCATTCCATTAATTGTAACAGAGGAACCACACTAATACAAAATGCTAACAAAAGGGAAAACTGTGTGTGTTTGGGGGGGGTATATGGAAACTCTGTACTTTCTGTAAGATTTTTCTGTAAACCTATAACTGCTCTAAAAAAAAGTTTTAAAGTTATAGTCACATAAGGTAGACTTATTTTAAAAAAAAAACAAAATAAAAAATACATATATATTAATCTTTTGACCCAAGACCCCCAATTTTGGCTACCGGTCCCTATACTACCGCAACAAAATTTTAGAAGATGTAGATATAAGGATATTCAACCTCATAATATTTGTTAAGATAAAAGCCTATAAAGTACCCAAATAATCTATAATAAAGAACTTCACAAATAGAAAACTATGCAATTAAAAATAAGAATAAATGATCTCTATTTTTACTATGAAACAGTGTCCAATATATAGTGTTACATTACAAAAAACAAAAACAGGGAAGCAGACTTGGCCCAATGGATAGGGCGTCCGTCTACCACGTGGGAGGTCCACCATTCAAACCCCGGGCCTCCTTGACCGGTGTGCAGCTGGCCACGCTCAGTGCAAGGAGTGCGGCGCCGCAGGGGTGTCCCAGGAATGGCGCCGCACACATGGAGAGCTGACACAAGATGATGCAACAAAAAGAAACACAGATTCCCGTGTGCCGCTGATGAAGACAGAAGCAGACAAACAGAGCAAACGGAAACAGAGAACAGACAACTGGCGGGGTGGGGGCGGGGAAGGGGAGAGAAATAAAAAAAATAATAAATCTTTAAAAAAACAAAAAAACACCAAGGAGAAAGGAATGCACATCACGCTACCACTTGTCTTACATAAGGAAGGTAAAATAGAAATATATACATATATTTGTTTATATTAACATAAAAGGAAGGATAAACATATTTAAAATGGTTACCTATTGAGGAAAAAAGGGAATAGGGTGGAGGGAAGAGAGAGCTAAACTTCCCTCTCTCTTGACTGTACCTTATTTTGTCAATTTGACTTTGGAGTCATATAAATATTTTTAAGAACTATAAAATTAAATAGTTTGGAAATCCCTATTAACCAAAAGTAATATAAAACAAGTTGGACCTACTTGTATCCCTTGGTGGCATAACCACCCATGGAAGAGCTATTTGAAGTGACTTTGAAGCCATTATTGGAATGTATATCCCTAGTACACAACTAATGGACATAAAGGCCAGCTGCACACACACATTAAACTATTTTCATTTCAGCACCCATGTTGTTGATGGTAGTATTCGTACTTTCACTTAAATACAATGATGTGTATCATAAGATAAAGCAAATAAAGAGTCATGTTGGTGTCACTGTCATTTCTGGCATGGGGAAAAGGAATTAGACATAAGATCAATAAAATTAAGTCCAAATCTGTAAGTCTTGAATCCAAAGTATCAGTATGTACCCATTTTCTAAACATATGCATGCCAGCATGTACACATACACAAAGTACATATATATAATACTGCTCTGTCCACAGAAAAAGCCTCAAATAATGATCAACCCAGTAGCAATGAGAGCTCCTCGTGTCCAGACTGTGACCTTTAAATATCACTGCATTAAAAGCAGAGTCTTGAAAAAGGAATTAGGAGCCCTTCTGTATATAAAAGCTCTTACTAGTCACAGAAAGGCGATTTCTATACCAAAAAGAATAATAACTGCAATGGATGGACTGAATCACATTGGCTGTAACAATCAGTAAAATGGAAAAGTTATTGGAGAGTTGATATTTCAGAATGGTTAACTTTTGGTGTGATAATATTGTGGTTATGTTAAGAAAAAGAGCCCTTATATTTTAGAGATATTTAATGAAGAATTTTGAAATGATAGGTTTTGAAGATTTGTTTTAAAATAATCCAGTGGGGGTAGAGATGGGTAAGATGCAGATGAAACAGTATCAAACTAAGAGTAGAACAGTTGTTGAAGTTGGATAGTGAGAACAAGTACATTTCAATTACATACAAAAGTAAAGAGAATACTGTTAACAAACCTGTTCATTCTATGTTTGTGTATGTATAATGGAAAACAAAAGTATTTCCTTGTTCTCTTTTTTAAACAGCTCTTACCAATGATAAGAAAACAATTTACAGTGATGATTTTAATAAATTTTATTTCAAAATTTTTAAAAATTTGTATTTTATTATTTTTAAAATTATCATTACATTTTCTTATCAATGTTTTTGGTTATTTTGTTGGCTTCATTTTGGATCTCAGAAGGGTCACAACAGTGGCAGAGGTGGGTCACTGTGCAGGGTGTGAGTGACGGAGGGATGCACGGGAAGGGGTTCATCTGGGGCATGTCTCTAAGGCAAGTGAGTATGTTCAAGTTTTCACGGGACACTGTCTTGGTGGGTGGAGAGCCACACAATAACTGAAAGAATATTTAGTTACCATCCTGGGGAGTCCTGCTACATTCTGTAGTAGAACAGCAAGAATCCCGAGTACAGAGACAGTGCCTAGTGAAAGAAGACAGATCATTATGCCAGGTCTTTGACAGTGATGATTTATGAACATTTTCTAGTGAAACTGAAACTGAAATTCAGTCTAGTATTATATATTGCTAAGAGTTACCTCCTGAGAGCCTCCTTGTTGCTCAAATGTGGCCTCTCTCTAAGCTAAACTCAGCCTATAAATGTACTACCTTCTCACCCCTGACATGGGGGGATTCCTGAGGATGAGCCTCCCTGGCACCTAAGGATTATTACCACTCACCGACTAGCAATGCATCTGGAAAAAGACCTTGACCAAAAGGGGAAAATTGTAAATACAAATGAGTTTTTATGGCAAAGAGATTTCCAAGTGAGTTGGGAGGTCATTCTAGAGCTTAGGCTTATGCAAATCTCAGCAGGATCTCATTGACTGCCTTAGTAAACAGTGCCTCAAACAGTGGAGTTCCTGAGCTCTAGAGACACCCTGAAATGATAAGTAGGACAGACAGCTCAGGATTTGGCACCCTGTAAGTGGGCCTTTGGATTTACGCTGCCCAGTGTAGCAGAATTAGACTCATTTATAGGTTTTTTTACACATGGCTCTCCTGCCCCTTTTATTTGAACTTATAATACTATACTCATTAATTATATGTCCCAGAGACATAAATCTTTAGTCCATCCATGTGCCATTTGAGCCCTGAATTTCAGCAGAGTTGCAACACCTACTCTCCAGTTCATCGGACTCCCCAGAACAACAAGGAGATGATGATGGACAACGCTCATTCCAAGGAACAGAAGAGTGCCTGCAACTGCAAGCAGACAGCTCCATCCACCTGCCCCATGCGATCTAAGCCTCCTCTCAGTTAGAAGCAGAGTGGGCATCCCTATCCCCTCATCCTCAAGATTGGGGAATGAACAACTGAATAAAGTAGAACTTACGATTATTCTACTATAGATTTATTATACTTCTAGCAATGTAAGAACTCTTAGCATTGATGTAAAGACAGGGGTCACCAGAGGTCCCAAGGAATGGGAGAGAGAAGAATAGATGAAATATGAGGGCATTTTCGGGACATTGGATTTGTCCTTCCTGACACTATAGTGATGGATACAGGCCATTGTATATTTTGTCATAACTTACAAAATTATGCAGGACGGAGTGTAAATTGTAGAGCATGGTTAGCAGCAATGCTTCAATGTGTGTTCAATTGTAACAAATGTCCCACACTAATGAAGGAGGTAGTTATTGTGGGAAAGTGTCAGAGATGGAGGAAGTGGGGCATATGGGAATCCCTTATACTTTTAAAGTAACACTTTAAATCTAAAGCTTCTTTAAAAACAAAAAAAATATTAAAAAAAATAAAGTATATAATTCAATGGTCTTTAGTATATTTACGGAGTTGTGTAACCATAATATTCTGAGAACATGTTCATCATCCTGAAAAGAAACACGCATCCATTCCTGCCCCTGTGACACAGCCCCTCCCCAAGCTAATACCCCCTAGCCCTAGGCAACCATTATTTTCTATCTCTAGAGATTTGCTTTTGCTGGACATTTCACATAAGTGAGAGTATACAAGGTGTGGCTTACTGTGACTGGCTTTTCTCATTTAGCAAGTGTTTTGGAGATTCGACTATGTTGTAGTTCTTCATTCCTTTTTATGGTGGGAGGTTTTTCAGTTATATGAATATGCCACATTTTGCTTATCCATTAACCTATGATCATGAAGATTTAGGCCTGTGTTGTTTTCTCACAGTTTCACACTTTTAGCACTTACATTTAGGTCTATGACCCATGTTAAGTTAATTTTTGTATATGGTGTGAGGCTGGGATCCAGCCTGTAGATATCCAATTGTCTCAGTACCATGTTGAAAGACTACTTGTTCTTCATTTATTTTCTTGGCCCCTTTGTTGAAAATCTGTTGAACACAGATGTTAGTGTTTATTTCTTGACTCTCAATTCTATTTCTGGACACAGAGTCTATGTCTATACTTATGCCAATACCACATTGTCTTAATGTAGATTTGGAGTAAGTTTTGAAACCATAAAGTGTGAATATAACAACTTTTTTTTTTCTTTTTCAATATTGTTTTGAGTATTCTGGGTCCTTTGTATTTCAATATGAATTTTGGATGTCAATATCTGTAAAAAAAAAAAAAAAAGGCAGCTAGGATTTTTAGAGGGATTACACTGAATCTGTAGTTCACCTGTGGGGAGGACTGACATCTTAACAATATTAAGTCCTCTGATTCATGATCATGAGATGTATTTCTGTTTATTTTGGTCTTCTTTAATTTCTTTCACCAACATTTTTATAGTTTGTCATATATAAATATGACACTTGTTTAAAAAATTTATTCCTAATAAATTTTATTCTTTCTGAGGCTAAAGCAAATGGAATTGTTTTTTTTCATTTTTCAGATTGTTCACTGCTAGAGTACAGAAATACAAGTGAGTTTTTTATATTGATCTTATATAATATAATCTTGCTGAACTCGTTTATCAGTTTTAATAGTTTTTAGTGGATTCCTAGGGATTTTCTATATTCAAGATATACAAGATTCTTGCCTTCTGCAGATACAGGTAGTTTTACTTTTTCCCTTACAATCTGGATACCCTTTATTTCTTTTTTCCTTTATTATATTTTTCTTTTCTGACTAATTGCCTTGGCTAGAACCTCCAGTATAATGTAGAATAGAAGTGGCAAGAGTAGACATCCTTGTTTTGTTTCTGATCTTAGGCGGAAAGAGTTCAGGTTTTCACCATTTAGTATAATGTTAGTTAAAAGTTTTCATAGATACCCTTTACCAGGTTAAGGAAATTCCCTCCTATTCTTAGTGTTTTTATCACTAAAGGGATTGGATTTTGTCCAGTGATTTTTCAATGGCTACCAAGATAATCTGCAGTTTTTGTCCTTTATTCTATTAATGTGGTACATTGCACTCATTGAATTTTGGCTGTAAAACCAACCTTGTATTTCTGGGATAAATTCCATTTAGTCATGGTTTATAATTCATTTTATATGTTGCTGGATTCAATTTGTTAGTATTTTGTTGAGGATGTTTTAATCTATATTCATAAGGGATATTGTTCTGTAGTTCTTTTTTTAATGTCTTTGCTCTTCTTTTGTATGTGTTTGTAATTTTCCATAATAAAATACTAAAAGAAATTTGGACATGCCAAAAATACACTATCACTGATCACATAAAAACAACAAGTGCATCAGTTGTATCCCACTGTGAAGAGTTGAGCAACTCTTACCCCTAAGAAGACAGAACTATCCATTATGTCACACAACTTCTCTTTCTCCCTGGATTTATTTAAAAGACTTATGAACTAAGGTCTGAGGATTTGCACTCCCGCTCTGGCTCTTCTCCTCACAGGCTCATCCCGGGCCACAGCCACTGAAGGCTGAGGTGCTAATGGACGAATGCATGGTGGAGGGGAGGGGGCTAGTGAACAGTTCACAGATGATCTCTTTGGCCAATTCCAGTTCTATGATGCTTTGACCTTTCATCCTTTCAGCTAAACAGGCAATGAGACTGAGACATGAAACGAAACCTGAACTGTTGAACCTCATTTTCTGAGGTATTTTGGCATTTGGTCTAGGACTACTAAAGATATACATTTTAACCAAGACTCTTCCACTCAGATTTACATACCTGGGTAATCAGACCACAAAACATAGATAAGAAAGGGCTATCTGGTAGGAGGCTGATGAATGACCTTGGTGAGAGATGATGAAGCTGGGTTTAGTAAGAGTTGAACTAAAGAGGAGGAATAGATTTAAAATGAGAGGTCTCATTAAATGAGAATTTCATGACTGTATCTTCCCGAAGCAGAATATTCACATGCTCTATGGTCCAATAATTCCACCCCTATCTATATATCTGAGATTTTCTTGTAGCCATGCAATGGCTCTTAATAACATTATCTATTTTAACTAAATACTAAAAAACAAACTAAATGGCTCTAAACTTTACTCACTGAAGAATGTGTAAATAAATGTGGCATATTCCCATTTTCCAACAGTGAAAATAAATGAATTAGTGCTTGAAGCAAAATCATCAAGGTCCAGCTGAATACATACCATATGACACTTTTCAAAACAAAAAAAGGAAAAACCAACCCCATATTATTTGTACAGATTTAAAATTTGTGACAAACCATACATATACACATGCAAAAATATATAAGCGAAGAGTGCTAAACACACAATTCAGGATCTAAGTTACTCTGAAGGAGGCAGAGGAATGGAATGGTGGAGAAGACATGGGAGGATGAGAATTTTTGGTGATGTTTTATTTAGCAGATTGGGTGGTACGTGTAGAGGCATTTGTTATATTGTTAAAACTAATAAACATGGGGCTGGGTGGTGGGAATGGGAATGATGATTGCTAATGCATATGAAGTTCCTTTTTAGGGGGATGAAATGTTTAAATCAGATTGTGGTGATGGTTGCACAACTCTGAATATACTAAAACCAGTGATCTATACACTTCAAATGGGTGAATTTTATCGTGAGTTATATCTCAACAAGGCTGTTAAAAATAAATAAAGTAAAAGAAGGGCATACATAGAACAATGATTCTAGTGCACTATAAGGGAAAAGGATTTACACGACTTGGGTGAGTGACTATTGGGCAGATGACTAGGGCAGGAGATGCCTAGAATGAGTCCTGGGTCTGGCTACAAGCCAAGTGCATAGAGTAGCCTGGGACCATGGCCAGTACCTTGGTGTTTTCAGTTGATCAGGATGACAGGTCTCAATTCCCTTTAGCTGAACTAACTTTAGACAGGCTTCTACCTGACTCCAGGTCCCTGACATCCTTCTGAGAGCCTCTTAACTAGGTAGTTCCTTCTCTCTCTCCCTCCCTTCAGGCCCTTATAGACTCCAGGTGGCCTAACGACCGCAAAGGAAACTCTTCTGAACAAAGCAGTCCTAACTGCAGCCTCAGGAAATCACTCACCCATCCCCTGTACTATCTTCCAGGGCTTTTTCACTTAACCCAGCCTTAAAAAGCTTGCTGTACTTTGTTTCAGTGGAGTTGAGTTCTCCCCTCTCTCCCCTACATGGCAGGTATGAGTCAAGCTCAACCTTGTTTCACATGGTACAGCGCAATTTTTTCTCTGACAAATCTGCACCTGAATCTTGGCATTACCCTGCTATACAAATGCTCCATGGAGGCTCTGGTCCCCTGCCATGTCTTTGCTATCCAGAATGGTTGCCTTGAGTCTGGATAGAAACATCTAGCAGGTCTAAATATCCAACATTCCATGAACCATGACCACTATGTTAAACTTCTGCAGCTGCAGAAGAACATAAAATGAAGTCAGTCTTCGTATCAATATTGGGTACTTCCTATTTCCAGAAACTCCCCAGGGAATATCTGCACACTATTTCATATTATCTAGGTTACAGCCAAGTTCTTTCCTGGGTATACACAGCCCTTGGTGTACTTACTAAGAGGTTCTCAATGCATTCTAATGACAATAACATGGCTCAATTTGCAAATGACAATAACATGGCTTCTTTCCAGGAAAGAAGAATTAAAATGATGACAAGATCACTGCTAATCAATGGAAGGAGGCTAAAACAAACTAACCAAAAATAACTGAAAACCAATGGCCAAGATGTACAGAATGGTAGTGCTGAAAGGGCACTGTGGTCAAGTTCAACGCTTTCATTTTGTCTGTGAAGAAATATAAGCATAGAACAGTTAAGCAACCTTATTACAGTTATGCAGCTAGCTAAAGGCAAAAAGAAACGCCTTTTCACTTTTTCCACTATACTGTGATGCTTCTTAGGAACTATTTCAGATGCATTTCCAGCCCTGAATCTAGCTAGAGTGGAGGGGTTAGGGTAAGTCTTTGTTAAAAACAGTTTCCTAGGTCCCACCAGAAAATCACAGAGTCAGATCTTTTGAAGGTGAGGTAGAGAAATCTTCAGTTTTAATACTCTACCTGTGATTCTTCTTCATTCTGTGGTTGAATCAATGCAAATCCAGTGGATGCTTAAGAATACTTGCATAGAGTCAGATATTTGCTAAGGATAAAAAGGATCCGATACCAGTAAAAACTAAAGGGTCAAATATTTTCTCTCACACATGGATCAGATACGTGGAATTCTCCATGAGACCTTTGGTACTTTTCCAAAAAGTACTCCTCTAGACTGGGGAGTTTGTCTGCATTTGTTGGGTGAGGGTGGTTTGCTGTCTTCAGGCACTGAAGTCAACAACTGGATAAAAATAGCATGAGGAATTTGAAACTTATTAGAACGACAGTCCTCCTTCAGGCATTAAAGTGTATTAAGACCATTTATCTCATTTGAGGAGACAGGAAGGTGGGAGGTGAAGAATACATATCACACTTCCCCTTTTATGGTTTTGGTGTTAAAGACTGAACATTGAGGTCAGGGAATTAAATGATATTGTAGAGATGGCAAATAATAAAGGGGTATGTTCTATCATATTGATGGCACTGCTTATGGAAAAGATTATTTCTTATCCATTCCAAACTTGTTCATCCTTTTTTTCTTTCATGATACCTAAAAACATCTTTAGAAAGGAAATTTGGGGACCTAAAATACATGTATTTCCTATGGGCAGCAGGCATTTGTCTGGTGAAAGATGTGATGGATACTCACAGTAGAAGGGGAGGCAAAACCACACGAAAGAGGCTCAGCTCTTACCAGGGTATTTTACTTGTGAAACGAACATTTAAACCTCTGATGCGTGCTTTGAAGAGGTAATATACTTCAGCATGTGAAATTATTTGATATCATCATTGCTAAATTTTAATGTTGACACTTAGACTATTTTCCCCATTCCCATTTCTCAGTTCCTCTCATTTCACTTCAATCCACGTAAAGCCTTTGTATTAGTCAGTCAAAGGGGTGCTGAAGAAAATACCAGAAATCCATTGGTGTTTATAAAGGGTATTTATTTGGGGTAGGAGCTTAGAGATACCAGGCCATAAGGCATAAGTTACTTCCCTCACCAAAGTCTATTTGGAGCAAGATGGCTGCCGATGCCTATAAGGGTTCAGGCCTCCTGGGTTCCTACGTTCCTGGAGCTTGCTTTACTCTGGCTTCAGGGTTCCTTTCTTCCTGGGGCTGGCTTCTCTTTCCTGTGTGTGCTGAATTCCCGGGGCTCCAGTTTAAATCTTCAGTATCAATTCCAACATCAAAACTCCAACATCAGAAACCCTCAACTTTGTTCTTTGCTATGTCTTTTATCTGTGAGTCCCCACCCACCAAGGGGGGGTACTCAACACCCTAATCATAACTCAATCATGCCCAGGTACAGATCAGATTACAAGCATCCAGTATTTCTTCTTGGAATTCATCAATTAAATCAAATTGCTACAGCCCTCATTAAATTTTTTTTAAAGATTTTATTTATTTCTCCCCCCCCCCATTCCCCCCTGTTGTCTGCTCTCTGTGTCCACTCACTGTTCACTTTGTGTTCTTCTGTGTCTGCTTGTAGTCTCATTAGGAAACTCTGGGAACTAATACTGGGACCTTCCAGAGTGGGAAAGAGGCAATTACTCTCTTGTGCCACCTCAACTTCCCTGTTCTGCTACGTTTTCTTATTTTCTCTCCTCTGTCTCTCTTGTTGTGTCATCTTGCTGTGCCAGCTCTCTGAGTTAGTTGGCCGGTACTCCTGCATGGGGCAGCTTTTCCTGTGCAAGGTAGCATTCCCATGCAGGCGGCTCTCCTGTGTGGGGCCGCATTCTTGCCTGGGCCAGCTCGCTGGGTGGGCCAGCTTGCCCTCACAGGAGGCCCTGGGCATCAAATCCTGGACCTCCTATATGGTAGAGGGGAGTCCAACTGGTTGGGCCATAACCGTTTCCCTCTTCATTAGTTCTTGAGCCAGTATGAAGACCAGTTTCAATTTCTGGTTCTGGTTTAATCTTTCAAAAGACATAATTTATGTCAAGATGTTCCACAAGATAGGTACAGTCTATTGACTACATGGTTGGAAAAAAAGATAATGAAATGAAAAAATATATGGGCAAGACTTGGTTGGGCCAATAAAAACAGATGCAGCCATCACCTAAAGAGGATGACAGAGAAGCTCAGTTTCATGGTGAAATTCATGGTATTCCAAGCATTTTTGATGATTCTCAACTTTATGCCTTGCTCCATGAAGTAGGAATGAAGTACTACATTTGCCCTCACATATGAGGGCCTTAAGCAGTTCATTCAACTCTGCTGATAATTCTACCACGCTTTTTAGACTAAAAGGACCAGAGAACTACCCAGAATTACCAAGATCAGTGGTTCTCAAACTAGCTGATAGTGAGAATCTATTTTAAAAGTAGACTCCTTGGTCCTTGCCTCAGGACTTGTAACTCACAGGTTCTGGGATGGAGCCTTGGAATATACGCAATTTTAAAAAACTCCCACTCTCTTGCTTTTGGATCCGTTCCTGCCCTCTGCGCCCTACTCTGGCCATTTTTCCTCTGCCATGATGGCTATGCGAAATAAAACCTGGGCATTTATACTCCAAAATGGGGAATTGTAGTCTGTAAATCAGTCCGCTTTATCACTTTTCAACCCCTTCCTCTTCACCTGGGACCCATGGTTTGTTATTTCTCTCATTTCTCGTCCCTCCCTACCTTAAGAAATTTCTGGTCTAACTCAAAAAAAAAAAAAAAAAAAAAAAGCTCCCAAGATGCCTCTCATGACCAGCCAGATTTTGGAAACCAACAATCTAATCTAGGTTATCAGATATTAGTCATCGGACATTAGAGTCCTGGGGGAACTTAAAAAATATACCAATGCCCGTGTTCCATTCTAGATCGGTGAAATCATACTTCATGAAAGAAGCTCATAGATGACTACTGGGCAGTCAGGGTCTACAACCAGGGACCCTTGGCCCAGCCTAAGAGGGTACTAGATCCACAGTGAGGCTAGAACTCACTTTGTTCTCTCTCCTGAAACTGGTGGTTTTGGGAGCGATGGAGGAAGTGGGATGATAAATGAAACCACATTTGCCAGTTACATTCAAAACAGAAAAGGAGTGAGTCAGTGTTTCTTAAATATTTAGATTCATAGACTCTCGTGCAATTCAAGGTTTAAGCAACATGAGCTCTCCGGGATCTGTCCCCAATCTCTCAAATCAGCTTCACACTTAATCCCTGCTACTTACCGCAGGCAGTGTCTGGATGGTTAATGAGTGATGACTAAAGGGGGCTGGGTGCTGAGGTCTAGAAAAGGGAACCAGGAGTGATGTGGGAGGCCACACAGACTAAGAGCCCGGCAGAAGGCTGAAACAACCCTAACTTCCAAATCGCTTACTCACGAGGTGGAGCAAATCCTCCTTTTCCTAAAGACTTGAAATCAAGTGTGACAAAACGAGGAGATGTGGCGGCAAATCCTGGGCTGGAGCAGGGGAGGAGGGGCTACACTGAAGGTGCCCCCTTCCTGCTGGCTGGGAACCAGTCAGTTGCAGAGAGAGGCAGGGCAGAAAGATAAAGTAGCAATGAGCCTGGAAATTCATTTATTTGAAAAATACCAAGTGTTACAATCCCCCAAGCATCATGCCAGATGCTGGGGCTGTGTGGGAATAAAAACAAGTGAGGCCCAATTCTGGCCCAGAAGGACTGGGAGGAGAGGATATCATGTCAAAAACAACTATATAACCAGCTTTGCTCTTATGCAGCTCCATAACTTTTAGAAAATTTGTTACCCTTCTTGAGTCTCAGCTTTGCCATCTATAAATGGGCATGACACCTACACTGCAAGGTTGTTGTGAAAATGAAATGATCTAGCACATACACAGAGTCTGGAACAGGGAAGTACAAGAAACATGTCCTGTATCTTTAGAGGAAGGAAAAATATCTTAGGAAGCAAGACAAGGTTTTTGAAGGAGGTGGAATTTGGACTAAACCTTGAAGGTTAAGAATTTTGTCAGGTAGAGATGGGCAAGTATAAAGGAGCAGTGGTGGGAGAGTGAGGCAGGCATTTGGGGAAGAGTCCATTAAACAGCAGAATATCTACTGCCGATTGCTATAAAAACTCTAAGCAATGCAGTTTTGGATATAACGTGACTGGCTCTCTAGCTTCCAAATAGGGTAGGGCCAAAGTTCTTATCTTCTTGGGGAGGGGAGCGTATATGGAGAAGAGGGCAAGGCTGGTAAGAAAGCAGCAGGCAGTGCTGGGAAGCAGAAATGGAGATTGGGTCTCCAGTATTTGGAAGGCTCAGTCTTCCCAGAGCAAAACAACAAAATGAGTGCCTACCAGTCATGAGACTGCTGGAATGAGCCACTGTCCTGGAAGTGCCAACCAGCCACAGGACCTGGAGGCACTCTCAGCGATGTTTACAAAGCATTAGGCGAGCACCAGTAGGCACTGCCCAACCCAAGCTTAGTCCTGGGCAGGTATGGACCATGCAACTGATTCCTTCAGGCTGGATAGGGCTCACGCTCATCATTTTATTAACCTTTTAATAAATGCAACCACATGCAGTGGCTCTTAAAGCGTGGCACTAGAGCAGGCAGGAGCATCTAGGACCCTATTAGAAATGCAAATTCTCAGGCTCCACCCCAAGACCCACTGAATCAGACACTCTGGTGGTGGGGTCTTGCAATATCCTTGCCAGGATGCAAGCTAAAGTTTGAGAGCCCCTGCTTTATGCAAGTGAATTCCTGGACTCCATTTATAGCTGGATTATACTGTGCAACTTTGACCTTGGAAAAATCATTTATGTCTTCAGAAGACCAACAGATAGAGGAGAAAGGTAATTAGAGCAGAAAGACTGATCTCCAAGGTCCCTTTCAACTGGAATGCACTGTAATTCTTCAGTTCACTAGTGGGAAAAATGTTAGAGTGCATTAGTTTAAACACATTGTTGGTGTTGGCATTCACAGTTCTTATTGAGAGCATAGCATGGTGTGCCCAAGTTCTAATAGCTGACATAATGGCTAATTTAGAAATACCACCCTTCGTCATTCTACTTCTTAGACTAACAATATAATGCTGCATGAGTATCCTCCCATCATGGGGTGGGATAAAAACCAGCAAAACAAAGGCAACGTATTTCTTGTCCTTGTTGTGGTTATGTACTACCAGTAAGAACCAGTTCTTTCACTGGATTAAGATTTGAAACACAGGCAGCCAAGATAGATTTAAACAATTAAATCCTAAAATTACTTTCAAATAAACTTCTCACCCAGAACTGAGTAGATTTAACAACAACAGTCAATTCTTAAAGATAAATCAAATGAGCAAGCGAAAATCAAAGACCTACAACTCAGAGGTCTAAAAGCTGAAAAAAAAATTGAGCTATACCTCAAAGAAATCAGGCTGGGGATGATCCAAGATTGCTAGAAACAATTAGCCATCTACTTTCCAGTGCTATGACTGTCTCTCCTAAAACTATTGATACACAGTGACATTTGGGTACAGGCTTTGTAAATTAAAACGTAAATTCTGAAAAGGTAGAGATTTCATCTGTCTTGTCCACTGTGGAATGCATGGTGCTTTGAATACAGTCAGGCACACAGTAGGTATTTAATATAACAGGTTAAATAAATGCATGAAGGATCCTAAAAATTAATGTAGGCAGTACTGTCCAAACTTCCTGCAATGATGGAAAGGAGATATTCTATAAACTGCTCTGTCTAAAAATGTATTTAGACTGAGCATTAAAAATATAGCTAGTGTGAATGAGGAATTAAAAATGTGAATTGATTTAAATTTAAACAGCTACATGGGACTAGTGGGTACTATATTGTATAGCACAACTATGGAGACTGGGGAAAATGTGTACGGGAGAAAAAAAGAAGAGCAAAAATGAGTGTGGAAGACAGAAAACTTACTTTATTTCTGACCCTGGGAAGTGGGTCAGGTGAGAACAGGTTGGGTGGACAATGCTTTTGGAATCCAGATAGTTTCCCCTTCCCCTTCACTCCAATGCTGCTAATAGCCTCAGCAGCAGCCACTGTGGCAGTGAGGACTGGGTTTCAGGTCCAAGGAGGAGAGTCTGACCTCCTGTCCCTCCAGGGGACTAGACATAGTTGACCCGCCGAGCAGCTGGCAGGAAGAGACACCAAGTGTCTGCAGCAGCTAAAGGGGTGAGGTGTTCTGGACTTCTCTCTCAGCTGGACTTGCTTTCTGTTTCATGTGTTCACTCGTTCAAATATTTTTTAACGCCTACAGTCAGGCTCTGTTTTGCCATTTTCTTCTCTTAGAGGATACCATACCAAGGATTGACCCTTGGGATTGTGTTGGGCCTTGCGGTTCTTGGGTTTCCCACAGAAGATGAATGTTACAAGCCATTTAACTTTAATTTTTTGAAAAAAGATGTGCCCCTTCTTTTGTACCCGAACTAGTGAAGACTGCTTGTGAGTTATACCTGTTTTTATAAATTCTTCATGAATAATTCATCAGGTCTTGCTGGGCCAGATATTTTATTGATACTCAGGATATCTCCCACCCTTCTAAGTCCTCCCTTGTAAGACAGGGGCATAAGGCCTACAAACTAATTAAAACTTGGAATAAGAACATGAGCTAAACGTGCCATCCTAAAACCACCAGGGGACAGTGAGGACAAAAGCCAATGAAGGAGCCTGAGATGTCAGTGTCATCACGGCACTGCCTCAGCAGTCCTGAATGTCCCTCTCCTCAATGCTTGTATGAGAAAGATAAATGTCTATTTTGTTAGGCTGCTATAGTGGTTTCTCTAACACCGCTAATGCATTCCTAATACATTGTATTCATACTTTTTAACTTAAGCATTATTTCCTTTGATTACAGTCCTGGTAGGAAACTGTCAGGTCAAAAGGGGTACAAATATACATAATTGTTGAAAATTTTTAATTGTAGAAACATACATACAAGTCAACATTTCCCATTTTAACCACATTTAACCATATGATTCAGTGATATTAATTACATTCAAAATATTGTGCTACTGCTGCCACCACCCCTTATCCCAGATTTTCATCACCTCAAACAGGAAGTCTGCACCCTTCCTCTCCCTCATCCTGGGGTAACCTTAAATGTACTACCTGTCTCTATGAAATTTGCTTATTCTAGGTTTTTAATATAAATGAGATATACAGTATTTGCCTTTCTTTTTTTGGCTTATTTCATTCAACATGATGTCTTCAAGGTTTGCCCAGTAATATTCCATTATGTGTCTATACTATATTTAATTCATCTATTCATTTGTTGATGGGACATGTGGTTCCGCCCACCTTTTGGCTATTATGAATAATGCTGCTATAGCATTGGAATATATAAATCTGTTTGAAACCCTGCTTTCAATTCTTTTGGGTATATACCTAGCAAGTGCGACTGCCAGTTTATCCAGCAGTTCCACATTTAATTTTTTGAGGAATTGCCAAATTGTTTCCCACTAACAATGTATGAGGGTTCTTATCTCTCCACATCCTTGTCAGTACTTATTATTTTCTTCATTTTTTAAAAATAGCCATTCTAGTGAGTAGTATCTCATTGTGGTTTTGATTTGCAGTTCCCTGATGGTCAGTGATGCTCAGCATCTTTTCCATGTGCTTACTGGCCATCTGTATATCTTCTTTGAAGATGTATCTATTCAAGTCCTTTGCTCTTTTTCAAATTGTGCTATTTGTCCTCTTTTTGTTTTCCTGTTGGAGCAGTTCTTCATATATTCCGGATATTAAACTCTTATCAGATATATGGCTAGGTATATTTTCTCCTATTCTGTAGGCTGTCTTTCCACTTTCTTAGTGTCCTTTGATGAAAAAAGTTTTTAATTTTGAGGAAGTCCATTTTATCCATTTTTTTTTCCTTTTAAGCTGTGCTTCTGCTGTCATATCTAAGAAATCACTACCAAATCCAAGGTTATGAAGGTTTCCCCTATTTTTTCTTCTAAGAGTTTTATGATTTTAGATCTTATGTTTAGGCTTTTGATACATTTAGAGCTAATTTTTGTATATGATGTGAGGAAGGGGTCCAACTTCATTCTTTTGCAAGTAGGTATCCAGTTTTCCAGCATCATTTATTGAAGAGACCTAATTAATGTACTTGGTACCCTTATCAAAAACCTGTTGGCCACAGACATATGGATTTATTTCAGAACTCTTATTCCTATTCTAGTGTGCTATAAGTCTATCTTTATGTCAATATCACAGTTTTGATTACTATGGTTTTGTAGTAGTACATATATAAAATTTTGGTTCCTGTTTCTAAATTATTTTCCAAAAGGAATACATCAATCTATGCAGCCACCATTCTTATTAGAAACCATATATTCTATATAAAGGGACATTGTACTTGTTTTCTAGCTGTCTTGCTAGTTGTTTCTTTTTTTGATTAGTGTCTGTTACACCAGTAGTAGGCTCCACGCTCCCAGTCTACACAATGAGAAAATCCTCCTTGAGAGTCCTACTCAAACAACATTCAGGAGTTTGCCCACTATCAAAGCAGCATATAAGATAACATTTCTGTAGTGATTTCATCACACGCTGACATAGTCAGTGCAACCCAGCTGCTTCATCTAGACTACAGTGGTCAACGAAAACAGAGAGAGGAGAAGATGCAGAACAAAGAGAAGAGAACAAGATCAGTGGGGCCGTGTCTTACCAACAGCTAAAGAATCTGCTGGAGGTGGCAGGAAAAGTAGAAAACTCCCTGCACACCTCAAATTAAAGGAGCATTATGAGGTAACAGGAGACAGAAGTGGGACGTTTTTATCTGATGGCTCCAGAGCTATTGTCTGTCCATAAGGAGTACTAACATGAATACTGAAATTAAAGAGTCAATGGTAAAGAGAAGACCAAAGCCAAACAGGGGAGCCCACCATGGCGCACCAAGTACTATACCCCTGAGTCAAAGCTCAGCCTCATCTTATACCTGAGTGCATTTCCCCTCTTTACCCGGAATTCTAAAAAGAAAGACTGTTGGTCCAGTGTGTCATCACAACACTGCTTCATTGCAGAGACTCCTGGAATGTAACTCATTCATTTAATCATATTCATTCATTCACACACTCGTTCATACTTTTCCTGTATGCCTACTATTTATAACTTATAACAATACACCACTCTGGACTCAAAGAGCTTACCATCTGGCAGTAGTAATGACACATTACCTTAAATACAGAATAAAGATACTATAGGTTAGGAATCACAAAAGAACTAGGTAATACTGTAGGATTTGAAAATAGAATAAATTGAGGAATCCTTCATGAAGATGGAGGCTGAGCTGGACTTCAAAGGGTACACAGGATGTCAAGAGGAGTATTCGGATGGAAAAATCAATAAATGTGATCAGGGGAATAAAAACACAAAACAGAGAGCCTGGATCTTGTACCAGTTCTGTCTCAGGACTGGGTGATCTTATACAAGTTATTTAAATTTTGTGAGCCTCAGTTTGCTTGCCTATTAAAAATGAGAGATAGTATCACCCTTCAGGTGTTGCTTATTTTAAGAATTAAATTAGATAATATGTGTTAAAGTATCTTTAAATTTTAAAGGGGTATAGATATTATTTGTTCTCTAGTGTTATGACTATTTTTATAGTTCTTTCATATAGAACACAGTTGATTAAAAAGGTAAAATGTGGGAAAGTTTAGGGTATGGTTGGGACAAGTATGTTCTTTATAGATTTAAGATTATATATGATTTATATAATAGATTGTTAAACAGTTGTCTGTCATCTATTTGTTCTTTGGGACACACAACAAACAACAGTGCACACATACATGTGTTAGTTCTCTGAGGTCAGAAACTATTTAACTATGTCAATGTACACTGTAACTGTGCTATATCCAAATGAGCTTTTGTAATTGTTAAACATTTTTGCATTTTATGATTTTAACTATGTTAAGCGGGGTTAAAGAAATTATATCATGAGCCTGATTTATAATCAGAAAAGAAATCTAAAGTCTTAGTTGCTCTGTATCAGGAAGGAAGTTGATACTTAACTCATGTTTTGTTTTACACCACACTATGTAGGCTTTATGACGTATGGGATTGGGGAATTTGGATAAAGAGAATTAGGTTCCCTGCTGATTGGAAAAGAGAATTAGGGGATTTCACACTGGCTAAAACATCGTAGAACTTTTACTTCTTTTTTTGATGCTGGTAAATTTTAACATTCAGGAGGTTGGGGAAAAGGGTACAGTAAAGGTAACTTATTTCCTTGTCTAGGACTGGTTTGGAATTAGTCTAGTCATTAGAGGGGAGATGCAATTTGAAAAAATATTATTAATCAATGTGGAAAACAGCCCACAGGAAAAATGGTATAAATGTGTTCTAGGAGAGTCAGTATTTCAAGAAAGTGTCCAGTGAAATTACTCGTATTACTAATTCACGGAAAAAGAAACAAGGCTAAATTAAGTAGAGGTTAATATGATTTAAGAAATAAACCTCACAATTTGTAAGCATTTGTGTTTAATTAAACTGATTAATTATTTTTATGATTATGACTGAATCTGTCTTGTGCTTATAGTTAATCAATTTAATAATAAACTCAGTTTTTATACAAAAAGCTTAATTACATTAAAAAACATACCCATCTCTTTAGTTCAGCTGATCAATAATCAAAGAAACAGACCTGAAGGAAATCTAAGGCCCCATCACTCAACTGGGCACCAACGTGAAACTCTAGGTAAAAGCACAGGAAATTAACATTTATTATGTAATAACTCGGTGCCCAGCGCATAAGCAAGATGGGATTGTTTTATCTTTCCCTTCGCATCAGCCTCACAAAGTAGGCATTAATGACCTTATTTTTTTGGAGTACTCAGAAAGTTTTGGTTGCTCAAGGACATAAAGGTAGCTAGTGGCAGAGCCTTGATTTTGGACTTTGATTGCCATATCCACTGTCTTTCCATCAAACCATGCTGCTTCTGTCTAGAGCAGGGGTTCTTAAAAAGGGGTCCGTGAACTTGAACTGAAATTCAAAAAACATTATTCTTGTGTGTATGTGGGGGGAGGTTGGTACGGGTGTGAGATATTTATTAAATAATACACAATATAGTGTGGACTTAATAAGGGGTCCATGGTTTTCACCTGATTGGCAAAGGGGTCCGTGGAACAAAAAAGATTAAGAACTCTTGGTCTAGATAAAACACATATGTAGAATTCCTTAAAAGCTAGCTTCGAACACCCAAACCTACCAAACATCTATATCAATAATCACATGGACTCATAACAAATGCTCTTCATTCACTAAATTACCCCTTAAAAATTTTCTTTCTCCTGGCTCTCTACAAAGCAGCAAAAGGAGCATCTTTTCTCTCTGACTTTTATAGATATTTTTAAAAATTGAGGGCAAGAGCAATGGTGTTCAGAAACCTTTTCACCTCTGATTTAAAGACAAATTTTTACTTTTTCTTCAGCCTCTCACACTGGAGATTAGATGTACATATTTCTGCTCCCTTTGTCATAAGAAATGAAACGTTATTTTTGCAAAGCCACGCTTAAACCATTTCTAGTGCCGTCTCCTAGCTCAGGAATGAGCTATGTCCTAGACCACTACACTAGGGCAGCAGCATCATGACTTCACCTCCTCAGTTTATTCACATCTGGGAAAAAGTCCAGGGACAGACAGTTGTTAGTAGTCTCCCATTTGTCTCCTACCTCCTATATTTAGTTTCTGAAACTCAAATCTGATCCCCACACTACTAACTAGCATATCCTGACTAAAATAGTAATTGGTATTAGGAATGGGGTGTTCTGGTAACAATAAAACAGCGCTAAAATACAAGGCATTGACCTTGGGGCTAGGCAGTAGACTGAGAAAACTTTTTGTAAAGACTGGTGATCTGTGACCAGTGATCTCTGATGCATGGTTTTGGGGTGCCACAAACCCTCTTCATATAAGACGACAAACTTAATTGATACATGTTGTATGTGTTCTGACTGCTCCATCCACTGGCCATTCCCCCATCTTGTCTCTCTCTCTTTCCTCAGGTCTCCTCTTTCCTTGAGACACAATATTGAAATTAGGCCAATTAATAACCCTACTGTGGCCTCTAAGTGTTCAAGTGAAAAGGATGAGTTGCAAGTTTTTCACTTTAGATCAAAAGCCAGAAATGATTAAGCTTAGTGAGGAAGGGTGACAAAAGCCAAGCGAGGCTGAAAGTTAGGCCTTTTCAGTCAGTTGGCCAAGTTGTGAATGCAAAGGAAAAGTTCTTGAAGGAAATTGAAAATGCTACTCCAGTGCACACACAAATTATAAGAAAGCAAAGCAGCCTGATTGCTGATACGGAGAAAGTTGTAGTATGCTGAATAGAAGATCAAACCAATCACAACACTCCCTTAAACCAAAGCCTAATCCAGAGTAAGGCTAATTCTTTTCAATTCTATGAAGGCTGAAAGAGGTAAGGAAGATACAGAAGAAAAGGTGAAAGCTAGCAGAGGTTGGTTTATCATGTTTAAGGAAAGAAGTCAACTCCATAGCCTAAAAGTGCAAGGTGAAGCAACAAGTACTGATGCAGAAGCTAGAGCAAGTTATCCAGAGGATCTAGCTAAGATAACTGATGAAGGAGGGTACTTTCAATGTAGACTTTCAATGTAGATGAAAACAGCCCTTTATTGGGGGAAGATTCAATCTAGGACTTTCATAACCAGAGAAGAGAAGTCAATGTCTGGCTTCAAAGTCTCAAAAGACAGGTTGACTGCCTTAATAGGGGCTAATGCAGCTGGTAACTTCGAGTTAAAGCCAATGCTCATTTACTGATCAGAAAATCAGTAGGGCCATTAAGAATTATGCTAAATCTACCCTGCCTATGCTCTAAAAGTGGAACAACAAAGCTGGATGGCAGTACATCTGTTTACAACATGGCTTACTGAATTAAGTCCACTGTTGAGACCTACTGCTTGGAAAAAAAGATTCCTTTCAAAATATTACTGCTCATTGACAATGTACTTGATCAACCAAGAGCTCTGATGGATGGAGATGTACTATGAGATGAATGGCTTTTTCATGCCTGCTATCACAACATCCACTCTGCAGTCCATGAATCAAAGAGTCATTTCAACTTTCACGTCTCCTTATTTAAGAAATATATTTCATAAGGTTATAGCTGCTACTGACAGCAATTCCTCTGATGGATCTGGAAAAATAAATTGAAAACTTTCTGAAAAGAATTCACCATTCTAGATGCTATTAAGGACATTCATGATTCATAGGAGGGAGACAAAATAACATTAACGGGAGTTTGGAAGAAATTGATTCCAAACCCTCATGGATGACTCTGAAAGGGTCAAGACTTCACTGAAGGAACTGCAGTGTGGTGGAAAAAGCAAAAGAACTAGAATTAGAAGTGGAGCCTGAAGATGTCACTGAAATGCTGCACTCTCATGATAATGGATGAGAAGCTGCTTCTTATGGATGAGCAAAGAAAGTGGTTTCTTGAGATAGAATCTACTCTTGCTGAAGATGCTGTGAACATTGTTGAAATGACAACAAAGGGTTTAGAACATTACAAAACTTAGTCAATGAAGCAGCTGCAGGGTTTGAGAGGACTGACTCCAATTTTGAAAGAAGTTCTACTGTGGATAAATGCTATCAAAAAGCACTGAATGCTACTGAGAAATCTTTCATGAAAGGCAGAGTGAACCAATAGGCAAACTTCATTGTTATCTTATTTTAAGAAATTGCCACAGCTACCCCTACCATTGGCAACCATCTTCCTGATCATTCAGCAGCCACAGGGGCAAGACTCTCTACCAGCAAAAAGATCATGACTCACTGAAGTCAGATGATGGTAAGCATTTTTTTAGCAATAAAATACTTTAAAATTAAGGTATGAACATTGTTTTTTTCAGTCACAGTACTACTGCACACTTAACAGACTAAAGTATGGTGTAAACATAACCTTTTTATGCACCGGGAAACCAAAAAATTTGTATCACTTGCTTTATTTTAATATTCACTTTACTGTGGCGGTCTGGAACTGAACTGTACTATTTCTGAGGCATGCCTGTATTGTACCTAATGAGTCTGTTGTTTTAGGTAAAGAGGCTGAAAAACAGAATGCTAATAGCATGCTTTGGTTGCTTTTGGCTGCAGGTGACAAGGTACCACGAGAAAGAGATGATTTAAGAAAAGAACTGGTCATTTTGTAAGCAGAAATGAAAGGGAATAAAAGAGTTCAGAATTAGAACAGGCAACTTCTTCACAAACAAAAATATAACAGAAAAAACTGAAGAGATCTTTAAACAATTAAAGCTGGTTAAAACTCAGTTTCAGAGCAAGGAGCAAATTAAAGTTGTAGCATTTACAATCTTTTTAAAAACCTGTGACTGGATGAAAATGGTCTTCAGATGGACAAAATGGCCCAGGGAAAAGAGACTAAGGGTGAAGCTCTTTTCCAGAAGCTTGATGAATTCAAGGTCCTTAAAGTTAAGTCCAGAAAGAAAAGGATTTACTTCTATGACTGTAAACTTGGTCATGTGATTTGCTTTGGCCAGTGAAATGTGAACAGGAGTACTGTCAATTCTGCACTGAAGATTTAATGGCTGATGCACAATTAAAAGGGTTCTCTTCTCTCTGCTATAAAACTGGCAGTGTTCCATCAGTCTAGGTCTCCGAGTAAAGAAGACATTAAAGCAGATCTGTAGCCCATTGGTGTCGGCACATAGCGAGAATGAGACATTAACTTTGCAATTGCCATCTACAACTATTTTGTGATTGTTACCGCAGCACAAATCAGTCCACCCTGAGGGCTATAATGGATTTTTAAATGTTTCTCAAAACTTCAAAGGAGAAGAGGCTTATTTCATGCTAACATAGGGACAGTTTGCTCACTAAGTCAGCGAATAGTGAAAGAAATCTTTGGTGAATTTAAAAGCTCATGGTTAAGGTTCTGTAGGGGATTGTGCTTTTTTTTTTTTTTTTAAGATTTATTTTTATTTATTTAATTCCTCTCCCCTCCCCCGGTTGTCTGTTTTCTGTGTCTTTTTGCTGAGTCTTGTTTCTCTGTCGCTTCTGTCGTCAGCGGCACGGGAAGTGTGGGCGGCGCCATTCCTGGGCAGGCTGCTCCCTCCTTCGCGCTGGGTGGCTCTCCTTATGGGGTGCACTCCTTGCGCGTGGGGTTCCCCTACGCGGGGGACACCCCTGTGTAGCACAGCACTCCTTGCGCGCATCAGCACTGCGCATGGGCCAGCTCCACACGGGTCAAGGAGGCCCGGGGCTTGAACCGCGGACCTCCCATGTGGTAGGCGGACGCCCTAACCACTGGGCCAAAGTCCGTTTCCCAGGGATTGTGCTTTGTTAAAACTGATTCTATCCTCTGGTTTTGCCTTACCTCTGTTTCTCTTAAAAGAAAAATCTCTGAATGGCTGTCTTACTTGGAGTGCCCCATGCCCCTCACCCCAACCCTTGAGTTCTGTTCACAATAGTACCATTCAAAAATATGTTTTTGTATTTTTTTCCAATTAATTCTAAATGAAGAAGTTATTTCTTTAATGTTTTTTGATTCTTAAGAATAAAAATGAACCAGACAGACATTTTAGGTCATTTTTTTCTTTGCAGTGAACTACTGTTTAATTGAAATGCCAGCTCCATTCTACCCTTCCAAACCTCTAACAGAGTCGTAACATATTTGGCACCAATGACTACAGAGCCCTTAGGTTAGGTCTACACACAGAAGTGGCAACATCAAATGACACCCCAGTGTGAGCCAATGTTCCTCTTTATCCACAGGGACAAGGAAGGGACTTTGTTCAACTACCTAGCAGCGTCCTGCACAGAGCAAGTGAACAATAAATGTCAAGTCTCCTCCTGTGCCTGGTAACCTCCCGGCCTCTTTACTAAGGAGACATGGCTGATCAGTCTTCCTGTCAATTTAAGGTTTTAAAAGAGATGGCAAATGATTTCTCCACAGCATTGCTTTTAGAGAAGCTCAGTTTTTTAGACCAGAGCGATCAGGCATCTCTCACAGGACAGTTTAAAGAGGGCAGAAGATAGACATTGATTTAGCAGAAAAAGAAGATAGTAAGTAACATTCAACAGAGATGGATTTAATTAGCTCCTCCTCCCTCCTCTCCATTTCTGGAGTTCTGGCAATATTCAGGGAAGTCTGACAAACGAAATTTCTTATTCTTCTACCCTTGCCATACCTCTGGAATAAAAAGGTCATTGTTCTTGGGTAGGAAAATAATATTTTGCAATGTTTAATATTGTTTCTTGTTCTGATGTAAATAAAAGCAAGGTTGACACATTGAAAGTGCTGAAGGTTTTTGACCTGGACATTAGCCCTTTTAACCAGCTGCTCAGACGGAATCCTGCTGCCAAAGGTCACTCCCACTTTCACAAAATTGTAATCTTTAAGACTAGAGAGAAAAAGAATATTTTTAATGTGACATCAAGTTATAAGTTGAGATCTTTGTTGCCATGGAAATGGAATTTTTCTTTGCAGTGCTGGCCTTCTCTTGGCAGAAAAAGCCAGTAATATAATCAATAAGAAAGCAGTACTTCATTTTCCACACCCTTTTTGTGGTATAGGATTCTAAGCAAATGTATAAAGAACCATATTTAATGGGCCAAAAATGTCCATGGATAGAAATAACCCCTGTGGAATGAATACAAACCCAGTAAAATGTGTACCTATGCCTTCGTCATAGTCTGCTGAAGAATTTGCTACAAGTTTAAGTATACAGACCAACAATACACATGCATGTAAAATAGTTCTTGTCATCTAAAAATGCCTTGTCAATACATTTCTCTGCTTCTTTCAGCCCCATTTAATAATCTCTCCATATGTCCGAATTTTTTTTGATCAAAACCCAACATGAGTTGAGAATTACTTAGACCCTGCATTTTGGAATGAATTCCAACGACATAAATGGATTTCTCTTGAACATGGTGTCTCAAATTTGTGTCAAGTAACTTTCTGTTTTGTGACATCCTGTGATACGTTATTCTGTTACCATTTAAGCTGAAATTTCTCTGGCTTTGTTTTTCTTTGATCCTATCATCATCTCCTGGTCATCTTGAAGCCCTAGACTTTTTTCTTCTTCCTCGCAAAGGAACAGCACGGTAGAGAAGAACAATCATTTGGAGTTTTTACCACTTAATGGATCAATGAATGACATTCCCTCTTATTTGCCATGTATATATCAAAGAGTCAATAACCACTCCCTGCAGAATTCCACTTTTAGAATATGGTGATTCAAGTAGGGTCTGCATTTATATTTGTTTACCTGTGACAGCAGAAAAACACTGCTCTATGTGTAAAGGTCATCTCCTTCCAGAGAAAAACAAATGAAATAAAATAGGAGCAAGTAGATATGTGCCTAACCACTAGATCAGCCAAATTAGCCTTGGTGATTAATGAGATGACTAACATCATACTCTAGGACCAGGAGGGATAGCAAGAGGAAAGGGAATTGTAGCAGTCAATACTATATGCTCAGGAAGCGGACTTGGCCCAGTGGTTAGGGCGTCTGTCTACCACATGGGAGGTCCGCGGTTCAAACCCCAGGCCTCCCTGACCCATGTGGAGCTGGCCCGTGCTCAGTGTTGATGTGCGCAAGGAGTGCCGTGCCATGCAGGGGTGTCCCTGTGCAGGGGAGCCCCACCCGCAAGGAGTGCACCCTTTAAGGAGAGCCACCCAGTGCGAAAGAAAGTGCAGCCTGCCGAGGAATGGTGCTGCCCACATGGAGAACTGACACAACAAGATGAAGCAACAAAAAGAAACACAGATTCCCATCCCGCTGACAACAACAGAAGCGGACAAAGAAGACACAGCAAATAGACACTGAGAACAGACAACCGGGGTGGGGGTAGGGGTGGGGAGGAGGGAAGAGAAATAAATAAATAAATAAATCTTAAAAAAAAAAACAAAACTATATGCTCATCAAACTAATTTCTTCCTTCTCCAGGTGACAGTGCTAAACTACATTTCTTGGGCTTCCGTGCAGTTAGGTGAGGCCTTGTGCCTGAGCTCTAGTCAATGGTCAGGATACAGACCTACTTACCTCTATCTGCAGGAGTCTCTACCATCTTTCTCACTTTCCTGTTCACTAGATACGGAGAACCCAGAGGAGGATGCTAAGTCCTGGATGATGGCAGATTTACGGCATTATGGAAGAATCCTGGGTCCTTAAATGACTACATGGAAGCAGGATACCTCTCCACCTTATCCTCTGCCAGCCTGCACTGTACCAAGATGTGAGTGAAATCTTGTTAAATCGTTGATATTTTGACTTTTTGTTACACAAGTAACATTACTTATTGTGACTAACCTAGGAAGCTAAATGGATCTTGAAGTATCATTCGTTCTGTGAGTTCAGCTGATCCTAAGGCATCAAAGAGTAGGCTAAACTAATCTTTAATAATTCACACTAGGTTGAGGCATCTCATGGTGGACAGACACTGTTTATTGATCCTTGGGCTTAGGAACCTAGGAAGCAATATTCTTAACAGTTAGTGCAAACCTGGAACTGATGGCCAAACACTTAAATAAAAACTCTCCCCTTTCACTTCCCCAAACCCTCCATGCCTATGAAAGAAGGAACAAAATAAATAGCACCGAAAATACTGCCTCTGAAAGTTGGAACCCATAAATGTCATTTCAAGGGGGTGGGGAGGACATAGGAAGGAGAAAGGACCATTTATAACATCCAATCACTTTCAAATTATTCCCTCATCATTTATATGAGACTATCCTCATACAACACCACTTTTCATTTTGCAAATGTGTAGTGTGTAGACTTGCCAGGTTCAATGGGAAAGGTTTCCAAGAACATTAAATGTCAGGACTGGTTGGCTTATTGGTTTTGTTCTCTATAAATTCCCTTTTTAATTCAGCTTTGAATAATAACATTCCTCAATGTCAATGTGACAAATTAGCTTCACTCTTAATGGGGTGTGAGAATTGAGAAAGGAAGGTGAAAGTAGCCATGGTTCCCATCTTAGCAGAGAGAGAGAATTAAGTCTGAAAGACAGTGTTTATGGCTGTGAGGAGTAAGTGGCAGATGGGCAGATGAGTTATTGGATATTTTTTAAAAATCTATCACCGGATTCCAATGATTTGTTGCTGGTTTTTTTTTCCTTCCTTTTTTAGCGACTAGTACCCTGATATATGTAAAGCCTCAAGTAAGCTAAATGGACACTCCCCAGAGAGTGGATGGGAAATTGCTGGGAAGTCTGCCATGTTGTCCCGTTAAATCACTCTCAAGATCATTAATAAGCTAATAAGTTAGGGACAGCCTTAGAGACTCAGGCCCAGAATTCCTCCCCCACACCCACTCAGCCCAGCAGCAGCTCCACAACTCTATTTCTTCTCTCTCTTTTTTAATTAGAGAAGTTGTGGGTTTACAGAACAATCATGCATAAAATACGGGATTCCTATATATCAATCTATTAGTAACACCTTGCATTGGTGTGGTACATTTGTTATAATTGATGAAAGCATATTTTTATAATTATACTATTAATTATAGTCTACGGTTTAAATTAAGGGTCACTGTTGTGTTGCATAGTACAATGGATTTTCAAAAATTTTATTCTAATAACATATATACAACCTAAAACATATATACATATATAAAACATATATACAACCTAAAGCCCATGCCACAGTAACTTATATTCTAGATTCTAATTCTATGAGTTTGATCATTCTAATTATTTCATATCAGTGAAAAAGCATATAAAATTTGTCCTATTGTGTCTGGCTTATGTTACTCAACATGATGTCTTCGAGGTTCATCCATGTTAAGCATGTACTAGAACTTCATTTCTTTTTATGACTGAATAATATCCATTCTTCCATTGGTGGACACTTAGTGAAAAATGCTGCTATGGAATATCTTAGCCTACATGTGATATGAGGTGTTAAAAACTGCATTTTGACCTTTGATAAAAGGGGGAAATGGAAAGACAAATGAGTTTATATGGCTATGAGTCTCCAAAAAAGAGCTGGGAGGTCATCAGGGGGTGATGCTTATGCATGCCTCAGCAGGGTACCAGAGACAGCCAATGTAGATGGAAACCCAGGTGCTGGTTCTCCTGAGGGTTGCAGTGACCCACAGGTGTTATGGTCAAGGCAGATGGCACTGGACTCCAGGGCCATGCCAGTTGGCCCTACTATGGAGTTTGTGTTCCTGAGTGTGATGGAGTTGGACTCAGATATAACCTTTCTACACATGCCTCTTCTGTTACTTTTACTGGATCTGTGGTTGGCGTTTGGGTTGGTGTATACTCAGGAGACCTGAATCTCTGAACTGCCCATGTGACGGCCAGGCCCTGGGCCTCAGCAGACTTGCAGCTCCTACCCTCTGGTTTCTTGGACTTACCCTGGCCAGCTGACAGGGAGGTGAAGAGGGTCAACCACCACACTAGGGAGCCAAGAGTGCCTACAGCTACAAGCAGGAGAATTGCATCCATCATCCATGTGGAATCTAAGGCCCCTCTTGATGTAGAGGGGGACTGGACATAGCCATCCCAGGTCCACAAGATGGAGGACTAGAGTATGGATTAGAGTGGACTTACTGGTGTTCTGCTGGGGAACTATTATGCTTAGTAAAGGAAGAAACTGTAGTAGTGATGTGGAGAGGGTGGCCACGGTAGCTGCTGATGGTCGGGAGAGGGAAGAAGAGATGGTGTGGGGGCATTTTCAAGATTTGGAATTGTCCTGGGTGGTGCTGCAGGGATGGATGCTGGACGTTGTGTGTCCTGTCGTGGCCCACTGGGTGGACTGGGGGAGAGTGTGGACTACAATGGGGACCACTGTCCATGTGCTGCAGCAGTTCTCCAGAATGTATTCGCTGGGTACAGTGGATGTGCCACAATGATGGAAGAGTTTGTTGATGTGGGAGGGGTGGTGTGGGTGGGGTGGGGTGGGGTGGAAGTTTTATGGGGACCTCATATTTTTAAAAAATATAACACTTAAAAGAAAATAAAGAAAAAAAATAATGCTGCTATGAACATTAGTGTGCAAAGTATCTGTCCAAGTCCCTGCTTTTAATTCTTTGGGGTATATACCTAGACATGGGAATGCCCGGTCCAATGGTAATTCTACACTTAACCTTCTGAGGAACTGCCAAAACATCTTCCACAGCATCTACACCTTTTCACATTGCCACCAGCAACGGATGAGTGTTCCTGCATCCTCTGCAACAAGTCTAATTTTCCATTTTTTAAATAATAGCTGTTCTAGTAGGTGTATATGCCACCTCATGGTTTTGATATTGAACATCTTTTCATGTGTTTTTTGGCCATTTGTATGTCTTCACTGGAGACCTCTCTATTCAGGTCTTTTGCCCATTTTTAAATTGGCATTGTTTGCCTTTGTTATTGACTTGAAGGATTTCTTTACATATTCTGGATATTAAACCCTTTTCAGATACGTGGTTACCTTTTTGTTTTGTTTTTTTACTTTCTGGGTTTTTTTTCTTTTTCTTTTTCATTTTTTGTTGTTGTTGTTGTTTTTGGATATGTGGTTCTTAAACAATTTTCTCCCCCCCTTGTTCCCATTGCATAGGTTGTCATTTTATTTTCAAGGTAAAGTCCCTCAAGGAACAAAAGTTTTTAATTTTTATGAGGTCCCATTTATCTATTTTTTGTGTTGCTTGTGCTATGGGTGTAAAGTCTAAGAAACCACTGCCTAAACCAAAGTCCTGAAAATGCCTCCCTAAATTTTCTTCTAGGAACTCTGATAGTTGTGGCTCTTGTATTTAGGTCTATGATCAATTTTGAGTTGATTTTTGTAAATGGTGTGGGGTTATGGGTCCTCCTCCTTTTATTTGCAAATGGAAATCCAGTTTCCCCAGCACCAGAGACTATTCTTTCCCAATTGACTGGTCTTCTTTCTCAAAGCCAGTTGGCCATAAATGTGAGGGTTGATTTCTGAGCTCTCAATTCAACTCCATTGGTCTATATATCTGTCCTTGTGCTAATACAATGCTGTTTTGATGACTGTGCCTTTGTAATAAGTTTTAAGATTGGGAAGTGTGAGTCCTCCAACTTTGTTCTTTTTCTTTTTCAAGATGGCTTCGGCTACTCAGGGCTCCTTATCCTTCCATAAAGAGATGATGATTGGCTTTTCCATTACTGCAAAGAAAGTTGTTGGAATTTTTATTGGGATGTGTTTTAAAAAAACCCAGTAAGTCATTTTGGGTAGAACTGACAACAATACTTAGTCTTTTAATCCATGAACACAGAATGTCTTCCCAATTATTTAGGTCCTCTTTGACTTCTTTTAAGAATATTTTTAATTTTCTGTGTACAAGTCCTTCATATACTTTGTTAGATTTATTCCTAGATAAATTTGATTCTTTTAGTTATTGCAAATGGAATTGTTTTCTTGAATTCTTCAAGTTGTTCACTGCTAGTATATAGAAATACTACTGATTTTTGGGTTTGACCTTGCACCCTACCACTTTGCTGAATTCCTTTATTAGCTCTAGAAGATTTGTTGTGGATTTTTCAGGATTGTGTCATCTGCCTTTTATTTCTCATTCTTGCCTAACTGTTCTGGCTAGAACTTCCAGTACAATGCTGAACAATAGTGGTGGCAGTGGTCTTAGGTGTTTCCCTGTATAAAGGAGTCTAAATGCCCCTTTTGGTTTCCAGGAGATAGACTTTCTCCCTCTCCCAGGTGCTCCACTGCTAGACTTAAAGCAGGTAAGCCTTGGCCTGGGCCATCCACCTCAACTGTTTCTCACACTGCTTTCGTTTTATAGAGCTACTCTTGCCTGGAGAGCAAATTCCGGGTATGGCATGCCAGAGAGGGATTTTGCCACATCGGTCTTTATTAGCTGAACAAAGCCAGGGATCCACCAAGGGAGTGCCAGCTAGCTCCAAACTGCCCTGGAAAGGGGATGACGGAGGGGCCAGGAAGGGCGCCAGGAGCTTTTCCATGGTTCCCAAAGTGATGCCTTCTGTATCTGCCCCGTAAGTGCAGCCCCCAGCTGTCCTCTGCAGCTCTGAGGAAACTTACTGACTCTGTCTCCTCTGCCACCCCTGTCCAGGGAGGGTGAGAGTTGGGCCCCAACCATCTGAAGTAGTGGATCAAATCTGTGATCAGCTTCTGGCCTGTGCCCACACTTGATCTTGAGAAGGGGGTTTTCATGTCCCCTTCTGTCACCAGTAAGTTACCCCGGGTGCTGGGCCCAGCAGTGTGAGTGGGACCGAGGTGACGGTAAATGCATGCAGCAAGAACAAGTTACTGTATTTACTGTAATTTATCCACTCTTTCCTGGATGCTGTACAGTGATCTACTGGACTCTGGAGCTTTGAAATAGTTGATTTAGTTTCTGCCTGTTTAATAATTGCTCTGGTGGAAGAACTGATTCCGGGAGTTTCCTACTCTGACATCTTCCCATAATCCCCATTACACTATTTTATAACTTCTTGCCTATGGTTTCTAAACATTAAAGTTGGTACTGATGGGGTGATGGTGAAGATCAAATGTCAATGCAGATCCAATATTTGGTCAAAAAAGATTTTAATCTTTTTTTTTATACCTCCACTCTGTTTAAAACAAAAATTAAGTAAATGGCCCTTGTACATACATGAATCATATTATTCCAGGCTCTTAGAAAAAAAACTTGAGACTATGTTATCTGCATATGCAAAGCATATATAAGCCTTTGGGTTCAACATTTTTCTCATTAGAATAAAAGAATGTTACAACTGTAAAGGGCTTAAAATGCAATCTAGTGCAATTCCTCCATATTATAATGTAAGAAGCGAGGTTAAGTCACTTGGTCAAGGTCTGTATCTCTGATATGACCAACTGATTTGATATGATAAATACATGTGCACGCACACACACACATCCATACATATTTACGGAGGGAGAGGAGAAATGACATACTAATTTGCATGTTAGACCCTCAGATGTTGGGAAGCAATATGATGATATTTAAAATATCATATCCTTACTCATAGTGGCAACAATTAAAAACCACAGTAGGGGGGGTACTGGGTTCCTGGCCAGTGGTGCTCTGTCGTGGTCCCTAGGGGAGCAGCGACAGTCTCCCAGGTACAGTGGTGGGGACCGGGAGGGAGTGAGGGTTCAACAGTGAGCCCCAGATGCTAATGACTATGCTTGTGAGCTGATAAACCCAAAATAAGAACAAGGCCTAGAGCAACTTTGTGCCTGGGAATTTCCTTCTGTCAGCCTTCATGTTACTCAAATGTGGCCAGTCTCGAAGCCAAACTCAGCATGTAAATGCAATGCCTTCCCCCCAGCGCGGGACATGACACCCGGGGATGAGCCTCCCTGGCAACGAGGGACCACTATCAACTACCAACTGATGATGCAACTGGAAAATGACCTTATACGGAAGGTTCAATGCGGATCAGCAGAATATCCATGTCTACATAAAATACCATGACTTTAAAATGCTGTTTGACCTAAAGTAAGGGGGAAATGGAAAGGAGAAATGAGTTTATATGGCTACGAGTTTCTAAAAAAGAGTCTGGAGGCTGGCAGAAGGTTTGCCCTCATGCACAACTGAGCAGAGTCAGAGAGACAGATAAAGCAGATACAACCCCCAGATATTGGTTCCTTTGAGGGCTAAAGAGACCCATGGGAGTTATGGTCATGGCCGATGGGGTTAACTACCAGGGCAGATGGCCCCTCTTTGGAAATGGTGTTTATGTGTGATGAATCTGGACTCAGATGGGATCTCCCTTCATAAGACTTTCATGCTAATGTGCTGGAGGTGCAGTTAATGTTGGGGTTTAAGATATATTTAGGGGATTTGAATCTCTGGACTGACAATGTGATAGCCAGGTCCTGAGCCTCAACAGACTCCAGCACCTACAATCTGATCTATTGGACTTACCACACTCAGCTAAGATGGAGTTGAAGAAGGACAACCACCACACCATGGAGCCTAGAGTGATTACAACTGAAAATGGGAGGATTGCATCCAGCATCCAGGTGGAATCTGACCCTCCTCTTGACATAGAGGTGCAATGGACACAACCAATCCAATGTCCACATAGAAGAGGTGGCATTGGATTGGGAAAAGTGGACATAATGGACAAAGGGTATGGGGAAAGGCAGGAAGAGATGAGAGGTGGAGGCGTCTTCGGGACATGGAGCTGCCCTGGATGGTGCTTCAGAGGTAATCACCGGACATTGTAAATCCTCACAGGGCCCACTTGATGGAATAGAGGAGAGTATGGGCCATGATGTGAACCAATGTATATGAGGTGCAGAGGTGCCCAAAGATGTACTTACCAAATCCAATGGATGTGTCATGATGATGGGAACGAGTGTTGTTGGGGGGGGGGAGGGGGGGGGTGGGGGGGGTTGAATGGGACCTCACATATATATTTTTAATGTAATATTATTACAAAGTCAATAAAAAAAAAATTAAAAAAAAAAAAAAACAAACACATTTAAAAAAAAAATCATATCCTCAAAGCATGCATCTAGCAAAATTATTCTTAAAGTCTTGAAACCTAGGATTAGAAAAGCCCTTACTAAGGTTTTACCAAAAGGAAATTTGAATTGAGAAGATTTATTTCCTTGTATTCTCTTTCCAGGGATAGCTGCACAAATCAATGGAAGGCACATTTCCTATCGATTTGTCATAATATGCTCTTGACGGACATTTCTGTTTCCACTTAAAAATAAGACAAAGTTGTAAACTGAGTTTTAATTCCGAAGTCTCGTTAGAGTATTAAATACTGACACCAGCACAGTGGTTAGCACATTTATCTTTCACAATCGCTTTATATTACATGGCTTTGCAGGCCCGGGTAAGAGCTAGGACAGGAAAGAATAATGTACAGGCTTTGTTTATTTTAGCAACAGAACAGCAGTAGTAGTTCAAATGGTTAGAGAGAAGTTAACCAACCCCTTTCCCTCCCAATGCTTTGAAAGCAAGATTTAGGAATGGCCAAATGGATCACAACAGTAATGAATATGTGCAATCACCCTTAACAGGTCATCATGAAGTGAACAGTGGTGGCTCTAGAGAAAACAATGCCAGGTGAAACAAACAAAGAAAAAATCAGTTAGCCTGAAAAGGATATCAACCCTAGTTCTAGAGATTGCATCCTCTGACAGATTAGAAATACAAATCTAATACATTCGCCAAAAGCAGTGGAGCTACTTGCTCATTACTGGAGAGGGAAAATCTTCTTACACCTAGAGAAACCACTACCACTGAAGCTCTACAGCTTGCCTTGTGGCCAGGAGTTAGCCTGTAGTATATTTTGGCTCTGCAAGTGAGGAAGTGAACACGCGGGTGCAGAATGCCAAGGAAGAACTTACCAACTCTCCCCTCAGTCTATTCCACTATGGGCTCAGGTGGCCACAGGGAGTCGGGGTTAGGCTACTGCCTACTGAAACAGTGCCTGAGCACAGAACAAGGGAAGGCTGCCTGACATTAGGCATGAAATGGTTAAGGAACACCTTTGAAGATACACAGAAGTAGAGGTAGGGTAAGGTGCAGAAAGAAATATAACAGTTAACCAGAAAGTACCTATATGTTCATTTAATAGGGAAACAACTATTTCTACTTTGGACTCCAATCAAGAAGTTACTTTTCCCACCAAATGAAGCTCAAGATATCACCTCCTAGTTAGTCTACAGTCAGAGAAGAGAAGACATTGCATTGGAAGAGGACACAGGTGATGTGAGCTTCGGAAAATACAGACAGCCACAGCAGCAAAGCCAGGCAATCCTGGGCTAAGGGGAAGAGTAAGCAGCTGGAGTTCTGGAAAACCTGTGGGAGATACAACCTTCCTTTTGAAATACAGCAGTGAAGATCATATTTAAAAAGATCTTTGAGGAGGTATGTAAGCATAAACTAAGGCGAGAAAGTAAAATCTTATTGTCATCACGGGATCAAGAATATCATGGAAAAGGATCTGCAGTAAAATTGGTATTCCACTGAATTTCTCTTTAAAAATTTTTATATATATTTATGATTTGGCTAATTTATTACAGAATGTATGTAGCAAATTTGCAAACTTTAACCCATGGTACATATAACTTGGAAGTGCAAGTAGAAAGGTAATTTTTAAAATGTCATCTATAACTTACCTGGCCTTCCTTTTCCACCCTCATCTGCTGCTGCAGAGAAACTGTTACATTAGTCACAATCTTAGCCAATTTCCACTTAGCCAACTAGCTAAATTAACAAGCATCCTCCATTGCTTCTCTACATCATACTGACTAATTAGCCTGGTACACTGAGAACTCGAGGTAACAGGTCTCTCCTTGGGATATCTGTATATTGTCTACTTTCAAGAGTCAGTTGTGTTCCTAAATCTGTTTGTGGCATTTTATTTGTTATTTAATTACATAATTTAATTAAATATACTGTATAATGAGAAAATATGATTGTGAAGAGAAAGAACTATCTGTGTGAAAATTAAATCGAATGCTTTGAATAGATTTAATTAAGGCACATTTCCTTCAACAATGCTTTTTGAATTAGGTGTCATAAAGGCAATTGCAAAATATTTTTGAGAACTGTAAAAATCTAGGATCTTGACTCAAATTTCTTTTCAAGTATCTTAAATAATTCTTGCTCCCAAAGAGAAAATACAACTAGGAATTGTAGATAAAGCATCATGGGGGTGATTTATGCAATGCATAAGATACGTAACTCTAATTAGAAGATCAATAATGCAAAGAAAAGGTCTTGCCTTTCATTAAAAGATTGGTGTATGAATGAACATTTACATTAAATTAAAATAACTCTCTTCCTCGGTGCTGCCTACTGAGGTGGCCGCCATCTCCGACCTGGCATCATGGCTGCCCTCAGATCCCTAGTGAAGCCCAAGATCGTCAAAAAGAGGACCAAGAAGTTCATCCGGCACCAGTCAGACAGATATGTCAAAATTAAGCGTAACTGGCGGAAACCAGAGGCACTGACAACAGGGTGCGGAGAAGATTCAAGGGCCAGATCTTGATGCCCAACATTGGTTATGGGAGCAACAAGAAAACGAAGCACATGCTGCCCAGCGGCTTCCGAAAGTTCCTGGCCCACACCGTCAAGGAGCTGGAAGTGCTGCTGGTGTGCAACACGTCTTACTGTGCTGAGATTGCTCAGTGCTTCTTCCAAGAACCGCAAAGCCATCGTGGAAAAGCAGCCCAGCTGGCCGTTAGCGTCACCAATCCCAACGCCCGGCTATGCAGCGAGGAAAATGAATAGACAGCTTGTTTTCAAGTTTTATTTGTGTGAAATAAAAGCATAGAAAGTAAAAAAAAATTATAATAAAATGTCTAAGATACATATATATGATTATTTGTGATTCTGTTTTAACCACTTTTTAAAAATTATTGTTAACTGGTTCTAATCACACCTGATGTGATGCTTTTACTGTAACTAAATGTCCAATCCAGTTTAAAATCTAGTTCAACACAATAATTCAAACAGTCCCTTTAGAAAATATTCAGACTTCCTAATAGCTTCCCCTCTTCCTAGAATGGCATCCCAGTCTTCCCAGTCAGGAGAGGTGTGCTTGCAGCACTGGTGGGGAGCGGGGTCGCCAGGCATTGTGCCAGTCTTTCATATGCACTACTCGGCACCCACGGGTCTACAGTGAGGCCCCTTGCTCCCCGTCGCCATGTGCCGTCTGGCCTCTGATGGAGAAGAACCAGGCAGGTGCCTTCCTTCTCCTGCAGCAATGCTCCCAGGTAGCCTGGTCATTACCCCTCTGCTGCTCCAGCTTTTCCCTCTTCTTTGGCTGGATGGTGATCCTGGAGTCTGTGTCACAACTCCATCCAGCCCCCAGCCCAATGGCATCTGTTATGATGTGTCTGCTCCTCTCCTGGCTGTCCTTGCTCATGGTAATTGAGCTGCTCCTTATCAGCTTGGAGAATTTCCACACCATGCTTCTCCCTACTCCCCAAGGAGAGTACAGAGATAGACTCCTGTGCAGTAGAGCTTCCCTGAATTCCTCAATCCCCCACACCAGAGCTCAGGGAGAACAACTCTGGAGATGCCACTTGTGTTCACTTCTGGGTCTTGCCCCCTTTTCATTCTCCTTCTCCCCTTCTTTACCTGGCTAAACTAGTGGCAGACCTTTCTTTTATTTCTTACAATACATGGTTTTCCTCCTGACCCCAATCATCTCCACACTAAAGGAGCTTGTTCTCTCTACACCTAAGGAGCAGATTCAGGACTTTCACAAGGCTTCTCATTCCTCAGTGCCTGCTTTCTAGCCCACTGTCTTGCCAGATCCCCTGCATTGGAGCAAAAGGAATGATGTACCACAATGAGACCAAACTTAAGGGGAGGAGAGGAGGTTGCACTGGTTTAGTATATGTGAATTTATTTATTCATTTATTTATCATTCTTAAGTAAGGATCCAAGCATTCACAACTAATACTTTCATTCTGGTGTCTGAGGATGCCCGTGCCAGAGAGGACAAAACTAAGTCAGAAGCACCTTTTGCAGAAACAGCCATCTTATCAATACATATTTTGTTCTGGGCATGCTTATGCCCAAGGGTTATCCTCCCTGCACTCAGAAGGCTTCAGTGAAAGGACATGTGGATTCTAACGCACCTCAAACAGAGCCTTATGCTGCCGGGGCAGGGAAGAACAAGTTTTGCTAGGTGAAGGAGTTTATCCAGCATACACAGGCAAAAAGAGACATAAGTCAGTGTGTTTAAGGCTACAAGACTATTAAAGCATGGAAGTAAAATACCTGATCATGTACCTTCAAACCAATAGACATAAAAACCCCAGTATGACAACAGTCTACATCTACCTAATGACCCCGAGATTCCTAGAATTTGCTTCTCTTGTTTGCCTAATGCTCAGGTTTGCCCAGTGATAAACCCTTCACTGGAACCTCAGACCATTCCTGTGAAATGCTGGCTCCCAGCAGGACTTTCTAAAGAACCCGCTCACTCTTTTAAGCTCAAAGAAGCTCTCCAGGGAGAAATCACAGTTAAGCATTTTCCTAGATAAAAATGAAATTTCATCTTTCATATTCTGCTTAGGATTATCAGTCCTGCAAGGAAAAGTTCACCTTCTCTGTCCTCAGTGCAGCCTGGTTAATGGATCTACCACCAGGAAGAAAGGACTCTGCTTCCATTAGCACTGGAAGGAAAAACCAGCATCAAGTACAGGCAGAAACTATTAGACCTTGATGCAATGCACAGATAAATGGTAGCTTGTTGTAGATAAAGCCAAGTGGAGTGAAACCTATGAGGCAGATTACTGGGTGGGAGAATATGGCATTTGGAGGCAAAGGCTATTGCCAGGGGTCTCTGGTGATTTACAGTATCCGTAGCTCTATGCTCCGGGCAAAGAGACCTCTCTGAACATTAAGTTTCCATTTCAATATCAACCGTCTTCAAAATTTCAGGCCCTAAAGCATAAAAGTGAAGTTTAATTTTGGTCATTGTCGAGACACTGATAAACAGAACTTCACAGGACTGGACTCCAAGTTGCTTTATATTGGCTAGTTCATCTCTACTCCAATTACCAAAGTCCAAAAAGAATATGGTGATAATAAATGGCCATTCCCCCTCCTCCGCTTAACCAAAATTTGTGCTTCTGGATTTAAACTACTGAAAGCCTTATTTTCTTGAAGGTAACTCACTTTTCGGCACTCCTTGAAAGCTTGTTTAACTGTGCCTAAAAATGTTTCTTTCCTTGGAATGAGTCCAGGCTGCTGGAGGGGCCACTCCAGGGATGAAGAAATGTCCCTAATCATTCAGTATGATTTAGAAACAATGCAGATTTTGCCTCCAAAAGGCACAGTACTAAGGAAGGAAACTGTCAACTAGAGGGAAATTAAATTCACATGCGTGTGAGCAGACCCACATCCACACTTTCCTGATATGGAAAAGAAGTTCACAGCAGCCATAGAAGCAGCAACATAGCACCTGAGTCGTTGCTAGGGGAAGGGTTCTTTCTTTTTCCATGATAAAGAAAAATTAAGAAACCTGGAGTGGTGGGGCACAGGTGAGGCTACCTCAGGCTCACCTTTTCTGAGATAGGATAATCGATCACAGATGAGTCTGCTTTTTACACATACTAACACTTGGTATAATCAAGTTCCTATGGTTATCTAGTTTTCTATGCTAAAGCTAAGTCAAAGATAACTTTCAGAAAAGAATTTATCTGCTATAGATTGTCCTTTCTGAAAACAATTGGGAAAAGGTCACTAATTCTCTGAAAAATGACTATATCAAGTGCTTTTTGGACAAAACTGCCCAATAGTACCATACAACATTTGTTTCACACAAGAAAGTCAAAGCATGATCATAAAGAAAATCATTTTTAAAAATCTATCCAGGACTTCTTTAGTTTTCTTTTGTTAGCCAATTGATTCTACCTGGAAGCACCAACTGTCATTATTGTCTTATTCTACCAGATCCCTCTTTGCTCTTATAATAGTCATTCATGGGATTCAAGTAATTCTCCAACATGCCTTTCAATGACTTCATGAATTCTGGACTTGTAAACAGTAAATACTTAATAATTTCTATGATAAGGGGCAGAAGAGAGAATGTTTCAAGGCAGGGCTCTGGAGCCAGGCTGCCCAGGGTCTGTTTTTGGTTCTGCCATTTTAAACTATGTGACCTTCGACAAATTGCTTAACTCTCTTTGCCTCAGTTTCCTCAGCTTTAAAATGGTGATAACTACCTCACAGGGTTGCTGTGAAACTTAAACACACTTAGAGCAGTGCTTGACACACAGGAAGCACGATGTTGGCTATCGTCATCGTCATCATCATCCCAGTCTGTACGGAGGGGATCTCTACCTGCAGGAATCCAGGGAGGTGAGTATAAACCAGGGAACTTTCCACACCACAAGAGGTAAATGAGGCAACCAAGCAGGTCAATGAGTGAATGGGTAGTTCTCCACCAGGAAACTGTAAAGAGAGCCATCTGGACATCTTTAAACTATTCTCTAAATGTTGAAGCCTTATAAATAGGATAATTAGTGATGTATCATTTATGCTTGGCTGATTTAAGCATTATGCTTTTTCAGAAAAGTGTACTGAATGGGGTCCATCCATAAGTGTGACCAGATGAACCTCTAGTTAGCCAAAGTTTATGCTGTTTTCCTTGATGCTTCCAGGCAACACTTCTCAAAGCTTTTCACTAAAGAATCCCTAAAAGATAATGAGAATGAACTAATACATACCACTCCCTCACCCCACTCCCACGTTCTGGAGTTTGTGAGATAATGAAAGTGGCCTCGCTAAGTGGGAAATTTCCTGCTTAGACTCACCATTAAAAGCCCTGCCAAGATGGAGTTGAAGAAGGACAACCACCACACCATGGAGCCTAGAGTGCCTACAACTGAAAGCAGGAGGATTGCATCCAGTATCCATGTGGAATCTGAGCCTCCTCTTGACATAGAGATGCCACGGACATAACCAATCCAAGGTCCACAGAGAAAAGGTGGCATTGGAGTGGAGTGGGAAAAGTGGACATGGTGGCTGATATGGGTATGGGGAATAGCAGGAAGAGATGAGATGTGGAGGCGCCTTTGGGACTTAGAGTTGCCCTGGATGGTGCTGCAGGGGCAATCACCGGACATTGTAAATCCTCCCAGGGCCCACTGGATGGAATGTGGGAGAGTATGGGCCATGATGTGGACCACTGACCGTGAGATGCAGAGATACCCAGAGATGTACTTACCAAATGCAATGGATGTATCATGATGATGGGAGTGAGCGTTGCTGGGGGGGGAGTGGTGGGGTGGTGGTGGTGGGGTTGAATGGGACCTCATATTGTTTTTTTAATGTAATATTTTTACAAAATTAATTAAAAAAAAAGAAAAAGAAAAAAAAAAAGCCTTGCCAATTTTGCATTATTTTCCATAATATGTCCATACCACTTTAATATAAACTTTAAAATGTTTATCATAAAAAATGAAACTTATTTATATTATCTCCCTTCCTTCCCCTACAGCCTCAAACAAAACTGATGTTCTCAGAAGGCACAATGAGTTTATTTTGTACCTTGTTTACTTTCTTTACGTACCTAGAGAAGGTAGACAAACTATAATACAATGTGGAAGAACAGATTAATGTAAACCCAACTATCACCATCACTGTCCATCTGGTGATGAATTACCTAAATGTCAGAGAGAGGACTTACTCAGAAATAATGACCTCAGAGTCACAATGGAATAAATAAAACAATAAAAAATATTAACTCGTGACCAACATACCACACAGGGCTGCCTCTTGCTAATAACACTGCTTTCAGTTTCGTAATCTTCATTACGTGCCTAATTATTAGGAACATGGGCCAGGGTGAGATGAGATTCAATTGTTGACTCTCGGGGGGTGGACAAAGCAGTCCATAGATTAACCACGTCCAAAAGGCATGCATGGACAAAACATTTGTCAAAAAGTATACTGGTATTCTACTATAGAACTATTGTGACTAGTAATGGAAGAAACTGTAGCACTGATGTGGAGAAAGTGGCCACAGTAGTTGCTGAGGGCAGGCAGAGGGAAGAAGAGATGTGACGTAGGGGCATTTTCGGGACTTAAGAATTGTCCTAAATGATATTGCAGGGACAGATGCAGGACACTATATATCCAGCCATAACCCACTGAATGGACTGGGGAGAGTGTGAACTACAATGTAAACATGCAGTGCAGCAGTGCTCCAAAACGTATTCACCAAATGCAACAAACACGCCACAATGATGAAAGAAGTTGCTGATGTGGTAGGGGAGGGGATGTTGGGTGTGGGGTATATGGGAAACTCTCATATTTTTAAATATAACATTTTTTTGTTATAAAAGATCTATGTATCTTCAAAACAAAAACAATAAAAAAAAGGTAAAATAGTCACAATTCAGCAAAAATATCTATTCCTTTGAAGGCACCCATTATTGGAAATATAAATTATCTTTCTTACCATGTCTTAGAGACATCTCTCCTTCTCCACAAAAAAACCCATAAGAGTAAAAGCATCTTTTAACAAAATTTGACCTTTTAGAAACTCTATGATTTTAATATTTTGACCATCTCTTTGTTGAATATGTATCATGTTTGGTGCTTGTACGCCACCAGTGCCTACATTATTTAGGCTTTTGGATGATGTCTGTAGAATGTTAGTGTGCTCCTGAATATTGGATACACTCTTAAATTAAACATGTTTACAATTACAATTTCTGTATCATATTTTGACTAGTTTTAGTTTAACCATTCTTTGAATTGTCTGTGATCTTTCCTCTCCCCACTTAATGTCTCATTTAATTGAGAGTTGGGAGATCCTGGAGTCTAGTAGGGATTTAAACAAGCAGCATCTTAGAAACTTTCAATTTAGTATTTTTTTAATTCCCCATTGATCAGACATGGAATGGTTCCCTAAAAGATTTGGACAGCTTTGACTGTCTACCCTTTTCTTCTTTTTACATTATAGACCCTGTGTGCATTCATGAACAGTGTGAATGTTTTCTTTTTAAATAGTAGTTATGTAAACTCAACTAAAAATGCTTAGTTTGGAATTCTAAAACAAGCCTCCCAGAAAGCATGTTACCATTTTTACAACTGGAGGGAAAGTAATATTAAGTCATTTTTACCATGAAATTTTAAGGAAACTGTTATTTTAATTAAAATGAGACTGCTGTGATGTAAAAGTTAGCCCTCTCTCCATGTCTCCCTACTGTTAACATCAGAGTGGTATTGAAATAATGAATGCATTGTTAATGAACCCAAGAAAATAAAAACGTTAGTATCTGATCCTGCCCTTGTTTCCAGTACATCTGTGCTCAGATGGCCTGTTGTTATTCAACCAGCTAATCACCAGCTTTTGTTCACATCACTGTGTTTTTACTCATTGGGGCTAATCTACACAGCCATCTGCTATTTGATAGATAATTGCTTTTTTCAAGTCCCTGGAGCCCGCCAGGCATCTCAGAGGAAAAGGAACTAGATACATCCTTCCAGGTAGAGCAACAACTGGAGCCAAGACGGAGGAATGTTTAAAGTGAGGATTCATCAACTGGAGTAGAGGTTCTGCCCAGTGCTATAAGGAACCTGGGGTTTATATGGACAATGATGATTCTGGTAACACTCTTCAGTACGACTTACTGTGCAGTGTGCTTCCACTTTCCTTGGTAGCCTCATCCATCACTCTCCTAGTACCTCAGTGCCACTATGTCTCCGGCTTTAGATGATCCGGTCCCCCCACCTGAAAGAACTTTTAGCTCAATGTATCTCTCCAATCCCCCCAAATCCCAGGTCATACTCTGAAATCCAGATCAGTAAAAATTTACATATCTCCCTAGATGGCAAAATTAATTATCCTTTTTTTTATATTCCTAAAGAACCATTTTCTTCTCCTATAGCATTTGTGTGGGAAACAAAGGCATGCTGTTTCCATGGTAGCAAGTTACTTTCTGACCACTGGGTCATGCTGTCCCTGGAGATGTACGTGCAGGTGGCTAATCTCTCTGGGAAACATAACATTCCAGTAGAACCCAGACTTGATATTGCAAGTAACCTGGGCAACAAGATTTATGAGTATACTTGTTTCAATAACATAATAGAACATCTTGGGCTTTAGTTACTCTCTTATCCATTGTGCACTGTGTTTTCATTAATGAAGTTATGGGAATAGTTAGCTAGAATAGTTGCTGGTTCTCACAGTTGCTTGGGATATATAAAGAAGCCCCTGATATTAATAAACTTGTCTGATGAGCTTGAGAAATCAATGCTCGCAGATCCCCTGATCCCAATCTCTCTTTGTCTTTCATTCCTGATACCCTTCGGGTCCGTTGACTCCGACATCTGGCGCCTGACGTGGGGCCCGAAGTAGTGACTGCAGCAGAGATTCTTCCAAGGCAGTATTGGGAACGCGGAACTGAAAACCTTCCTGAAAGGTTGAGGCATCCATCAAAGGGTGACTGGAGTCTGACCACACAGTGGTAAGAATTTTAATTAATCCTGTTTTCTGCTAGCATCAGGGTATGGGTAATCAACCAGGATGGCTGGAAGAATACTCACAGGTACTAAAATCTCTTTTAAATACTGTCGGAGTCTCAGTAAAAACTGCTAATTTACTTCAACTTTTTGCTCTAGTACAAAAACACTGTTATTGGTTTCAGCCACAAGGAAAAAATCTTTTAAATCTTAAACAGTGGAAACAAGTAATGAAGGCGCCACTTAGAGCATACCAAAAAAGATAACTATACCCCTGTCGGTGTGAGCTTTAGGACAACAAACTGCAGCAGCCCTAGATCCTTTACAGTCTAAAGAAGGAGAGAAAGATAAAATTACTATATTTGCTAAGCCCATAAGTAAATTTGAAATGAAAGAAAGTAAATTGGAACAAGAACAGGAAGTTGAGGCAAATGGGGAACCATCAGGTTTTTTCCCTCATCCTGACATTAACCCTTTCATCAATAAAAGCTCAGTGAAGTGTCCTAATGAAACATCTTCTGTGTATCCAGTACAACCCTCTGCACCTACTGAATTGCCTTCTGTTACTAAGCCTAAATTAGAAATGTTTTCAGATGTTGCCAATGCTTTGCCTTATGTTAAACAATTATTATCTGCTTTCCCAGTAACATTGCATGCAATACCACCAGATACAAAGAATCTGCAAGGGGGTGTCGAGTTTCATCCTGAGCCAATACCTTTTAAACTACTGAAAGATTTTAAATGGGCAAAAATACTGAATAAAGTCCTTGTTAGTGAAATCAGGCTTGTAAGAAAGCTCTCTCTTAAAGTGTTCAATAAGATAAGGAAACTGTTCTGGCAGCAACTCTGCAACCCCCCTGCTGTCTACATGACAATGTAGCTGTGGGCTAGTGGGGGTTAATAGAGTTAAGCCACTGAAAAAAGAGAAAAACATGGCAACAGTGGTGTTCTGTTTTGTTTCCATGCTAATTCTGATTGGGCTTATTTAACCAAGATAATAAAATCAGTACAAAATTTTTATCAAGGTTTAAAAAGGAATTTTCAGTTTTAAATCAATAGTTTACTGCTGAACTTCAAGTCTCAGTATAGTGTTACAGAGTAATAATCCAAAAATGTGTGTTAACGGTCTGTCTAAACTGCTAAATTAGAGCTTAACTACATTTATGCTGCTCAAGTTATCTTAACTGATTTCTGATAACTAACAAAAATGTTTCCAAGTACAAGCTTGCATGTTACAGGCAACATGGATTCCAGAAGAAATCTTAAAAAGTAAACTCTAAAATGTGATATAATGGAGAATTTAAAAACAGCTATACCAAGAAAGTAAGAATTATGAGTTAATTGCAAACTGTATGTTTCTGTTAATATGTTGTAATTGTTCTGTGTTTGTCTGTTTGTTCAATGTCAGTGTATATTTTGATACCTCCAGATGGTAATATAATAAAAATTTTAAAAAGAGCTCTATTCAAATGGCCAAAAATTAAATAAGCACTTATATTAATACTTAAGTTTAAATGTTAATAAGATCTCTACAATGATAAAAATTGTAAGTCTTCATTAACAAAATTACTATAAGTCTTTTTATAAAAAGTTGTTCTTGCCTAGATTGAAATGAATAGCTTATTTTTCTTCACAGGATAAAATGAAGGATGCAAAACTTAAATGAATATTAAAGATTAAAAGTTTGTGGAAATGCTGACTGAAATTTAATAAGTTTTTTCTAAAAAGTGTGTTTTGTCCTAAAGTAGGATGGCTAATTTTCATAAACTCTTGGAACTTAAATGCAAGTTGTAAAAGGTATTGTGGTAACTTTAAGTAAGGAAATGTGTTCTGTGAAGGTAAAATTTGTCTTAAAATAATATAATTATAGTCCATATGGTTATAAATAATTATAAGAAGTTTTATGAAGCATTGTTTAAATTAAAGTGTTTAAATGGCTAATTCCAAAAAGTCATTATTAAACAAACCTGAATTAATAATAATAATAAGAGGTAATTTTATAACAGGAAAACTCGTCGGCAGCCAGCCTCCCCTGTCAACGTGCTTCTAGGAGACTGTTTCTAGTATTGCATGCTACTAAATATTTAAAGTAAAAAAAAAAAAAAAAAAGTTTATTATTTCAACAAGCTTGTTTAGTGTTAATGGTAACTGTATGTTGTAAGAAGTTTGCTTGGAAACAGTTTCCAAAATGGTTTTGGTAACTTACCTATGTAGAATGTATAAAATGTGTTTTTATTATTAAGGAAACAGGAGATGATTTTGTCCTAAGATAAAATGATTGATTATTGGGAAAGAGTAGAATGTGGAACAAAACCTAGGTGAATACTAAAATGTAGAAGGTTCGTGGAAAAGAAATTTTTATGATTAAAGTTAAATAAAATTTGATGGGTCGATCTATAAAATTTTAAAAGGTTTAGTATTAAGCAGTATACTAATGCAAAGTTAAAATTTTGTTCTTTCTCAAAGCCTCTCAAATCATTAATCTGTTTTGGTAAAAGTTTTTATCCTGAATAATCAGTATACAAAGAAAGTCTGTTTTATCAAAATAGCTTCTTGTGCTTTAACCTTATCATTTCCTCGGTGTTCAAAAAAGGAAGTCTTATCTCTTTTAAAGGAACACAATGTTCAAAACTGCTTTCTCAAAACCAAATCCTGAAAAGTAGCCTTTTATTCCAAACTAATTATAAGAGATTTGTTCTTTTACCTTCAAAGAAAAATTAAAGTAATAGTTAAGTTCATTTAATATGTTATAAGTCGAATAGAAGGTGTTTTAAAGTGTTATAAAATTAACAAGTTTCTTCTTTCTTTTAACCCTCTGTTAATTAAAGTTGTATGAGTAAAAGGTTCCTATGAATGCTTAAGAGTGTATAAAGTTACCAATATTTCAGCGTAATATTAAAGAGAAGTACAATGTGGTTAATTATGGTTTTAATTATTATAAAAGAGTATGTGTCACAAAACAACCTCTTATTATAGATTAAAGTAACAACACTGTAGTATGCAGCTATCCCAGACACTGCTAGTTTGTTGCGAGAAGTTAATGTCCAGCTGTGTTGCTATCACTTTGTTTTAAAACTTGCTAAAACTTTCTTTAGTGTCTTCTTAAACAACTCAAGCCAGCTGCATTCCTCTATCTGTAAAAAACCCAACAACAGACTTTTGCAATGCTTTTCAGGGCTGTGTGCATAGCCCAACCATCTTGGACAGTATTTACTGATAATAGTAGTAATGGAAAAGCAGCATACGTTACTTCTCAGAAAGAACAGGTTTGACAAACTCCTTATTCGTCTGCTCAACGCACAGAGTTTTCAGCCATCATTAAGATTTTACAAACATTTCAAGAGCCCTTGAATATTGTCTCTGATTCTCAATATGTGGGTTTAACTGTAGCTCATATTGAAACAGCTCATATTTTTATTATTAATGATCTCAACTTCTTGCCAACCTTCAAGCTCTCATTTGGCAAAGAAGTCAGTCCATATATATTACTCATATCCGGTTTCATTCTTCCCTTCCTGGTCCTCTAGCTACCCGAAATGCAAGAGCTGATTTATTAGTAGGATGTTTGCAAGATGCCAGTAAATATCATGCATTGACTCATATTAATACCAAGGGACTTAAACATAAATTTCCTCAATTAACAAAACATCAAGCTCAAAATTATTAGCACCTGTCCCACCTGTGGACCCTTAACTACAGTGCCTTTTCAGGCTGAGACTAATCCCAGAAGCCTGGCTCCTAATCAACTGTGGCAGATGGATGTTACTTACATACCATCATTTGGTAAATTACGATATGTCCATGTTTGCATTGATACTTGCTCTCATTTTTTGTGGGCTACTACACAAAGTGGTGAACGTTTTCATCATGTTCGTTCCCATTTGTGGTCTGCTTTTCCTGTGATGGGACGCCCCTTGAAAATTAAAACTGATAATGGCCCTTCTTACACTAGTAAGCCTTTTACTTCTTTTTGTTCTATGTATGCTGTTGAGCATATTACTGGTATTCTATATAATCCTACAGGTCAAGCCATAGTTGAACACAGCCATCATACCCTAAAAACTATGCTTTTAAAACAAAAAGGGGGAGATGATGGTATTATAACACCTAAAGATCAATTGGCAAAAGCTTTATTTACTTCGAATTTTCTTAATGTTTATAATTCATTGACACCTGCAGGATGTCACTTTGGAAAATGTCAGACATCTACAGTGGACACAGGAAATGAAGATCAACCAATATTCTGGAAAGATATTTTAAACAATGAATGGAAAAAAGGCAGGATTAAAGTGTGGGGGTGAGGATATGCTCTTGTCATTTCAGAAAATGGAAAACAAATTTGGTTACCTGCGAAGAGGATTAAACCTCGGAATAAAGAGCTGGGGTCTCCTGCAACTTCTGATGATGGTGATAGTAAGTAATGAGGAAGTTGCCGGTAATTACACTTATTGGGCCTACATACCTAACCCCCCATTACTTAGAGTGTTAACCTGAAAAGATCCATTCTTTCATATATATCTAAATAAGACCCATATATTCCCTGGACCAATTGATGATTGACTGCCAATTAAACCCTATGAAGAAGGACAAAGAATCTATAATCTCGTATTACCATTTGATTATCAACCCTTATGCATGGGTAACCATCCTTCCTGGATGTATGTTAAAAACTGGGCCATAACTGTCTTCAAAAATAATACTCAGTTTATTGTGACTTTATTTCCCTCTTACGATTTAATCATGACCAAAAATCCTACTTATGATTGTCCACAAAAAGACAGTAGGGATAAAGAAGGATGGCAAGCGTGCCATATAGGAAGAGGATCTGTCATTTTTAATGATTCCTATGGAATAGTGTGGGAAAGTGCCCCTATGGGGAGTCCCATTGAATATAATGACAGATTTATTTGGCATGGCCTAAATAGTAAAGGACAACAAAAAATTTTTATTAAAAATAATAGTGTTTGGAAACAGAAAGGGAAATGGATCCCTTCTCCATGGTGTAATACTACATCTATACACAAGCAGAAGAATCTGTGGAAAGTTTTTCTAGGAATAGCTCCTACTATAGAATGGATTGGGAATAATAGTAAGAAGGGTCAATATCTGCATTTAAATCAAATTCATCATTTTCAGGCATGTGTAAGAGATCCTTATGTGTTTGTGGTTGGAAAATTAACTATAACCAAGAATGCTCTATTTCATAAAAGTGGGGCTCTGCATACCTGTTTGTCTGAGAACATTTTACAGAATGGAGATTTCATTACAATGGCTCGAAGGTGGTGGGGAGTGTGGATTCCAGTGCAACTAAACTGAATTTGGCAATCATCACCTGATAGTCAACTGCTGTTCCATATGGCTCAAGAAATCCTGAAGTGCTCAAAGCGATTTGTGGGACTGATAATAGCTGGCATACTAGGACTGATTGGTGTCACTGCAGCTGCCGCTACAGCTACTGTGGCCTTGCATAAGATGGTGCAGACTCAACAATATGTTCATGAATGGCATAAGAATGCTAGTGACTTATGGCATAGTCAAGAACATATTGATGAAGAATTAAATAGTAGAGTTAGTGATTTAGAATAAGCAGGTTTACATCTTAGAGATCAAGTATATAACTTAAATCTACTAAGGGGATTGAAATGTGATTGGAATGAAAGTAACTTTTTGTATTACTCCACTTGCTTATAATAATTCTATGTTTGATTGGGAAAAGATTAAAAACCATTTGATAGGTCATAAAGGTAATATGTCATTAGAAATAGAATTACAAAAAAGAATATTAGAAATGTCTCATAATCAAATTGATGTAGCTGATGATAAAGATATCTTTAATGATTTAATTTCTCATTTTAATAAGTTTAATCCAGTAGATTGGTGGAAGTCTCAACATTTTTTATTAGCATTAGGAATAGGATTTTGTGTATTAATCTTGTTGCTCATTGTTGCTGCTTGCCTGGGACGAGAGAAGTCTGTCAAAGACTGCACCATGTTGACGCAATGGGACAAGCTAACAATTTGGTACTTGCTAAAACCCTGATATAGTTCCCCATGGTCAGAGCGCTTGGCTGGTAGTCAATGACGGGTAAGACTCTCAGAGGAGGGCAACCTAAAACAGGCAGCCACCCTGACTAAAACAAAAAGGGGGAAATGTGGGAAACAAAGGCATGCTGTTTCCATGGTAGCAAGTTACTTTCTGACCACTGGGTCATGCTGTCCCTGAAGATGTACGTGCAGGTGGTTAATCGCTCTGGGAAACATAACATTCCAGCAGAACCCAGACTTGATATCTCAAGTAACCTGGGCAACAAGATTTATGAGTATACTTGTTTCAATAACATAATAGAACATCTTGGGCTTTAGTTACTCTCTTATCCACTGTGCATTGTGTTTTCATTAATGAAATTATGGGAATAGTTAGCTAGAATAGTTGCTGGTTCTCACGGTTGCTTGGGGTATATAAAGAAGCCCCTGATATTAATAAACTTGTCTGATGAGTTTGAGGAATCAATGCTTGCAGATCCCCTGATCCCAATCTCTCTTTGTCTTTTATTCCCAATACCCTTCGGGTCCGTCAACTCCGACATATTTGGAATATTTTTGTATTCTAGGAATGATTCTGCTTTATTCCAATTGTGTTCTGTGCTTCCGAGAGGCAGCAGAGCCCAGTGGTTAAGGAGGTGGCTCTGGAACTAGACTGCCTGGGTTCAAATCCCAGTTGTCACTTGAGCTAATTACTTACCCTCCCCGTGGCTCTGTAAAATGGGAATAGTAGCATCTACTCATAGGGTTGTTGTGAGGATTAAATGAGGCACAAGTGTCACAGTACTTGCTTACAGGAAGTGCCATTTAAGTTTTTGTAAAACTAATTTTACAATGAACTCCTTGAGGGAAGGGACTGTCCCTTCCCAGATCCTTCCCCACATAAACCTACAACAAAAACCCATGTGTGCCTATACAAGTGTTTCTACTATTCCTCTGTCCAGTTAGGAACTTTTTAAACAGTGAGCCCTCTTGCACTACTCTAGTTCCTCTGGCCTCTATTTGGATCCTCCCTGTAGCCAATCAGCAGCAAGCTTTGCTTTCATTCAATTAGCTCAGTTCACCATCCAATCCCCAGCCCAGCATCCTAACTGTTTGGAGACAATGAACCCTAGCCCACTGCAGCCCTGTGGCCTATGCCACGTAGACTCAATTCTCCATGACCCCATTTCCCTGGGTTTACTGTGCTGTCATCTACATTGTGGTGGTAAATCACCTGGATGTCAGACCATCCCTGTCTTCCAGGGCCTCCATCAGGTACCAAGCAGGAAGGGATGGAACAAGTACCAGAGCTGCTGCCAGGGAAATGCATGGGCAACCCTACAACCCTTACTCCTTCCAGAGAAGCTGCTCTCAGGGGTCCCCAGTTTGCAGCGTCTGGAGGATAAGTGAGGACTCCAAGCCAGGAAGCCACAATGGATCCACGGTGACTAGGGAGAGAGCGTCCAGGATGGGTCACAGAGAGCAAACTGAAAAGAACAGAGCCATAGGTGTGAAGAGTACTGGTGGGGAGTTGGAGCTGGAGTTCAGGGCCTGTAGAATCCCTAGAACTCCGGGAACACTGCTTCAGACACTTTTTAGGAGGAGAAACAGGCTCAGAGATCACATCTGTACGGGAACCCAGCAGGATGCTTCACACACGAGGAATTGAATACTGTGTTTTCCTCTGAATGAATGACTGCATGGATGCAGCTGGGATAAAACGACTAAGAAAGAACAGGATATAATTAAGCTATTTAAAGAAGAATATTCAGGAATCTAACAGGTTTGTGATTTCCAAATATCAGTCATTTTCCTGCTACCCTCAAGAAAGGCCATATCATTGTACTAGAGTACATTTATTTACCACTATATACTTACTATGAAAATGCATATTAAATTAAATACTTCTTAAAAATGTGACTGTGTACCATCTCAATCATATTGTGTGCCCCCTGGTACACACGGCTTACTTTGGGAATCACTGTTAAAGTCCTTGAAAAGGTGGAATCCAAAGGCTTCTGCGTTGACCAATGAGCAGACTGACTGTCAGGTTACTCGTTAGTAGAACAGCCCTTGGCTTTCCGAGCTCCACCATCCCCAGGCACTTGTCCGATGGATTCTGGTTAGATCTGGCAGTAGCAGAAAACTGGAGGGGAAAGCCAGGGCATTTCTGCCCCACCCTCCAGCTCCTGTGAGGGAGCAGCTCCCAAAGGGCAGCCCCACCATGGTTCTACCTCCTGCCATACACCTCAGCTACCGTCATTTCTCCCCTTCATCACTCCAGTCCCAAAGTGATGCTGGACTCTGTTTCCCTCCTTGGCTTCTTACGACATGTCAGGACTCGTTCCATTCCCGTGTGGTTCACCCCGGATTAGGCTGTCACTGGCTGCTAGTTACTTTCTGATCATCAGCTCCCAATGTTCCCCTCATCTTCTCTCCTACGTGCCTTCCAATGAGCATACGCCTAACAGGATTTCCTCCAGGACGGGGCTGCTTCTGGCAGTGTCCAGAGGAACATCAGGAGATGCTGTTACATAACCTGAACAGCAGGTATGAACTCATGACGATCAGGGCTTTTCAGAGTGTGGCCAATGAGACATCTGCATGAGAATCTCCTATAAGAATCTGTTAAAATGAAGATTCCAGGGCCCACCATGGACCCAATGAATCAGCATCTTCTGGGGTGAGGCTCTTAAATCTTTGTATTTTGTAAGTCCTCTCAGGTAATTCCAATGCACAGCATGGTTGAACTTCTGGTATAGGAGAAGCAAAATGTTTTCCCACTGCCTAGTTCTGTAAGTACCAAGATAGAGGCACTGAATAGAAAAGGAGAGGCATTTTGGAAGCTTATGATCAGCACGGACAACAGGCCCAGGCCAAAGAGTCTCTCTTATGGGACTCAGCCTGGGGGTACAGTGTGTCCATCCTAAATGCTCAGCAACCCAGCAGACACCCCTCCATAACCTCCTGGACAAACCCAACATCTTCTAGCAGTCTCTGCATCACAGCAACTTTTAAAAGGGCCACAGAAAAGAAAACAACTGAATTCCCAATGGGCCAGTTTTCATCCCCATAATACTAGAAAGTCAGATAAAACAAGTGAGACATGACCATAAGAACCTTAAGAACTGCCAATTATAAGACTGCTTTAGTCAACTGTAACAAATGTACCACACATTAATGTAAGGTATTAATAACAGGGTGGCATATGGAAATCCTGTATTTTATGAATGATGGTTCTGTAAACCTGTAACTTCTCTAATAAAAAGATGGAGAACTGCCCAAGAACAAGGTCTGAGGATGTTCAGAAGACAGCAGAGTGCTACCTGCACCAGCATCTGGGCTATGTTTCCAGCACTGCTGCGGGACACGAAGAGGAAAGCGGGAAAGGAGCATCACCACAAGGCGCCCTTCCCTTCCATCCCCTCCTGACAGTCTCCCAGTTTCACAATGCTGCCTGCACAAAATGCCTCTTTCTTATTCCCAACTAATCATTTTTTTTCCTTCTACTTTATTCATTATATATTTATTATGTATATATTATATATATATTATATATTTTATATATCTAACAGTCCAGACTCTGGGGATAAAACAATGAACAAGACACAGTCCCTTTCCTGTATAGATATATCCTTAGGGTTTTGTTTATAAGTTGTTTTTTTTTTTTTTTTTCTGAGTACAAAAGAAATACATGCTTCCTGCAGGAAGCTTACAAAATACAAAAAAGTCCAAAGATGAGCCTAGAATCATTAATATTCTATACACACCTGCAAAGACTTTGTTTTTCTAAAAGTGAGGTCATATTGTACAAAATGGCTAGAGCAGGGGTTCTAAATAAAGGGTCTGTGAGCTTGAACTGAAATAAAGCAATATTCTTGTGGAGATGTGTTGGTACAGGTGTAATGTATTTATTAAATAATACGCAGCACAGTGTGGACTTCGTAAGGGGTCTGTGGTTTTCACCTGACTGGCAAAGGGGCCTGTGGAACAGAAAAGGTTAAGAACCCCTGGCCTACAGTCTTTTTTCCATGTACCACTGTCATGTAGAGTTTTTAATGGATTATTGTCGCCTTTTGATTTGTAAATGCTCATCTTAGTCACTTTAAATAACCCAATGCATGCTGCATCTAAATCTTCCCGAGCCTAAGCTCTCCTTGATTATCAGTAGCTCAGGAGAATTCTGACAGCTTCCTGTGGGGTCCAGAGGAATAAAAAGCCTTCTCTCTCCATTAGAGAAGGATTTGAAAACTGCCTTCGATCTACCTTTCCAGACTTTGGTTTTCCGTTTGCTCTGTTGTCCCTTTGGGAATGATAGAGAAATATACTACAGCTATAGAGATGGTGCTAGGTCTGCAGCCTTCCCCAGGTGTTTGATGGGAACACAGAAATACAGCTTTTAAGAGGATCAAGCCAGGTTTCAGGCAATTTATTTATTTATTTATTTATTTTATTTTATTTTTTAAAGATTTTTTATTTATTTCTCTCCCCTTCCCCCCACCCCCCCAGTTGTCTGCTCTCTGTGTCCATTTGCTGTGTGTTCTGTGTCCACTTGCATTCTTGTCAGCGGCACTGGGAATGTGTGTCTCTTTTTGTTGTATCATCTTGCTACATCAGCTCTCCGTGTGTGCAGCGCCATTCCTGGGCAGGCTGTACTTTTTTCGCCAGGGGCGTATCTCCATGCGGGGCGCACTCCTTGTGCGTGGGGCTCCCCTACGTGGCACAGCACTCTGCACATCAGCACTGCACATGGGCCAGCTCACCACATGGGTCAGGAGGCCCTGGGTTTGAACCCTGGACCTACCATATGGTAGGCGGATGCTCTATCAGTTGAGCTAAATCCGCTTCCCTCAGGTAATTTATTTTTAATAAATACTTTATGTCTCTTGTATCCATGGCAGTAATGTTTTCACAAAATATACCAAAGATCTTTTCCCATGAGATAATGTGCATTCTCCATATACTTATTAATGCCCTTTTTTCATGGTAAACTTATTGGATACATTAATGTTCTCCTATGCAGACTTTCTAAGATATATGGTATTAATGTTATTTCCAGTAAAAATGTCTTGAGAACACTTAAGAGTTCAAAAGAAGTGACTTTTCTTATCTCATTCAAGACTCACAAGAACTCCTTAAAATAGCCAAGACTGTCACACTTAGCTGTAAGAGCTTGTCACGTTCACTGTTAAACCAGTGATACCAAGCATGGTCCCTTATACACATTTGCACTAACAGCTGAACAATATCAGGTTCACTGTCTTGCCCACATCATGTAGCCAGTAAGTGGGCAGAGTGAGGATGTCCCCAAATCTAGGACCTCTGAGTTCAGTGTTCCTCTACTACTACATCATACTTAAGCGGTAAGTATAATGTAGTAGAGGCACTCAAGCACCAATGCTGAGCTTTACATTTATTCCCATCAGTGGCAGGCTATTTAGGGTCTTTCCTGTTTAGCTCAGGGATTCTTCACTTGCTCAACGCTCAAAAGACAGGCTGGGCCGAGGACGGTATGACGGCATTGGTGTGTGTTCCACTACCTGAGGAAATAACCTTTAGAGGGACCAAGGAATTCTTCACGGTCTTAAGCCAAGTCAGGAGAAATCCTGGTCCCATCACCCCTGCTGTGATTTGACACTTGGTCTTGACTGCTGAGATGGTGAGAATTAATAAAACTATTCTTACTACACAGCAGGAAAAGGCATCAAATACAGTCTATAGAAGATAGGGGCATACAGATGGCCCTGATGGCTGCTCTATAAATTAATCTGGTTTAAGAGATCACCTCTTTTGCAAGGAAGGGAAAGGAAGGTTACAAGAGGATAGCAAATCAACCTGTGCATCTGTGATTGGAAGTTGCAAGATGAAACAAATTGATCAAGTTGGAATAATGAGAAGATTGAGAACCAGAAACTTGAGACTGGGACACATATCAGGAGAATAAATCCCTGGGTGGGAGAACCAAGGCCTTCATAGTGGCATGACCCTGGAAACTCCGTGGCCCATGCTGATTTTGACTCAGAGGGAGGAGAGAAAGGGATGGTAGAGAAGGAAGCACAATGCTTTGGCAGAAATACCTGGGACTCATACATCCAGGCCATTATGCATCATCCTCATGCCCCACCATCCATGTTCAGTGAGGCAAAGGGGCTGAAAAATGCTCCCTCTTCCACATTTATACTTTCTCTGTCTTCTAGGCTACAGCTGTCATTCATTTAAATCTGCTTTTCTGGTGCAGACAGGTTTGTGGGATGCAAGGAGGCAGCGTGAGTGCCTGAAGGACCATCCCCAGGCCAACGTCCCCAATGGCCTGTCCAAGGCAAACAGGAACAGTCCCTCCATCCACTGACCCTCCACTGTCATCAACCGTGACAGCCTGATATCACCCCCTGTAATTCTCCTTTCTCCACATCCCACCGTCCCTGACTTCTGGGGCATATGAGGGGCATTTGAGCAATTTAACCATCAGTGGTATAAACTGTGTTGGGAAGCACTGTGCTGGCCCAGGGGATTATGTGTGGTCCCCCACAATCCTTCCACATTGTCCTGCCTCTAACCCACTGGATGGAGAAGATAATGGCCACTTTATATGTCAATTTACTCTAAGAGGATTGGGCAGAAATGAAAAGGAAAGCAAGGCAAGAAGCCAACAGTCCATCTCCAAAAAAGGGTTCCCTGACCTCTGCCTTCTTAAGTCTCTCTTTCCCTCATGAATATTTATGTCTAGCTCCTTCCATTGGCATTTTCTGGCAGATGGCAGATAGAGGGTCAAGGCTATGGCAGGTAGAAACAAGAACTGAGAGGCGTGTGATTGGAAAGCAAGCAACAGACATCAATCCCCAGTTCTTTGGATACAAACCTTCTACCAAAACCCACATGGCAAGAGAACGACATCTAGCTCCAGATGTTACTAGGGCGTCCACATTACCTTTTGGAAACCACATATCCAGCAAACTGTTTCACACTGCTGCCAGAAATAAACAGAGAATGCATCTGGGAGCTCTGAGCTGCAAATCATTTAACTGCATACAAATGATAGCTATTATACAGCCGGGAATCCCCAAGGGAAATAATTTCTATTCCCAGCTCCTTTTATAACCTAATGAGTCAGTTGAGGTTAGCTGGTTGGTGTGCTAATGAAACCAAAAGCTCAGGAAAAATGCTTTGGCAGGCCTGATGATACTGCAGAGTAAAGTCCTGCTCTCCCCACACCACATCCTGTGATCTTAAGGGTCTGTCCTGCAAACCTGTTTAGCCCAACAGAAAGCACTGGTGGCTCTAGAAGCCAGAACTCACTACTGGAGAAACAATTCAAGAATTAAAGTGTCTGGGGCCTTCTCCTGCCCTTGATCGATCCCCTCTTTAGGAATCAGGGTTATTGTGTAGTGGGATCATTTCTTTATCTTGGCCTACTCACCTCGGGCTGCCTAGTATCACATTCTTTTCTCTACCTGCCTCTAACATTACCCCTTTCCTTTTAGGTTTGGTTTCTAATCCACAGTAGTTGAAAACAAAATAACAAAGCGTATTAATAACTATATCAAATAACAGTCAATAAGATTCCAAATGAAGATCTATGGAGTAAACATAGGGTGTTAAGGTACGAGCTTTCTCAGAGTACAGAGATGTCCTGCTATCTTGGGCTTAAATCTTCATAACAGGATACCAGGAATTGAGAGATCTGCCTGCTGTACATCGTGAAAAAACTCTTAGGAATTGTTGTTTCCCAGGTCTGGCCAGTTAGTATAGTTTTTCTTAAATACTATTCACTTTAGAATTTACTAAATTCTGTGTTGTTTCCTTTTTTTGCTCTATGTACAGCAGGCACAAAAATAGTTAATCTATGAGAATTCTCAGTCTCACCCCAACCCCACTCCACTTAGAACTACTGGCCTTTTGTTATGCTGATTCAGAAACTGTTGGAAAAAAGTGAAAGCAAAATCTGAAGGCCCTGAGCCAGCTCACAGGTAATGAGAAGAGTTCTTTCTCCGGAAGTGGGGAGGGAGAGGAGGCTACAAACCGCCGAGCAGCTGCCATGTGCGTAGCAGAGATGGCAAGAACGGATTTTTAAAAGTTTTGTAATAAGTGAAAAATATACCCTCCCATCTTGGGTACCTTCTTCAGAGTAAGGATTTTATTTGTTTTCAGTCATATTTTTCTGCTGCCTAGTTGTTTCTCTGAACACATCACATATAGAAATTGGGACCAAATGGGACACCATTTTCTTTCTAATATAATTAATAATAATAATAGGTAACGTTCAGCAATTACCATATGCCATTCACTCATTCAATAGCTAATATCTAAGCACTTGTTCTGCTCTGGGCACCATTCTAAGCACTGAGGAAATATAAAAGGACAGGAAAGGTCTCCCACCTCATGAAGCTTATTTTCTAATGGAAGCAGAACGATAAAGGAGTAAATACACAAGAACGTATCTGATAGTGCTGTGCAGAAGACAAACAGCAAGAAGGCATCAAGAGTGAGTGGGTGACTCCTTTAGATGGGGCTGTCAGAACGCCTCTTGAGGACAGAAAGCTGAGATCCAAACAGTGAGAAGTCGGCCACTGGAAGATAAGTGAACAAGCATTCCAGGTAGAGGAAACAGCTGGACAGAAGTACCGATGTTGGCTGGAGTGTTAAAAAAGCAAGGTCAGAGTGGTGGAATCAAAAGGGCAAGACTGGTACAAAACAACTTCTGAGTCTGACGTAAAGGATCAGACCATGCAAGGATCTGCAGGCTTGGATAAGAAGCTTGGGTTTATTCAGTGTCAACACTGAGAAGACACCAGAGAGAGGATTTTAAGCAAGTTAGTGACGTGACATAATTTTCATTTTTAAAAGATCCTTTTGGTTTTCACAAAAAACAGCTCTTGGCAGGTCAGGTGAAAGCAGGAGGGCCAGTCAGGAGGCCACTGCAGGGGCTCAGGTGACAGTGTTGCGCCGTCAGGGACTCACGTACTGTGCTTTGCATGTACCATAGGTCATTAAACCCTCAAACAATCCCCTAAAGAGGTATATGAAATTGTACAAGGATGAGGGCTGGGCATAAGGAAGGTCCTGGACTGACCCTGGACTGACTGGACTGGCAGGAGAGCTGGGCTGAGAGACTTGCAAAGGGTAGGCAGATGGGATCTCAAAACAACAGAGGTTTGATGGCTCCGCCAGGTTAACAGCCGCAGCAAGGCTGCTCAACTGGTTAGATCAAACGCTGGGGGAAAATCCAGAGTTTTTTTTTAAATGGAAGGCATTAGAAAGTGGTAGTCTAAGGCCCCGCCCAAACACACCCTAATTAAAGGGACCCTAATTAAAAGGAGCCAGTCCAAGGGCTAGGGCTCAGAGGCCTTAACCTATGCTGAGGAGCAATTTCAAACGCATTGAAATGAGTCCTAAGGCTTTGTGACAGGCAGAAACTCAGTATGGAAATTAGGCGTTTTCTGTCCTGATGGCAGAACAGAGTAAACCAATGGGAGCCCTTCTGCCCATTCCTGAAACTTCTCTTCCCAAGACAAAGACCTAAAACCTACAGTTAAAGCCAGCTGCAAGTTTAGGTACATTCTCCTTCCACTGCTTTTCACAAAACTCCACCTTCCTGCTGAGGCTGGGGTTTAAATGTTAAATGAGTGATACCAAGTAAATGCAAACAAAAGTTAATTACCAATGGTAGTTTAAGTCTAGTGTGTTAATTAGATGTTGAGGAAAGTTATCCTGCTCCCCAAGCCACAATGCTGGGTGTGCATATTCCATTCTTTCTTTTGTTTTTCTTCTAAGCCAGCAGTAAGTAAATGTCAATCATGCTACAAAAAGATTTCTTTCAGTCTAGGATTCCAGATATTTTATTGGTTTAAATGGATGTGGAGAAGCGCAGGGAGAGGGGTTGGGTAAATTCAGAGACTCAGAATTGATTTTGTTCATAGTTAAATTATGTTAAACTATAAAAGAAGGCAAAAACATTCTAGAGACCTTAAGGCACTCAAATTAACATCTGTTCCCTGCTACAATAGGTGGAAATTGGAAATGAAGTAGCAGAAAAGAATACAGGCTGGTAGGCCAAAGCTCAGGGTTCTAGCTCTGACAATTCCTGTGAGAATTTGAGCAAATTTTTTAATCATTCTCGATCTTGGTTTCCTCATATATGTAACAAGAGGACCAGTCCTGGGTGACCCCTAAATTCCATGGTAGCCTTAGAAAAGATCTGAGCATTCTCTGCATTTCAAAGACAAAGATCATTTGCAGGGAAATGTTATTTGTTAGACCACTTACTATACCATATATGAAGCTGCACGCACATATCTGTTTAAGCTTCAGGTTTCTAACAGAGGCCCTTTCTACAGTGTTGTGAAGCTGGCAGGATCTGGAAAAACCATCTTCTCTGGCACCACCCGCTGGGCAGGTGAGTGCTCATGCCTCCCCAATGCAAGGCTGCTTATCTTTTCTTTGGTTCCAGGGCCCACCACACTGCACGTCAATGTCAACTTCCCCCCTCGTCCCCACGGGCGCCAGAAGTGAAAAGGATACTAGAGCATCAAGCTGATGCTTTCTTGCGTGCCGAGATTGAAGAAACAACCTGAAATGAAACTGGAGTGTTGTTTTAGATCCACGTTCTAACTCATCAGGTGTGGCTGTAGTTTGAGAAATGGAAATGTACGGTTTGTTCTCACAGTCTCAGGACCAGGTCCATAAACCAAGAACACACAGTTTTTGGTTTCCTGCGTGATTCTATTGACTGGGGTCAGCTCTTCTCCTCCCACCAGCTGTGTTTTCCAGAACCAGCTTCTCTTTCATCATGGAATGCTGGGAACCCATGACTCCATCCCCTAGTCTCCAAACACTAAGATTTCCCTGAATGTTGGCTGGATTTGTGTGCTGTTGTTGTTTTTTTATGAGCCCTCTGACCCCTCTAAATGTCATTTATTCTTTTAAAGAAATAACTAAACGTTTAAAGAAAAAACTGTAGTCCTCTTCCCCCCAGGGGAAACCAAATAGAATACATACGTGTGTGTCTATGTGTATGAAAATGTATATATGGGTATGTAATTTTTAAAAGCCTTTTTCGGCCACCCATGGCCAATGAAGCTGTTTCCCCTGAGGAGATGTGGGCTCTAAGGAAAGGCAGATTGCAGCCAACCCCTTTGTAAGCATACCCCATGAGACGACAGCAGTTCTTGACAGCTATCAATGGAGAGGATGACGGTGTATCAGGAATTCTCTGATTCCTGTTCTCTCCAAGCTTCTCCCCATGCATTCTTACTTGCAAGTGATATTAGGAGCAAAACCATTACATTCTCTCCACGTCTTTATTGGGTCCTCTTAAACAAAATAAAACAAATCATAGAAACACATGAGTTATGAAGAAAAGTTCACACAAAAAAGTGAAAAAGGAAGCAGAAAGAAGGAGTGCAGCCTGGCTATAGCACAGTGGTTAAAGTGAAAAAAGGAAGCAGAAAGAAGGAGTGCAGCCTGGCTATGGCACAGTGGTTAAAGTGAAAAAAGGAAGCAGAAAGAAGGAGTGCCGCCTGGCTATGGCACAGTGGTTAAAGTGAAAAAAGGAAGCAGAAAGAAGGAGTGCAGCCTGGCTATAGCACAGTGGTTAAAGTGAAAAAAGGAAGCAGAAAGAAGGAGTGCAGCCTGGCTATAGCACAGTGGTTAAAGTGAAAAAAGGAAACAGAAAGAAGGAGTGCAGCCTGGCTATAGCACAGTGGTTAAAGTGAAAAAAGGAAGCAGAAAGAAGGAGTGCAGCCTGGCTATAGCACAGTGGTTAAAGTGAAAAAAGGAAGCAGAAAGAAGGAGTGCAGCCTGGCTATAGCACAGTGGTTAAAGTGAAAAAAGGAAGCAGAAAGAAGGAGTGCAGCCTGGCTATAGCACAGTGGTTAAAGTGAAAAAAGGAAGCAGAAGGAGTGCAGCCTGGCTATAGCACAGTGGGTAAAGTGAAAAAAGGAAGAAGAAGGAGTGCAGCCTGGCTATAGCACAGTGGTTAAAGTGAAAAAAGGAAGCAGAAGGAGTGCAGCCTGGCTATAGCACAGTGGTTAAAGTGAAAAAAGGAAGAAGAAGGAAGGAGTGCAGCCTGGCTATAGCACAGTGGTTAAAGTGAAAAAAGGAAGCAGAAGGAGTGCAGCCTGGCTATAGCACAGTGGGTAAAGTGAAAAAAGGAAGAAGAAGGAGTGCAGCCTGGCTATAGCACAGTGGGTAAAGTGAAAAAAGGAAGAAGAAGGAGTGTAGCCTGGCTATAGCACAGTGGTTAAAGTGAAAAAAGGAAGCAGAAGGAAGGAGTGCAGCCTGGCTATAGCACAGTGGGTAAAGTGAAAAAAGGAAGAAGAAGGAGTGCAGCCTGGCTATAGCACAGTGGTTAAAGTGAAAAAAGGAAGCAGAAAGAAGGAGTGCAGCCTGGCTATAGCACAGTGGGTAAAGGCAAGAGGCCCTGGAGCCATACTGCCTGGGTCTGAATCTCAGCTCTGCCACTACTAGCTGTGTGACACTGGGTAAGTCTTTAAACCTCTCTGTGCCTCAGTTTCCTCATCAGTAAAACAGAACAATAGGACCTTCTCCACAGGGTTTTCGGGAGTTAACAAGAACGTGTGGAGCTGTGTCTGGCCCACAGCGAGAGCTGTGCTAAGCATTAGTTATCGCTGTCAGCATCATCACTGAGGGTTTCTTACAGCTGCACGTAAACTTGTAGTTCTACTCTTGGAAAGAGTTAAAACAGAAGGATGCCAGGCAAAGTTTAAGAATCCTCAAAGGACTGAGGTTGATAGGGTGGATCCTCTAGAGTAAATGGAGGAAAATAAGATAGCTATTTAGAGCATGTGATAAATGCAGCCAAGGAGAACTCAGAGAAATGCACAGGTGTATAAATTCTTTAAAATGTCTCAATGCCAGGGAAATGGCTGTGGGGATTTTCCTAACAAATAACAAAACCCAAATAAAAACTATTGGCAGAAAACTACAAAGTATGTTCCTACTCATCACTGTCAACTGGCATGGTAAGTGACGTGTGGAGCACTTCGCAAGGCTGAACTGTTTAAATAGTTAAATCATAGAGGACAATCTTTGAGAAACTGCAGGATGTCAGAAATGAAGACCTGGGGAGAAAAACAAATGCAAGTTTCTCCCTTTTGATGTGGAAAGCCTGCATTTTCACTGTCCTTGTCTGGGTGTTTCATCACATGCATCAAAAGATACAGCATCACAGCATCACTGTAACACTTTCCCTGTGTGGGAAAGGAATTTTTACAGCCTGGTAAATATGTCTGGGGGCTGAGTTATTACTCGGCTTTGCAGGCCAAAGTCGCAAGCCTTGATTAGCAGCTGGCTGACATTCCTACAGGAGGAAAGGTCAACAGGAGGCAGTTACCAGGGACACCAGCACCAGTCCTGAATAGCTTCCCTCATAGTTGTCCATTTCCTGGACTAATTTTCCTGCCCCTCATCTTTGACAAAATTCTGTAAGTGCAGCCCAAAGAGGGCCAGTGCCCTCACAGTTCCTCCACACACGGGGCAGACACAGAATCAGGAAGGGACCGTTTGCCAAAGTACAGACAACGGTGACCACGCTCAGCTGAGTTATGGGTGATTTTCTCTTCTTTTGACTCTTCAGCATTTTTAAATTTTCTATGATGAACATGTGTCACTTTTGTGATGTTAAGAAGGAACTATAAAGTTTTCCTTTTTAGACCCATCTAATTCACAATTCCTAAGATACATGAGGTACAAGAATGTGTAGGGCAACACACCTCCAATTTTGTTTAGGCTATGAAGTGGAGTGGACAACCCACACAGCTGTGGAGAGGATTAAAGGAGATAACCCAGTTGAAAGTGATTATTCCAATACCCGGTGTGTAACATATAGGATTTTATCCAAAAAGATAGGTTAATCTATTCAGTGTAAAGAGACTCAACATTCAATCTAAAAAGACCCAGGCATATGCTGCTGCCTCCAGGGCTGGCATGAGCCAGCCTTCACAGAGAAGTCGTCATACTGCCCTGGGATGTGCTAACAGTTCATCCAAGAGCAAGAGGGAGCCGCCTTTGCCTGACTCACATAAACTCAGAAATAGCTATATTCAGTAGGGTACATTTGAATCCTCTTTCCAATCAATGGCTCAGAACCTCAGTGTAAGTGAACATTATTCTGGACTCTTACTCTTACTGTGTTCTTTTTTTTTTTTTAGGTATCAGAGCTGGGGATTGAATTCGGGACCTTGTGTGTGGGAAGCTGGCACTCACCCACTGAGCCGTATTGGCTTCCCTGGGCTTTTCATTTGTTTTGCTTGTTATTAGTTTTTTTTTTTTTTTTTTAGGAGGCACCAGGAACTGAACCCAGGACTTCCCATGTAAGAGGTGGGCACTTAACCACTTGAGCCACATCTGCTCCCCACTACGTTCTTTAAAGCAGAAAGCTAACTTCAAGTAATTCTGGCTCAGACATTATCCCAAAGGATTTGCTAACCTGATTTTTAAAAAGTACTCTGATTCAGAATGTCATTCTTTCAATGGATCTCAAATATAGGCTTATGCTCACATGTGCTAAAAATGGGTTCAATTTTCTCAGTGAGAAAAGTGTATTAAGTGAAGAATTTGAGACCTGAGCAAGATGTTACTTTACCCAAAGTAATAAGATTGGGGTTTAATTTTGTTGAAATAACTATAGACTAAGCAAAGGAAACAGAAATATATACAATGAAGATAATTTGTCTTTGGTTATTATTTTTCAGCTATTCTTTAAAATATTGTTATGATCTGAATAGAAATTTTGTCCTGACCAATGACTTTTTCCTTCAATTAAGCTGATTTTTAAAAACAGGGGTTGATAGAAAGGCCCATATCTCTTTTTCACCTGTTAGACTCATTAAATACTCGACAGGAAAGATGAGAGAAAGACGAGCTGTTTGAGGTCAACATCTTTTTTAGAAAAATGGAATTTAGAAATGTAGTCAACATGTGAACAACTCTAATATGGAACAGAAAGTACCAAGATAACATACCTAGAACCTAAATATACAGGTATCCAAGTAATACTGAGGATAAATGATACATATCCTAGTCAGCAGTGGTAGATGATGCCACAGTAACAACCCAAATCTCATTCAATTAACATGACAGAAATTTATTTTTTTGCTCCTAATTCCATGTTCAACACACATCAGCTGGGGGCTTTGCTCATCATCATCAGCCCAGGCTGATTATGGCTTGACGTTGCTTCTATAACCACAGTGGTGGAGAAAGGAGGGCAAAGTAGCGAATGGCACACAGGCTCTGAAAGCTTTCACGTGGGAGAGACATGTGTTCACTTGTGCTCCCATTTCAGGGGTCAAAGTAAGTGGCCACACCCAACCTCAAGGCGCTAAGGTAGGACAATTCTAGCACATGCCTGAAGACACCGCTGGAAATTTTTGTTGAGCAGCCTTAACTGTTATCACAAATGACAACACTAAGTGCTTTGCATAGTCCCTTCACATTTGCATAGTTCTTTCACGTTTAATCTTGATTCTACCCTTACAGTTTGGGTTCTAGCAGCATTCTATTTTACAAAAGCAAAAATCAAGGCTCAGAGAGATTAAGCAACTTGCTGAAATCACATAAATAATAAGGCCAACAGCTTTTGGAACTCCAAATCCTAATCTAAAAGGCTATTAAGAGGCAAATATTTGCACTTATAATTTAAAGTACATCCCAACTTGCTATTTATTTGTAAATATTCATTAAAGACATTATCTGACATTACCACCCTCTGTTCATATATAGTTTTACAGGTACTGTATCTCTAACTGAATTGTGTGTTTACTAAGAACATAGGGAATAGTTCTATGAGTTCTTCGCAGCATCTTGGCCACTGAAGAAAGCCATGACGAGCACTGCACTTGTAAGTGCATTTTGGTTGAGCTGTAGAAAACCAGGACAGAAATCACTATTTTCTGAACACGAGTTTTACATGCATGGTTTCCCTTTCTCATCAAATCAAACCATGCTACACACTACCGACAATGTGTCATTCAGTGTAAAAACGGATTTGCACGGACATCCATTTGCCTATGTTTAGACACTGAAAGTTCCTGTTTGTAGAGTCACTCAGTCATTTTGCCATCATAACATCATTTCCATAGATTCCCACAGGCATAAATCCTTCTGAAACCAGTGGAATAAATGGAGTGCTCCTGAAAAGTACAAAATCTAAAAGCTGAAAAACCAAGTGCTTGATTAGTATCTGAGTCTGTATAAAAAGTACAGGTGATAAAGGTGAGCGCAGTTCTCTGAAAGCTTGTCTCACTTGTTTTAATCAACAGAACTTGCCCAGAGCATGTTACTTAATTTCCCTCAATTTCCTCATCAGTAAAAGAGGAATAATATTGGTACTTACATCATAGGGCTATCAAGAAAATTAAATGAAAACATGTAAAAACACTAAGAACATACCTAATGAAAGGTAGCCACTCACCAAATGTTAGTTACTACTTTCTTTGAACTTTGTCAACTACTACTACTTGAGCCAAAGAAGCTCAGATATTAACATATAATGACATTTTAGGACTGGAAGGGACTTTGGAATCATCTGCTCCAGTGATGTTCAGAGAATTTGTTTGGGATCACAATTTAGGATGGAGTCAAGATGGAATCTGAACTCCTGACTGTTAGCCTCACATACTTTACGTCGAGTAGGTATACGTTTAGAATTGTGTTTGACACGATAAAAGAAGTTGTCTACCTAATTTCTGCACAAATCAAGGTTGTTTTATCTCGGTTAGTCTTCATTTCTTCTTAAATCTACACAGATCACCACCAATCCATATCACCATTAAATTCTGGCCTGAGTACAAAAGGGACCAAGTCCAAATATTAAATCAAAGCTCTTTGCTGCCTAGAGGTAGGAAGCCAGTCTGAAATTAGTTCTATTTTATTCACGAGCTTAATGATATTGTTGGTTGTTTTTAATTAAGTCACCCTTAACTGCTACACTGCACAAATTTTAAGAGCTAACAGAAATGTTTGCCATGTTCCAATGAACTTTATTTATTTATTTTTTTAAAGATTTATTTATTTATTTAATTTCCAATGAACTTTAGAGTGAAGTAATTTGCATTAGTTCTCTTTTAAAAGGGTAAGTAAGGCTGTTTCAGAAAACAGCTGAAAAGTGTTTCTCTGGGTAATAACAGTCTGCAAATTCCAGCAAGTTTCCAGGTACTCTAGGCATTGGGAGTCGAATTCTCACTCCACCAAAGTTACATGCCATTGAATTTTTCTCTGTGAAATAGAAATCATGATTCTTGTAATCTAAAAGAGACATGTGATAAAAGCATTACCTAAATAGATGGTGACAATTTCCAAAACCTTTATAAACAAAGATGCCCCCCCTCCTTTCTTCTTTCTTTCCAGCATTTAATGGAGAACAGATGTGCTATCCTAGCTTTTCTTGTGCCTTCATCTGTGACCCTCTTGACCAAAACAGATGAAGTGAACAGTAGTTAGCATGTTGCCATACACTGGAAAATTAAAAGAGATGCTGTCTCCTTTGGGGGAGAGAGCTGGTTTGAAACAGTAATGTGAGTCCCCAGCAAACCAACTGTTTGCACAAGAATATGCTATTGCTGTTCCTTAGCAACCAATGCTGATCTCCAGAGGCACTGCATGAAGAGCTAGGCACCTTCTCAAAGTTGGGCCATGGAGTTGAGAAGTGAGATGCTATTTGGTAAAGGAAGTCTCAAGCAACAAGATACACACATCATCACTTCATTTGCGCAGTCAAGTGGAGATGCAAACAATACCATTTGGTCTACTCTGTTTGGTGTCTTGTAACCATCTATTATAACACCCAGATCCCAGTTCTCTTACCCAGTCCCTTTCTACTCTGCCACTACCACTGTACAGAGAGCTGATGTGTGAGGAACACAGGATACCACGATGCTATGAAATCATTAAAGAAACCAACCTCTACTTAATTTAAAATGACAAGATACTATAAAATTTAATGACAACCTGCAATTAAAACTATTTGGGAACTGCTATAATTGCTATTGCTATTCAAACATAAGCAGAAAAGAAAGATCTGTCACTCAAATACTTCATTAAATTAGCTCATAAACTATAATCCTGTTTTAGCTGATGTAGAATAGGCTCTTTGTTACTGTTGTTTTTCCACTGCTTAAAATCCTAGGTTTAATGTCAATGATTTCCACTTCTCCCTGCCCCCTACAAACAAGATTTTTATTAGATTTTCTTACTGTTCAGAGGGTTTCCTGGAATTTAAGTGATAAAATGACCCTACGAAGAACTGTTATACTTCATAGCAAAGATGGATTGTAATTTGATTTCCATGATGGATTTCCTGCTGAAAATTGCAGGAATACACTTTGGAAAGTCTTCTTGGTAATCTTGTTCAGATTTAATATTGCTGATTTGTTCATTCATTCATTCAACAAATGTTTAAGTATTCATTAAGGATCTCAGTGCCAAGACCTTGGTTAGGTGCTAGGGATGCAACAGGACAAACATTGTTCCAGACCTCAGGATTACATTCCCATGAGGGCAACAGAAAATTACCAGGCAAATACAGTGTCAAGTGCTAATGATAAGGGAGGGTCCATGCTAAATGAGAACTTAGGAAGGTCCTTGCATCCACACTCAGAGATGGTTCAGGAAAGATTACTTGGAGGAAAGGGTGATGAAATGGAGAAGAGGTGAAGACACAAGAGAAAAGGGCTCTGTGTATAGGGAGACGAAGGTACATAGGCCAGGAAAGGAGAGCACATGGCAAGTGAAAGAAGTGGAGAGAAAGTCACTATTGATACAGTCGGGTTGGGGTAATAAAGTCGAAAGAGATAAAGGAGGGCCCGATCATGAAAGACTGTGTAAGCCAAGTGAAGGTGTTTGAACTTTATCCTAAGAGTATGGGAAGCCATCAAAGGGTTTTGGAGAGGAAGGTGGGAGTGCTCTTGGACCACAGCCTGGCCCTCCTGCCACCTTGGCACCTGCCACAGTGATGGTCACTGTGCCATCAGACCAACGCTCCTCATAAGCGTTGACCCCACCCCACTTTACAAACTATTTCAGATGGCTCGTGACCATCAGGTGGCTCCGTTTTTCAGTACAAAATAACATTTTTGTAAAGAGAAACTAAGATATAAATCAAGTTCTTGATCTAGAGAGATTAAAAGACCTGACACTCTAACCCCTCTAACTTTTCAGGTAAGAAACAAAGGCTAGGAAAGGATGAACTGACAAGGGCCTCTGGGGTGCTAAAGGCTGAGCTGGTCTAAAACCCAAGCCCCTGTTGGTCATTCTCTCATTATCACATAATGACGGCTAAATGGACTCATCTACATGTTTTTATTCTTATTATATTAGCTGGGTAATTATTTTTAAAAACCTTACCAGTACATTTGAAGTTGAGGGTTCCTCTTGAATGATCTCCATCAAGAATGAAAGACAAAGAAATATTATGATAGAGCCATGTTAATAACAAGTAACATAGATTTACATTTTGAACACGCAGAAGAACTTTAAATGAAAAAAATAGAACCTCAGGACTTATTCCACTGTCATCATGTCATTAAAAGCATAATCAAATGATGTAAGCAGTCTGCTCAAAGAAGGTAATTGAAACAAAACATTGAAACAAAACAACAGTAACAAGCAAAACCAGGCTTTCCTGGATTCCAAGTTATCCCATGCATTTCCCAAGTGCCCCAAGAACAATAGCTATCATATAGACTTTAATTGCTGCTTTTCAAGATTCCCTGGAAACTAGAGTAATAGCCACAAATTTTTCAGGCAATGTATAGTCCATCAGTGCAATTTCATTACTGCATATGAGGTTGAGCCTTAAAATCTGGGGAAACATCTGATTGGGAATTCAGAGAGGCCATGTAATGGTTTCTGTTAACTTTAACTGACAAGAGTCTGAATCTTTTCAAAGTTAGGGAAAAAAACGTCAAATGCTAGACTCATTTTATCTGTAGTGATAAATACATATAATATATAAACTATGGATCACATCTGTCCAAGGCAATTCAGTTCTTAAGGGTACTGTTCTACTTACCGTATAATTGAGAAAATTTTGCTCTATTTGCTTAAAAATTATTTACCAAAGAACCTAACCCAATCTAAAGGTACAGCAAATTTACTTGAGAAATTCTTAAGAAAAACAACTCCAAAATCTTCATGCACTGGATATTTACTGAGTATATTTCAATAGTCTCTCAGTTCTCTCAATTATTTGTTCATCCATTCATTAAAGAATATATTGTAAGAGAATGACATTTGGAACCACAGAGGTTACAAAAAAGTAGATTTTTTCCCCCTCAATTATGCTTATACAATAACTGGTGCAACATACATATTTGGAAGAGGACATAATTACTAGTTAAGGTAAGTAAGTGGATTGGGACCCTGTGGAGTCTGTAAAACAAGTGCTAGGGAAGCCAGAAAAATTGCATGAGGGGAATTTTTAAAACTTTTAATTTTGAAATGATTTTAGATTTACAAAAGAGTTGCAAAGATTAGCACAGAGATCCTGTATATTCTTCACCCAGTTTCCCCTAATGCTAAATAAGTAACATATATAACCACAGTACAATGGTAAACTAAGATACTAGCATTGGTACAATATTGTTAACTATACTACAGGCTCTTCAAATTGCCCCATTTTCCCCAGTAATGTCCTTTTTCTGTTTCTGGGTCCATTTCAGGATCCTACATTGCTTTCTGTCATCATGCCTCTGTGGTCTCCTCCAATCCAAGACAGGTTCTCCATCTTTCCTTTTCTTCATTCTTTCATGATCTTGACACTTGGAAGAGTAGTAGTCAAGCATTTTGTAGAATGTCCCTCAGTTTGGGGATATGGATTAGGTGGAGGGAGGAATACCACAGAGATAACCTTTTCCTTGCATCCTATCAGAGTGTACATGATATCAACATAACTTATAACTAGTGATGCTTAATTTTTTCATTTGTTTAAGGTGGTATCTGTCAGGTTTCTACACTGTAAAGTTACTGTTCTTCACTTTGCATAGTCTATTCATCACAAGTCAGTCACTAAGTCCAACACATATTCAGGGGGATGGGAATTAAGCTTCACCTTACTAGAGGGAGAAGTATCAATTTGTCAACATGTATTAAAATCACAATAATAACTATTTTGGGGGAGGGGGGGATACTTTGAATCTAAACAAAAATACTATTTCTCACAGTTTTGCTCTAATTTTAGCATCCATCAATACACTTTTTAAAAATTTTTCTTCTTCAATTTATTAAAGTGATATATTACAATAACTCATTTTCTTGTATTAAACAAACTTTGCATACCTGAAATGAAACCTGAGTGGGGGGCATAACAATTTTAATATACTTTTTGATTCAGTGTGCAAGTATTTTGTTGATTTTTGCACCTATATTCATTAAAGAAATTGGTCTGTAATTTTTTTGTATCTTTTTAAAAAATTTTTATTTTTTTATCTTGTTAAAAAAAGATATATGGATCACACAAAATGTTACATTAAAAAATATAAGAGGTTCCCATATACCCCACTCCCCACACCCCCTCTCACACTGACAACTTCTTTTGTTAGTGTGGTACATTCAATGCACTTGATGAATACATTTTGGAGCACTGCTACACAGCATGAATTATAGTTTATGTTGTAGTTTACACTCTCTCTCAGTCCATTTGGTTGGTTATGGCAGGATATATAGTGTCCTCATCTGTCCCTGCAATATCATTCAGGACAACTCCAAGTCCAAAAAATGCCCCCATATCACACCTTTTTCCCTCTCCCTGCCTTCGGCAACTCCTGTGACCAATGTCTCCACATAAATGATATAAATTCTTCCATTGCTAGAGTCACAATGTTTCTATAGTAGAATACCAGTAAGTCCACTCTAATCCATATTTTATTCCTCCATCCTGAAGACCCTGGGGTGGTGATGTCCCCTCCACCTCTAAATTGAAAGGGGCCTTAGATCCGACATAGCTGATGGATGGAATTCTCCTGCTTGCAGTTGTAGACACTCTTGGTTCCCTGGTGTGGTGTTTGACCACCTTCACCTCCCTGTACGCTGCTGGGTAAGTCCAACACAACAGAGAGTAGGTGTTGCAACTCTGCTGAGCCTCAGGGCCCAGCTGGCACATGGACAGTCTAGAGATTCAAGTCTCCTGAGCATACACCAACCCCAGCACAAACCACAGGTTCAGTAAAAGTGACAGAAGAGGCATGTGTAGAAAGGTCACATCTGAGTTCCACTCCATCACACTCAGGAGCACAAATTCCAAAGTAGGGCCCACTGGCAATGCACTGAACTCCAGAGCCATCTGTCATGACCATAGGACCTGGATGTCTATAAATAGTCTCTCACCTATAGCAATTTACTGTGGTGTGATAACGGTGATTTTCTATTTCCCTCATCCTTCCACATTTCTTAGTTGGAATTCTTCTTTAAGGAATATTTATCCCTTCTTCCATATTTATTTATTTATCTGGTCATTTATTTACATTAGTACATACTCATGCTGTTCAATAAGAAAGCCTGGTCAACCAGAACACTTTTCCTTGACTGGGTCCATCAGTGTTTTGTGCCGGAGGTTAGAAAATACCTGACCAGCAAGGGATATTAGTATGTCATTCTTCTTGTTATATCTTTATCTAGGTTTGATATTGGAGGGATGCTAACCATTTAGAACAAGTTAGAAAGTCTTCCGTCCTCTTAAATTTCATCAGCAGCATCTTCAGGGATTTCCTTCTCTTTCTTTCTTGATATGCCTAATGGTAGACTCCTTAATGCAGTAATGGCTGCCTTCAGCAATAGCTGTTTGCCTGGACAAAGGATAGCTAAACAAGTCCACTTTTTCCATCAAGTTCATCACTTTCCTTTGTGTCCTGGGAGCACTTTCCCTACCACTAGGAACACTATGCCTGGGACCCTTGATTTTAATAGCAGTGATGTCATTAAAATGACACAAGATAGGAGAATCAAAAGATGCAAAGATCATGAGATGTCATGTGAGAGACTGCCGTAAATACACTTGGCATTCCACTCCAGGACACAGAACTGCAGTTCTTTTAATACAAATTTAATTTTAAGAAATGAATTGTGTAGCTTTTCATTTATGTAATTAAATAGTAAAATACATACTGTACAGGTAATGTTACACATAAGAGTAGTACAAACATTTTACGCATTTATGAGTTACTAAACTTTTTAAGGTATCTCTACATTTCTAGTCTTTGTGTGTGTCTGCTGGCTTTCGCATGCTTTTTGCACCCTTTATCATTTTACTTATTACTTTAAAATAGAAATTGTGTATATTTATGTTATTAAAAGATAAAATGTACCGCTATACTACACATATATTTTATGCATTTCTGAGTGTCTAAACTTTTTCTGTGTTACCTGCTGGCCTTCACATGTTATCTGTGGCTTCCACAAAACTCCCCCCAAATTCCCATTTAATTTCTTATGTCAGCCTGTGATATATCAAAGCCCCAATGGGTAAAGTTGCAATGTGGAAGGGATAATTGTAAACGGAAAGATTTCCTAAGTTTTTGAATCAGAAGACGTACTATCACAGAGATGTCAATATTACCTAAAACTATTTAGATTCAAGACAATCCCAATAAAATCCCAAAAGGCTTCTTTGCAGAAATTGAAAGGCTGATTATCAAATTCACATGGAAGGGCAAAGAGCACTAAATAACCAAAAACATCTTGAATAAAAAAGAAAAAATTTGGAGGACTCACATTTCCTGATTTCAAAACTTACTACAAAGTTACAGTAATCCAAACAATGAGGTACTGACCCAAAGACAGACATATAGATCAAAGAAATAAAATTAAGAGTTAATAAATAAACCTATACATTTATGGGCAATTGATTTTTGGCAAGGATGCCAAGACCACTCAATGGGGAAAGAACAGTCTCTTTAACAATTGGTGCAAAGAAAACTAGACATTCACATGCAAAAGAATGAAAATGGACCCCTATCTCTGACCATATATTAAAAAAAAAAAACTCGAATGGATCAACTACCCTAACGTAGAAGCTAAAACTATAAAATTCTTAGAAGAAAATAAGAAAATATCTTCAGGGCCTTATATTGGCAACAGGTTCTTAGACTTTACATCAAAAGCAAGAGCAACAAAAGAAAAAACATCAAAAGCAAGAGCAACAAAAGAAAAAACAGATGAATTAGACTTCATAAAAAACATAAGAATTTGTGTATCAAAGGACATTATCAAGAAAGTGAAAGAAAACCAACAGAATGGGAAAAAATATTTGGAAACTATATATCTGATAAAGGTTTCATATCCAAAATACATAAAGAAATACAACTCAACACCAAAAAGACAAACAATGCAACTGAAAAATGGGCAGAGGATTTGAAGAGACATTTCTCCAAAGATGACATTAAATGGTTCCCCATCATTAGCCATTAGGGGAACGCAAATAAAAACCACAACGAGGTACCACTTCACACCCACCAAAATGGCGAACACTCAAAAATGGGAAATAAGTTTGGTATGTATGCAGAGAAATAGAACCTTTGTATGTTGTTGATGAGAATGTAAAATGGTCCAACTGCGATGGAAACCAGTTTGGACATTCCTCAAAAAGGTAAACTTAGAACTACCATATGACCTGGTAATTCCATTTCCAGGTATACAATACCTAAAAGAAATAAAAAGCAGGGTCTCATATAGATATTTATAAGCCAGTGTTCACAGCATTATTCACAAAAGCCAAAAAGTGGAAACAACCCCAGTATCCATCAATAGATGAACTGAAAGACAAAATGTGGTATACATATACAATGGATTATTATTATTATGTGGCCATAAAAAGGAATGAAATTCTGATATATGTGACAAAATGGGTGAACCTTAAAGATAGCATGTTGAGTGAAACCGGCCAGACACCAAAGGAGAGATATATACAATATAAATGGTTTGACTTATATTAAATAACTACAATGTGCAAATTCATGGAGACAGAAGGTGGATTACAGATTGCTACGGATGAGGGAATGGGAAGGGGGAAAGGGGAATAGGGAGTTGATGCTTGATGCGCGCCGAGTTTCTGTCTGGGGTGATGGGAAGGCTTTGGTAATGGATGTTGGTGATGGCAGCACATCACTGCTAATGTGGTTAATGCCAGTGAATTACATGCTTGAAGGTGGGTAATATGGGAAACGTCATGTGTATATATGTCACCACAATTAAAACAAAACAAATGAGTTTATATTCATATCTCCAACTTTTCTAACGCAACAGGGTTCATTTAAGAGTTCACAGCAGGGGAGTTTTTAATCAAAGAAAGATTTTAGTCAAAGAAAGATTTCTCAAAACAGGTGAGTCTGAGAGGGAAAAATAATTCAAATGAAATATTCTCAACAGTAATAGGTAGTACCGGCTACATTTTACAAGTGAAAAAACTGAGGCTCCAGGGAAGTCAAGGAAATTGCTAAGTATTTAACGTACTAGAAGAGGTGAGCCTTGCTCTCTCTCTCGTGGGACATTCATATCTTGGGATATCAAAGAAGATGAAAGGAAGCACTGTAGACCATGGGAACACTGAAAGGGAGGGCAGAGAAGGACAAGCAATGAAGCTAGCAGGACACCAGAATCCTTCAACATCCTTGCCCAAAAGGATCAGAGCTATTCATGAAGCCACCACGATTTCATTTGGGTTCTGAAATTGGGCCTTTGCTGCTCTGATTTTTCCCTGCTTTCACAGAACCAAATACGCAAGGCAAAATAATATGAGGAGTCTCTGGTAGAGACCGTGGCTGCTCAGTCAGGGTTGTGGACTGAGGCCAAAACCATTTCCTCCATGGACATTTCATGGATTCCACCACAGAAAAGAACGCCTTCAAGCCCAGTCACAGCCTTTGAGAGGCGCTAGATGAAGATTTCACTGCTGTTTTACTTAGCGAGAGGTAACATAAGCACGGCTGATACGAAGTTCAGCAGGAGAAAAGGACTGAACCTCCCTGCCCACCTTAACATAGGTGTGGCCATATGACATCCTTCGGCCAATGGAACATGAGCAGAGGTAATACGTGCCACCTCTGAGTGAAGGTTTTTAAGAGCCAGTGAAGTCTGTGTCCTGCTGTCTTTGTTAGCCTGGGTCCTGGAACAAGGACCACGACTAAATACAGCAGAGTCCCCAAATGAACAATGATGAATGTGCAGTAGGGGTGAGAACTAAATCTATTGTTTAAGCCGCTAGGATTCTCTAAACTGTCTCTCTAAACTGTGCCTGATCTCCAATCTGATCTCCAGGAACCACAAACTCCTATACCTTTTAATTTTTTTTAGTTTGTGTTTACATTTAAAAAGTAATACTTTTACATAATGGGATAGCTGGAAAATGGAAGCAATTAGTGTCTCCATAAACTGAACGTTTTAAAAGAGCATTCTTATTCTAGTTTAGCTTTGCATCATCCACTCCCTCCCTTCAGTATCATGCCATTTTTCACTTCCTTCCATTCTCAAATCAAATAAAAAATTATTTATCTAGAGTGCTATTCCCTTGGGGCCTCCTCTTGTTAATCTAATTTATGGTAATGAATGAATGGTTTCACTATTACTTGTCCCAGGTCAAATAAATAATTTTAATAAAAGCTTTCTCAAACAACTTTACTTCACAGACATGCAGATCATAAAGATAATTCCAAGTACTTGGCAGATCTTGGTGTAAGAGAGAGGGATTTAGATTTATCTTCCTGATACCCCTGAATCATAACACCCAATCTAGAGACAAACCTACAGGTCTATGCCCAAGTTTGGACCCATACTCTTTTGCATTCTTAGATGAGTAATGGATCCTCCAGAAAAGCTTGCCAACTGACTCTGATGGGATGACTAAAACAGAGATGACGACACAGCTCATTACATTCCTCTGGCCTTGAGCCCTTATTGTGAATTAAAGGATTCACCTTGAATTATTACAAGTTGCTATCCAGGCTCAGAGGCAGAATTCATTTGAATTTTCTATCTACTGGTACTAGAGGTGTTTCCATCACTCAGATGTGATTAAGGCATTAGACTTCTTACGCAGTAGAGAAAATGGAAAGGGATAAAATGAAGGAATATCTTGAGATCACTGCAACCCATTTTGTACTTAATTTCTACTTGGGAGAATGTTTTAAAAAGACTCTTTACCACCCTTACTGTATTCTGCTCAGACTTTTCTCTTGAAAATAAAACGTGTAAACTTGCCTAAGCTAATAAAAGTACAAAATTTCCCAGCATATGATATTCTCTCTAATCAATACAATTTCTGAATTACAAGTTTCATGGACATTCCATCATTCACAGGAGAATGCCTACTGTTATGATCCTTCAAGTTATCCATAGACTATGAGAGAATATTACATAGTCAATTGGTTGTATTAAAGCAGTATGGTTAGGGCTAAGTTAAGGTAAATTGTACCTGTAGGACTCATAGGAAATTAACGAAGGGGCTCTCTATGTTCACAACTACAGTGTCCACGCACTAATTTGAAGATATACAAATGGCCAATAAGCACATGAAAAGATGCTCAATATCACTGGCCATAGGGAAATGCAAATCAAAATCACAATGAGATACCACTCACATCTATTAGGATGGAAAATAAGTGTTGGTGAGGATTTGGAGAAACAGGGATCCAGGGACACCGATGGTGGGAATGTAAAAGGCAGAGCCACTGAGAAAAACGGTTGGGTAGTTCCATAGAAAGTTAAACATAGAATTACCATTTAACCCAGCAATTCCACTCTAGGTATGGACTCCATAGAATTAAAAGTAGAGACTGGAATAGCTATTTGTAACCAATGTTTATATAGTAGCATTATTCACAACAGCCAAAAGGTGGAAGCAATCCAAGTGTCCATTAACAAATGAACTGATAAAAGATGTGGCATATACTTATGATGGCGTATTATTTAGCCATAAAAAAGAATGAAGTTCTGATACATGTTCCAACACGGATGAACCCTGAAACATCAGGTTGAGTGAAGTAAGCCAGACACAAAGGGACAAATATTGCATGATTTCAAGCATACAAAATATTTAGAAAAAGTGAATTTATCAAGACAGAAAGGAGATTACAGGTTATCAGGCACTGAGGGGTGGGCAGGGGATGAATAACTGTTGCTTAGTAGATACAGGGTTTCTGTTTAGGTAATGAAAAGTTTTGGTAATAGGTGGTGGTAATGGTAATACGACTTTTTAATGTAATTAATATCGCTGAATTATACACATGAAAGTGATTATAAAATGGCAAATTTTATGTTGTATACATATTAAGACTATTTTAAAAAACAAAACTAAGTCAGATAAAAAACTCAACACCAAGAGAAATCTTAGTGGCAAACAATCAGAGAAGGCTAACAATATCATGGCCAGCTGGGGGTCTTGATATTGGATGAGGCAAGCACAAAATTTCTGGCAGACCAGTTGGAAATTTAATAGGGAGATCTAGGAAAGAAAACAACAGAGAGAGCCATGGTAAGAATCCCCCGTATCTTCAGTGGTCTGAAAGTTGCACACTCAAGGCTGGGCATGCTCAGGAGAGATCACACACAGCTCTAGAAGTTTCTTATCCCCAGCTGATTTCCCCCTAGTCACCATAGGTCTGACACATCAAATATAACCAAATCCATTCATACCTACCTACGCATGTGCTCACAAATCATACAACATTATAGGTAATCTAAATCACTTTCTTTATTACACAGATGGGGAAACTGAAGCCTCTGAGCAGCCTAAAAACACAGGCTTCTAAAAAGTTAAAATCAAGAGCAGTCAAAGGACTCCTGGGGTTTTGTCAAAATTCACTGACTTGCAAAAAGATGTCATAAAATTAACAAAAAAAAAAAATTGGCCAGGTAAGTTGACTACCTATAACAAATATATATGAAGGTCTTCCTCAATCTTTGTTCTATATTTAGTGCCCTTTCTTTTTATTTTACTTTTTCCTCCTGATTAAGTCTTTTGAAGGAAGAAAGCATGAGCTCTCCAAGGAAGTAACTCTGTGTGGGTTCTCAGCAGGTGAACACTACATTCAACAGTGGGTCACATGTATCCCGTGAACGACCACCTGTGTTACGGCCATTGCTCTTAACTGATCCTCTCATCCATCCCACTTTTCCATAACTACTAACTCCTGGTTCTAGTTCTTCACTTTATTTGCTTTGTGGGTTGACAACCTATGCTAAGAAGATTCTGTTCTTTTGATTAGGTACTTCAAATTCCCAGGGAGAATGATCCTAATATAGCTATAGGCCCCAGTTCTAACTGTCATCCAAAACTATTAAGTAATAATATTTTCATCTTTACAACAGAGCTTCTTCCCCAATTAAAATGCTATGCAGTCATGTCTTCAAGCCCTCATATTGTAAATGTTGGTTATAAATTTCTCTTAGAGACAACAGAACTCTCCATATGGATTAAAGGTCGTTTTCCCCAAGCTTGACAGAGTGAAGGAACCCACTTCAGGTTGATAACAAGGAAACCTGCTCCTCAGACAACCTTTATACACTCCTGTCTTTCCTGATGGCTTGACATTTGGCTCATCCTTGGCATTTAGTCAATTTTAAATCGCTAGGGAAAATAAGGAACAAATCACTTTATTTATACAGCTGACATCTTTACTGCTCAGAACCTTGTGTAATCTGTCCTTGTGATAAGGACAGCCAGAAATCTTCATATTTTAAGAACATCATTGACAAATATAATAGCCTAGCAGGCATTCAAGTTGAAAGCAAAGAATGTGGTTAGAGGTTGTATTATGAAGTGAGCCCCTTCTTTAGTTTGTTTTGTTTTTTTCCATTCTCTGTTACTCAATTAAGACAGGACCCAGGGATAGAAGGCTGGGAACCTGGTGTCGAAGGATGGTGTCTGTATCAGGGGAAAATACCTGGGTGAAGCTAATTCATCCTGAAGACTACATCTGTTCTCTCAAATGAGAAAAAATAAATACTGGAAAATGTCTGGAGGCAGTGAAGTATGGATTTTACCCCCAATTATACCTGATTTTGAACTGTGGCCACTATGAACCTGCACAGTGACCTTGGTCAGTTTCCTTAGTCTCTAAGCATTTCTGAATTTCCTCAACTGTATTATTGATTAAATAAGATAATTTAGGTAAAATGCCCAACATTGATTATATATGCTCACAAATGTCACCACTCCTCAATTTCTGCCTTACCAATGACATTTAGAAGCAGCTGCTAACAGTGATAAACACCATCTCTATGCAGATGCAGGAATACATCTTCTTTTTTTTTTTTTCAAAGATTTATTTATTTAATTCCCCCCCCCCCCCCTCCCCTGGTTGTCAGTTCTCTGTGTCTATTTGCTGCGTCTCGTTTCTTTGTCCGCTTCTGTTATCAGCGGCACGGGAAGTGTGGACGGCGCCATTCCTGGGCAGGCTGCACTTTCTTTCACGCTGGGCGGCTCTCGATATGGGGCGCACTCCTTGCGCGTGGGGCTCCCTTACGTGGGGGACACCCTTGCGTGGCACGGCACTCCTTTGCGCACATCAGCACTGTGCATGGATGGGCCAGCTCCACATGGGTCAAGGAGGTCTGGGGTTTGAACTGCGGACCTCCCATGTGGTAGACGGAAGCCCTAACCACTGGGCCAAGTCCGTTTCCCTAAATCTTCTTATAATAGTGTAATTTCTAATGACAACAACAATTGTGGGACTCATTCTGTAATATAACAGCTCAAACTCTATTTTTGAGCCAGGATGATAAGATTAACTTTTTCTTGTACTTTCCTTCCTGAGTCACCTCTAAAAGATCAGCTATTTTAATAGCAGCTGAGGATTCCAAGGGTCAGTCACCAACACCAACATAAAAAAGGCAAGGATGAACTCAGCCTATAAATGTGTGGGATATGACTCCCAGGGATGAGCCTTCCTGGCGCCAAGGGATTACTATCAAGCACTAACTAGAAATGCAACTGGGGGAAGTGGACTTGGCCCAGTGGATAGGGCGTTTGCCTACTACATGAGAGGTCTGCGGTTCAAACCCCGGGCCTCCTTGACCTGTGTGGAGCTGGTCCATGCGCAGTGCTGATGCGCGCAAGGAGTGCCATTACATGCAGGGGTGTCCCCCACGTAGGGTAGCCCCACGTGCAAGGAGTGCACCCCGTAAGGAAAGCCATCCAGTGCGAAAGAAAGTGCAGCCTGCCCAAGAATGGCGCTGCACACATGGAGAGCTGACACAACAAAAAGAAAAACAGATTCCTGGTGCCGCTGAAAAGGATAGAAGCAGTCACAGAAGAATACACAGCGAGTGGACAAAGAGCAGACAACGGGGGGGGGGGGGGGAGGAGGGGGGAGATAAATAAAAAATAAATCTAAAAAAAAAAAAAAAAAAAGCAACTGGAAAAATAACTTGACCAAAAGGGGGAAAGGGTAAATACAAATGAGTTTATATGGCTGAGAGTGAGTCTGGCGGTCATTCCAGAGGTTACTATTATGCATGTCTCAGCAGGATTTCACTGACTGCCAAAGTAAATACTACTTCAAATAGCGGGGCTCCTGAAGACTCTGGAGACATCCAGATACTTTAGGCAGAGCAGAAAGCTCAGGAGTTCAGTGCCCTGCCAGTGGGCCCCACTTTGGAATTTATGCTCCCCAATGTTGGACTCAGTTGTGCTTTCCCTACACATGGCTCTTCTGCCTCTTCTATCTGCACCTATATTTAGTACTAGAGTTGACAGATGTATGTCCAAGAGAGTTAAATCTTTGGGCTGTCCATGTGCCAGCTGGGCCCTGAATCTGAACAGAGTTGCACCACTATTCTCTAGTTCATCGGACTCACCTAGGACAACTACTAAGGAGATGATGATGGACAATGACCATCCCAAGGAACAGAGACCTGCAATTGCAAGCAAGATAGTCCTATCCTTCTACCCTATGAGATTGAAATCTCCTCTCAATTAGAGGTGGAGCAGGCATTACCATCCCAGAATCCTCAGGATTGGGGAATGAAATAGGGACTAAAGTAGACTGACTGGTTTCTACTACAGACTTATACTGATTCTAGTTATAAAAGAACTTATATTATTGATGTGGAGGAAGTGGCCACTGGAAGTTCTGAGGGGAGGGAAAGGGGAAAACAAGTTTAATGTGGAGGCATTTTTGGGACTTTGGAATTGTCCTGAAGGTCATTGCAATGACAGATACAAGCCATTACATATCTTGCCATAACCTACAAAACTGAGTGTAAACTACAACGTAAACTATAATCCATGCTTAGTGGCAATGCTCCAAAATGTGTTCATCAACTGTAACAAACGTACTAGCATACTAAAGAAGGATGTTGTTAATGTGGGAAAATGTGGGAGGGTTAGGGAGCAGGGCATATGGGAACCCTCTATGTTTTTAATGTAGCATTTATGTAATCTAAGCATCTTTTTAAAAATTTATTAAAAAAAAAAAAAGGCTAGGAATTATTTCAGATCATGGAAGCTGCCAGGCAGAGTACAGCTCTCACAATAAAACATTTTAGGGCACGTGAATTTTTTTCCTTCAAAACTCCCTGACCAGCTTTTCTTCCTTACAAGAGATGCCTGGGCTTGAAATCCTCTGCATGTTGAGTCGAGAGGTAGAAAGCCAGGCACCACTCACGTTGCTGACTTGAACAGACACCACACCTGCTGTCAAGGCTACTTCACACCTTGGCAGGGAGAAGCTCATCTCAACTCTCAGCAGTCCCCTTTGAAATTATTACATGTGAGGGACTAAAAAGTCATTGAATCACTGTGATGACTCACTCAAGCATCAAAAAGAAAGCCCTCCTCTGGGCTTATAGACCAGGAGGCAGTATCCAGGGGAGAATCCTATCTTGCTAGTTAAAATCAGCAGGGAGGAAACATAAGCCCTGCAAATACTTTTTTAATTAAATGGACAATTTTTTTCTCCCCCCTTCCCTTTCTCTGTCTCTTGCTCTCCTTCTCCTTTTTCTTTCCTGTCTTGCCAGATGCTCTTGAACACTCTGGGTCATATCTGTCAGCCAGAGAACATTGCTAAGATAAAAATAGTCCCAAAACAATAGGTCCTGCCAGACAAGTAGCAATTCTCAGTAGCAATAATTTTGCAAAGAACTGTGAAGACAGTACTGCATTTCAAATTCTTGACCTAAAAGGTAACTGAAATCTATGAATTAATTACATTTTATTTATTGTTGAAAATCGACCTTTTGTGTCCTGAAGCAGAAATCTATTTTCTAATCAGAAAGCAAAAAAAGGAAAATCAGTAATGACCACAAACAAATATAATCAGAAAATGTTGCTGAGTTTTCAAGAGAGAAACCCACCTTTTGTCATGCAAATATGTTTAATGTTTTATTACAAATTGAACTAATTCCCTCTCTCCATGATGGAGCCCCCCACAGCCAACCTATCCCCACACTTCACCCCCATGCTTTCAGTCTGGCCAATCCTCTAAGCTAGAGCCCTTGGAGTACATCTTCAAATCTGTTTTAAATCAGTTATCAAGAGTTTACCTTGTAAAAGTCTTTAAAATTTCATTTCTTCTCTTCATTACTTTTGCTTTGCCTTGGTTTAGTTACTCAGCCTCCTCCCAGATGACAAATGCAAATCGTGGCCTTCCATGTGGCCACACATTCTACTCCTGAACAAGTGCATTTAATCATATCACTCCCCTGCTTAAAGCCTCTCCACTTCTCTGTTGCCTTAGTTTGGCATTTAAGGCTTTTCACAATCTGCTCTCCAGCGGACCCACCTCTCTAGCTCCATCTGGCACCAGCCCTTGCCTCACTCCAGGTGGCTGAGCTGATGGATGCTCCCTGAACACAAACACTGCCTTTCACAACTCCACATCTCATCCACTTACAGTCTTTCCTGAGATCCTCTCCCTACTCTTAACTTTCCCTGTGTTCTCAACACTTTGTTCTGACCTCTTAATTTTGGACTTAGTTTACACTGCAAATGTCTATTTTGCCCGAGAGTATCTTATTTATCACTGTATCACATCACTGATATGTAACATGGAGTTTGCTGTTTGAAGAAAAGAAGGACTCACTAAAGGGAATTCTAAATGACACACATCAGAAAAAAGAAAAGTCATTACAGATGGAAACCCTGCAATGAAAAAGTAACAAGAAAATATATTGGTAAACAGATGGTTAAAATTAAGCAAACTGTTTAAAACTATAAGAAAAATGTGTAATTTGCGGAGAAAAAGTTGAGAAGATGAGAGGCAAATCTTTATATTTTGAAGGATGAGAGGTAATATATTCATTAAAAAGTGAGAGCAGCTACTAAGATAGTACTTACAGCATAGAATCTCCAAGCAAGAAGAGGGAAAATAATAGAATGAAAGAGAAGAAAGAAAATTATCAATTCAAAAGAGGGACAGGGGAGGAGATGTGGCTCAGGCCATTGGGCATTCACTTCTCATGTGGGAGGTCCTAGGTTCAGTTCCTGGTGCCTCCTGGAGAAGGCACAGATGACAGAACCATAAGAAAGAAAGGGGGGTATAAATAAAGAAAAATAAAGTAAATTTTAAAAAAATAAGCAAAAGAGGGAAAGAAAATAGGGGGAAATAGAAAATGTGGGAAAATAAAAACACGCAGAAAAAGGTGGTAGAAATAAATCTAAATATATCATTTGTCAATAAATGTGAATGGATCCAACTCTCCAATCGAAGGTAAATATTTTTAGACTGAATAAACAAAAATCCAGCTATATTTTGTTTATAAGAGATACACCTAAAATATGGAATAAGAAAGACAACAATTATAAATCTGTATGTACCTGTTGGAGTTAACTCAAAATGCAGAAAGCAAAAATGACAGGGCAATTAGAAAAAATAAATGAACCCATCAAGTAAGGGAGAAACTGCAACACAATTCTGTTAGTAATTGACAGCTTCAAAGTATTAAAAAATCATAATATAGAAGATTTGAACAGTACAATAATAGGCTTTTTACTCTAAGGAACATATAATGAACATTGAACTCAATGATGAGTGACACATATAACATCTTTGAAAATGGACTAAGCTATAAAGACAGCCTCAATAAATTTCAAAGGAATAGTATCATACAGACAAAATTATTTTCTCATAATGCAATTAAAAACTAGAAATACATTTTTTTAAAAAAAAACTAGAAAATTACCATGTATTTAGAAATGTAAAATAACTCATTGCAAAACTTACAACCAAAGAAGAAATACAAATGCAAACTGTAAAATATTAAAAACTTGAATGAAAATCAAAGTATACCAAATAAAAACTTGAGTTTTGTGACCAAATCGGTACTTTGAATGAAAATGAAAGTATACCAAATAAAAACTTGAGTTTTGTGACCAAATCGGTACTCAGAGGGAAGCTTATATTAATATTTATATTAGAAAAGAAGAAAAATTCAAAACTAATGAACAAGGCATCCAACTTAAGTGAAGAAATAAGGATGATAAGAAATTAATGAAAAAGAAACAAATATGTAATACAGAGGATCAATAAAGCCAAACATTGAGTTTTGGAAAAAACGAAGAAAACAGACAAGGCTCTGGCATTATCAAACAAGGAGGAAAAAAACCCAAGAAGCATGCATAAATAACTGTAGGGCTGAAAGGGAAACTATAATATAAACCATAAAACAAATAGTAAGCTATTTTAAATAACTTTATCCCCAAATATTTGAAAACTTAGATGAAGTAGACAAATGTCTGGAAAAATAAAACTTATATAAAAACTGACTTAATATTGGAAAACTTACATAGTCTATAACCTTTCATAAATTGAATTTGTAGTTAAAATTCTTCCAACAAAGAAAATACCAGGATCAGACAGCTTTATCATCTTAAGCAAGTTCTACAAGACATTCAAGGAACAGAAATTCCAATTTTACAAACACCCTTTCAGAGGATGGAAAAGAGGAAACACCCCCCACCTAATTTTATGAGGGTAGCATAACACTGATTCCAAACTAAGAGACAGAATGAGACTGAAAAATTACAGGCCAATCTGCATCTTGCATAGGTGCAAAAATTCTAAACAAAACATTAGCAAACATAATCAAATGATGACCAAGTTGGGTTTATCACAGGAATGTAAAGCTGATTTATTATGAGAAAATTAGTTAATGTAATTCATCCCAATAAAAAATGAGAAAAACATGATCAAATTAGCTACAGAAAAATATTTGATTAACTTCAACACTCATTTACAATTTTTAAAACCGAGCAAACTAAGAACAAAAAAGAACTTGCCACATGCCAAAATAAAAACAAAAAACCTCCATAAAAACAAAAACAATAGGCATTGTACCAATAATAAAAACTATAAGTTTCTTTTAAAATGAGAAACAACACCAAGGTGCCAGCTATCACCACTTCTATTCAATGTGTCCTGGAAGGTCTATGCAGGACAGAAAGATAAGAAACAAAACAAAATTGGAAAGGAAGATAGAAAACTGTTTTTACAGGTATGCATTTATGTAGAAATCTCAAAAGAATCTAAATTATAATTAGATTTAGCAAATTTGCTTGTCACAAAATACACAAAAATCAATTGCATGTCTATGTTCATCAATAATCGGTTTAAAAAGGTAGTTTTAAAGACTCCATTAACAACAGCAAAAAAAAATGAAGTAATTAGGAATAAATCTAACAAACGACGTGTTTAAAGGCATGGTATGAAGATGCAAGCAAAGGTTTTTCCACATAAATGGTAATAGTGTAAAGGTTTGACCTCTGAGAGGAAGGAAAGATGCTAGGATCTAAGGTGCTGGGTAGCATTTTACTTCTTTTTTTTTTTTTTTTATTTTTTATTTTTTTATTTTATTTTTTTTTAAAGATTTATTTATTTATTTAATTTCCCCCCCTCCCCTGGTTGTCTGTTCTTGGTGTCTATTTGCTGCGTCTTGTTTCTTTGTCCGCTTCTGTTGTCGTCAGCGGCACAGGAAGTGTGGGCGGCGCCATTCCTAGGCAGGCTGCTCTTTCTTTTCACGCTGGGCGGCTTTCCTCACGGGCGCACTCCTTGCGCGTGGGGCTCCCCCACGCGGGGGACACCCTTGCGTGGCACGGCACTCCTTGCGTGCATCAGCGCTGCGCATGGCCAGCTCCACACGGGTCAAGGAGGCCCGGGGTTTGAACCGCGGACCTCCCATGTGGTAGACGGACGCCCTAACCACTGGGCCAAAGTCCGTTTCCCGCATTTTACTTCTTAACTTGCATGGTGCACACGCAAGTATGTATGTATTTAATTTCTTTAAATTGTTCCTATAAATTTTTTTGGTGGGGGGGAGGGAAGCTGGTGCTCAACCACTGAGCCATATCAGCTCCCCTGAGTTGGTTTTCTCACTTGTTTTGCTTGTTGTCTGTTTTTGTTTTTTTAGGAGGCACTGGGAACTGAACCTGGGACCTCCCATGTGGGAGGTGGGTGCTCAACAGCCTGAGCCACATCCGCGCATAAATTTTAATACTCTTTTATATAGATGAAATTTTAATAGTCTCTTTTATGTAGATGAAATATTTTAGTTTTAAAAAAAGGCCTAGAACAAACCCAACAACCCAAGCAATGCAAAAAGTATGTAAGTCTCTTGGGTGCCATGCCACAGAATTCCCACGTTTTACAAGCAGAGTTTGAGAGAAGATACTAATTTTGTAAACTCTGAGAAATATGTTTTGAATAATCATTTCATTTCCAAAATAGAAGGCAGCAGATGCTATAAAGTGTTGGAAGAAACCCCTTCAGAAAACATTCAATCCTAAGTGCAATTGTCTTCACTTTTTAGTTTTAAATGGAATAGGTTTCTGTGCAGCACGGTTTACATAAATATTCAGCTGTTTACCTCTGCACACAAGATAAAAAAAACAAACAGAAATGATGACAATTCAGGCACATTAAACAGGCACTGAATAAAAAATGAAGGAAAATTTAGGGAGAGCCTCATCTCTACCTCATTAGCCTAATCCACCAGTGTGTTACTAATAATTTGTTTTTAATGGTAGAGGGAGTGCTAGGAAATGTGCACAGGACTTACTTTTTAAAAATATGAATTATAGCAGATTAAATTATAGTGGAATAAATTATATTCCACTTGCATGCCAATATGCTTCCTTGGGTGGGAGACAAAAGGCCCAGAGGTATAGCTGGCATGGGCACTGGTATACAATCTGCAGCGTGGCTTACTACACAGCAGGCTGTATTTTCCAACAATGGTCATGGCCATATTCTTAGCCCCACATGCTCTTCCAGAAACTTTCCACTCCCTTATCAAAAGACGGAATCTATTTCTACTCCCATCAGCCTCTGTAGCCGATGAACAGAATGCAGTGGAGTGACACTGTGTGATTTCCTGAAGGCAGGTCATAAAAGATGATGAGGTTCCTGTTTGACTTTCTCTCTCTTGGGTCATGTCCCTTGATGGCCCTGAGCTGGCATGTAAGAAGTCTGCTTATCCCCAAACCACAGTGCTGGAGAGACCACAAGGATCAGAGATGCCAAAGGAACCCCAGCTGTTCTAGTCTTCCCAGTGAAGAAGCTCCCTGGGGACAAGGCACAAGGCTGTGAGAGTCAGAGACCTGTCACCCACTCGCTATGTGATCTAGGGAAGTGACTCTGCAGGTCTTCATTTCTTCATCTGATGAGCTGTGAGACCTTAGTGAGGTCTGCGAGGGGCCTCAAGGGGACCTCTTCTAACATTCTCACTAACAGGTGTGAAGTGAGGCCCAGAGCAATTTAGGGGCTTTCTGAGGGCACACTCCCTGTGACCCATAGACTCAGGATTGGCATCTGAATTTCGTGATTATCACCGTTTACACCACTCCACAAAGCCCAAGTTGAGCTCTAAAATAGTATGATTCTGACAGTATTGAGAAAGGGGTATAATATATATTTCTTTTCAGATTAATGTAAAATTACTGAACAGTTCCAGTATTTACTTAACAATTTCTAAGCTAGCTTTCTTGACAAGGGAGGACTTGTTACTGCCTTGGCCAAGAGCCCATTCCTAGGGATAATATACCATTCTCCAGATGTGGACAGCCTCTTTAAGAGCTCTTTACTTTGGGTATTCCAAACCATGGAAGATGAATTTCAACACTGTCATCCGTGATCCCTTGCAGGTGGCAGGTACCCAATAAGAAACGACAACTTCTGTGCCCTATAATGTACTTGTGACCAGGTCCCCATCACATTAATTTAAATCACCTTAATTAGGAACTAAACTGGAACTTGAACATTTGAATCTTTCATTAAGGTAAAACAGAAATTAGGGCCAATGTGGAAACTGAAACAATGAAAAGATCAAGAGGAAATCCACTGATGTAATGGAAACGAGCCAGTCTGGCCTACAGTATAAGGGAAGCCTAAGGGAGAAAAGCTGTCAACGTTGGCAGGTTATTATCTATTGGAAAGACAATGAGCGGTGTGTTTGGGGGCAAGGGTGGAGAGAGTTGTTCTCCTAGATAGATAACTCCTTGCCAAACAGGTTCCAATATAGCTTGAAGGGAATTTCCTTTTAAGAGGGTGACCCATTTGTCTTAGTTTCATGCTTATAAAGCGAATATTATCCATTTGACTTCTTGGACAGGTCTTCCAAATCAGAGAGGTACATGGAGGGAAAAAAAGAGATGAGGGGAGAAAAACAGTCCTCTCTGAACTGTCCACGACAGTAGCCACTAGCCACACATGACTACTGGGAGCTTGAAATGGGCTAGTGTGACTGAACACAATTTTAATTTAACTATTAGAGCTAAATTTAAATTTAAAAATGAACATTAGATTCAGATATTGGAAAACATGCAAGTTTGGAATGACTTGGGTACTTGAATTTACTTTTTCAACTAAAAATTTTAATCTAAATTTTTTTTTAATCAAGTATTTTTGATGAAAATTTAGTGAGCAAATTGAGATGTGCTGTAAAAGTGGAAAAGGTGCACTGAACTTTGAAGACATAGTATGAAAAAATAATGTAAAATACATAAATTTATACTGACTAAATGTTGAAATTATAATATTTTGGATATACTGAGTTAAATAAATTACATCTATTTACTTTAACTTTTTAAACTTGGCTACTAGAAAATTTAAAATTACACATAGGCTTATATTTGAGGTTCACATATTTTAATTGGACAAGGCTGCTCCAGATTCTAGGTCTAAAATAAAAATATTACTTCTTAAAAAAAGAACATTACAGCCAGGGTATATTTTGATTTCTTGCCAAAATCATACTAAGGAAAGGGTACCACCATCTGAAGAACCAAAGGGTAGTTTTTTCCTTGTTAGATTACACTCTACCAGTAAGTTAAATTTTGGCATTTCATTTACAAATTTGTCATGGCTGAGTCGAACTGATATGGGTCAGACAGCCAGCATTTGATCAATTTAAAGAAAAAAAATTACATGGGAAAATTCAGGTCTAGGTAAGTGACCAAGGACTCAATTCCTGAAATGGAACAGAGAGGCCTCCAAACGGGGTCCCATGACCTCCCAGGTATTTTTGAATCACTAGAATTCAAACATTTGAAAACAAATATCATGTCCCTTTAGTCTTCTTTTATATGACCCAAAAAAGAAGCCACATTAAAAAGGAAAGAAACAATTACTTATAATCCACATTTATATATTCTGAATGAGTAACTACTCTAGATGCCCTTTGAATATGAACCAAATATATGACAAACGATAATAATTCATATGCACAAGTAAAACTTCATCAGTTTCCTTTAAGAAAGTTCCCCTTAAGACTGTGACCTAAAAAATTGAAAACTTTTGTTCTAAACCACTACTGACAACCAAGCCTGTTGCTACCATAGCATGCACCCTGGATCTTTTACCACTCCCCCAGAAATTTTAGCCAAAGAGAACAGTATTCATGCTTATATTATTGATATGACAAGGGATAGCTACCAACCCCCATTTTAAGAGCTGGGAAAGCGATTAATCATAGAGAAGTTAAATAGTAAGTTCAAGGCTCAACATTGCTAAAAATCACTAATTCCTCTTGGGCCCTTGGCTGTCAGTCTGGAAGCTGCTACCAGATGCAGAGCGCTTGTTAAAAGGCCAGAAAGCCCACGTAAAAGGGGGTCTTCAAGGTGTGATACCAGCGGCACACAATTCAGACAACTATGCCTTTTCCCACTATAAAAATATGACTCAATTAATATAATAGCAAAACTCATTAACATATCATTCATCACTAACTTTGTTTATGAACTGAAATAAAGATATAAGCTAAGGAAATTTTTAAATAAATAAAAATACTTACCTTTAAATTAAGGATCTTTTTCCACTAAATTTCACTATTGTAAATCTCTGCCTAACTTAGCACTGGGTTTATTTTCAGAGTCTAACATGAATTCTCCCTGATTAATTTGGGACTGTAATTTCTCCAACAAAGTCTCAGGTCTTCAGAGTAGCAGGAGAGCTCATCATGTAATTTTCCTCAGTTAATCTACTCGTTCTTCTGTCCCTGCTTTCAGCTTCAGAAACCTCTAACTTCAAATGGCAGCTAGGATCTCACTGGCTTGGGCTCGTCATCTCTCCGGAGGATGCACCCTCTACAACTTTCCTACTCTCTCGTCGCAAGAGAGCCTTGGGTTTCGCTCTTTCCTCCCCGTGGCTTACCTATGCCCACTACCCACTCTGGGCTGCCAGCCCCTAGCAGAAAGAACCACAGACGCTCCGCCTTGCTCTGCCCACTCTGTGATCTTATTCCAATCAGGGAAACATTCCTATGGCAACCAACATGCACCACTATCTCACTCCCCTTCCCTGAAAGCTCCCTATTTGTGCGGCAGACGTTTGGCAAGGACACTGAATTACTTTTAACTTGCCTAGCAACTACTAGCCTGGCTCCAGTCCCTCTAAATGGATTTGGCTTTTTTCTCTTTCTCTTTTAAAACACACTCAGGGGCTGGCTGGCTATGGAAAGGGCACCTGCCAAGTCCACCTCATTGGGGACTGGCCTAGATCACACAGCTATTGGACAACTGGAACCTCCTCTTAGTCCAAAGTAAAAAATGTCTACAGGCTAACAGTCTGAGAATGACAGTTCTAAGGGGCTCACTTCATACTAACTCCCAGGGAATTTCAATTCTTAGAGAGCCTTAGATCTAAGCTCTAAAAAGGACAGTAAAATTACCTATAGCTGCCTCCATTCAGAAAACCAGGCTTATCATTCCATTATGTTGTATACTTTGAACTCTCCTGTTAATTTTATTTTACAGGCTGGCGATCAGATATGATAACTTACAGATTCTACTTTACTCACTCCAAATAATTTTGGGATCAGAAACCAAATTAGTTCAAAATGACTGATGCTGCTGTCCATATGTGTCCCCATCAGGGAAATCTAAAGAAATACTCAAAGGGCCTATAATTTAATTAGGGTGCCTAAAAATGAACCATATTCTCTGAAAACCTGTAGAGGTGAAGGACCTTGAACAAAGCAAGTCCTTTGTAGTAGTCCTCTTGTTGCCTTTTCAAATCAGAGGCAAACAGTGGATGCATGCGCCTAGGAACACCAAAAAGATAACCAAGCCAGGTCATGGAGAAAAGCAGTAAGTGCTTCCACTGCTAGTTGCACCCAAATACCTTCTACAAGGAAAGCAGGGCCACTGAGACAGAAGGAGAGAACTGCCTATTTGGCCAAGCATAGCACTGAGTCAACACAGGTGGGGGTGGATACTGTCCACAGTTTATCAAACAACTTCCTTCTGCTGGAAGGGAGCAAAAAGACCCACTTCTGTATACTTGCCATCTTTGGATATCTTTTAAAAGGCTTCTTACTCACTTCCACGGCTCTTTAAAGACAAGGACAATTTATGATCCCCAGATCCTATTTTTTCAATAGGATAACTCATAGAGGATGCTCACTAAACACTTGTTGAAATGAACCTTAGGCACAACAGCAACGAAAGATGTAAATTAAAATAAGATATTATTTTCATCTATCATACTTGCAAATTAAAATTTTTGTCATATTCAGTGTTGAAAAGGGTGTGAAGAAGTAGACATTATTAAATACTACATATGGAAGTTGTGGTTGTGTGGAGCTGTATTTACACCAGAAAAACATGTTCTTAAAACGAATCCATTCCTGTGGGTGTAAACCCACTGCAAGCAGGACCTTGTGATGAGGCTCCTTCAGTTAGGGTGTGACCCACCTCATCTGGGATGGGTCTTAATCCTATCACTGCAGTCCTTTATAGGCAGAAAAAATAGAGAGAGACAAAGAAAGCCACGGAAGCAAGAAGCTGAAATCAACAAAACCTGGAAGAGAAGGTTGAGACCAGCCGATGTCTCCATGTGGCAGAGGAGCCAAGCATCACCAGCAGCTGATCTGGAAGAAAGGAGCCTTGATGATGCCTTGATTTGGACATTTTCTTGGGCTCTAATAGTAACCAAATAAATTCTCATTGTTCAAGGCAAACCAGTTAATGCTATTTGCTTTAAGCACCTTAGGAAACTAAAACAGAAGTACAAGTTAGTAGTCATTTTTTAGGTCAATTTGGCAATATTTCGCAATGTTAAAATGCACATAAGCTTTCTTTAGAAAGACTATTGTTTTGAATTTATCCCACAAATATATACAAAAATGCAAAAAGACATATCTGAGGGAAATTACTGTACCATTATCTGCAACAGAATAAATTAGAAATACCTAAATGCTGATAAACAGAAGACAAGTAAATTCTGGCATGCCAGCACAAAGGAATACTACACAGTCATTAAAAATAAGGTGGATCAAGTTTCTGGTTGTGATGGTTAAATTCCTATGCCAACTTGGCCAGGTTATGGTGTCCATCTGTTTGGTCAAGCAACCACTGACTGGCCTGTTAACTGTGAGGACATTTCATGGACTTAAATCATCAGTAAATTGATTGCATCTATGGCTGATTATATCTACAATCAACTGAAGAGAATGCCTTCAACAAGGAGATACATCTCATCCAAACAATTGAAGAGGATAAGTGATGATTTCAGAAGTCAGAGAGAGAATTTCCATCTCTGGTTCAGCCATCCAGCTTCTCCGTCATCGGAGTTTCCAGCCTGTGTTCTGCCTATGGGAATTGGATTTGTCCATCCCTATAGTCATGTGAAACAATTCTTATTAAAATCTCATAATATTTACAGATATCTCCTGTCAGTTCTGTTTCCCTAGAGAACCGTGACTAATTCAGTGGTCATCAAGATGGCTGAGCGATTCACTCCAGGGCTCTATCCCTGCACAGAAGCTTTAAGTAACAAACAAGAGCTGACGGAACCATCTGCCGCAAATCTCTATAAAAGAGCTAAATGGTTGCAGTATAACAGGGCAAACACCAAATCAAGAAAAAGGCAACTTAAAAATGGTAGGATAACCCCCTCATGGACCCTCCTGGGCCCCCCATGGAACTGGCACATGCTCCCAGGGCAGGTCCTTGTGCTGGAGGTAGAGTAACCTTTGCGCACATACTGGGAGTCTGTATGCCTGTGCTAATCTGTCTGATGGCAGCCTGAAGGACTGAGCCAGCACGGTTGTGACAGGATCCCCATCCCAGAATTCAGCCTGCATGTAGAAGGCAGCTCACAGAGCTCTCCTACACAACACTAGAATCTTATTCAGCCCTAAAAAGGAATGAAGTTCTGACACATGATAAGTTTGTGGATAAATCTTGAAGACATCATGCTGAGTGAAATCAGTCAGATACAAAGGGACAGATAATATATTATTCCACTCATGAAATAGCTAGAAAATGCAAATTCATAGAAACAGGGAGTAGAGTACAGGTAACCAGGGCAGGGGACGAAAGAGCAAGGGGAGCTAATGCATAATAGATGCAGGGGTTTTGTTTGGAGTGATGAGAAAGTTCTAACCATGGATGGTGGAAAGGTTAACACAACATTGTGTGATTAATCCCACTGAATTGTATGCTTTGGAGTAGATGAGAAAGTTCATGTTGTATATGTTTCAGCAATTAAAGAGACAATAATGATAGCAATAGCTAATAGCTATACATGATCCCAGATTGGATCTAACAACAATGGAGGAGAAAATGTCCAAAAGGACATTATGGGGACATATGAAAAAATGAAGCATAGGTTGTAAGCTTCATATTAATGCTCAGTTCCTTAAACTTGATAACTGTACTTAGTAGATACATAAGTGAATATCCTTGTTCTTAGGAAAGGTACATGGGAGTATTAAGAGCCCAAGGAGCAAGATGTATACAACCTACTTTAAAATGTTTAGAAAACAGATAAATAAATACAAAGACAGAACACACAGCGAATAGACAGAGAGCAGACAACTGGGGTGGGGTGGGGGAGGGGAGAGAAATAAATAAACATAAATAAATCCTTAAAAAAAAAAGTTAGAGGATCTGCGTATCTGGGTAGGGGGGTATATTGGAGTTCTCTGTACAGGGTTGTATTATTTTTGAAACCGACCTGTAAGTTTGAAACTATTTCAAAATAAGTAGTTAAAAAATTAAGGTGGATCTATATGAACAAATATGGGCAGATATTCAATACATATTGCTATGTAAGAAAAGTATATTGTATAAGTTTATATATGATCCTATACATATTAATATATATACATATGTGTATGTATGTGTGTGTTTATCTATATAGGTATATCTATGTATGTACATGCTTGTATATAAATAGTACATGAGAACATTTCTAGAAAGACACTGAAAATTAACAGTAGTTATCTCTAAGGAATGATACTAGGAATCAGAGAACAGGGAGAAAGAAAGCCTCTTATTTTCACTTTATGGCTTTTTATAGTGTTGATTAATTTTTAAACCAAGGCAAGTCTTATTCATACTTTAAAAGTTTGCCGATAATTTGAAATTGCTTTGGTTTTATTAGTTTTTTCAAAATGAAATAAAGTCAGGTTATTTTTACTACTCGGCTCTCCCTGACTAACTAACACAGGAGTCTCTAAAATCATTCACAGCTCTAGTGGTAAGCGGGAAATTAGGGAACTGGAAGCAGCAGCCTACATAAATTGTTTATAAAGTTTGTACTTTTTAATGTACTGGACATGCTAAACATGTCAAAACATTATTACTGTCAAAAGAAATAAGAAATTAAGATAAAAGTTGTGGAAACACACAAATATGCATTCTAATACATACAAAAAACAAACCAAAATAAACACCTCTTCCTGATACTTGAGTCGTTTTGTTTGGAGGTAGGGGGAATGCAGAAATAATTCCTACTACTAAATTAGAATTCAAAAGCCCCAGAGGTTCTGTACATACATAAAAAAGAACCAATTAACTGGATCCAAAAATTCTAAATATTGTTTAATCAAATAAAAAGACAAAGCTTCAAATGTGTCTTTTGGGAAATTATCTAAAACGCAGAAGGGGACACCTAAAGAGAAATTTCCCTTAGTTGTCAACACATTAACAAGAAAATGGGAATTATGGTATAAAATTATTTTTTCCTCAACTTCCAAAGGTTAGAAAGAATATTCCATTTTAGGAAAACAGAGTATTTAGGTTCATTTGCACATTATTCCCAGCCTCTCAAATATTCCTCAACCTGTTTCTTACAAACTGAAGAGAAAAAAATTTCCCTTGGTACTCATTATAAAACTGCAGAATGCTCTTGACATTGCCATTTTAACTGCCTATTGTTCTCCTAACTCCAGGAAATCTCTGAAAGCCAGACATAATGACTGTTGTGATGGTTTTCAGTAACAAGAAGTGAAGTTTTCTGTCAAAAGAAGTACTCTCTCCATTTTCATCATATGTAAAACAAGATGCTTCCTGAGTACCTCTGTAGACAGATGAGTTTCTTTGAGACCCTGAAAATGTACTACAAAGGATGAAAGAATGAATCAAAATGACAGATAAATTTGTGGGAGTTCTTCTCTTTTTAGCCACAGCAAACTGTGTGATTTATTTCCTAATCAGTGCTGATTCTTTGGACAGAGACCTGGCTTTTTGCTCTATAGCTGTTAACAGGGGCAGATTCAGATATTAATTTTAAAGGAGCAGAAACAAAACTGGAAGTTGGTGTTTATTCAGAATACTCCAGAGTCCAGACTAAATGGAATGGATATGAAACATGTTACATTACAACACTCCTCCAATAACTGATTAAAGCCATCAAGATTCCAAATCTCCCATTCAGAGAAGCCCAAGCCTTTAATAGATTTACCCGCCTGATGAGCAGCAAGAAGGCATCTCGGGCCTGGAGGAAGCCTCGGATCCAGAATCAAAACCCCTGGGTTCAAGCGCTCTAGAGTTCTTAACCTGCAGAGGAGTCATCCAAAGCAGTGATGACCTCGTTTGCCTCCCCTCTCCCGTCTGAACAAATGGGGATGGGTGTATCAGATCAAAAAAGGCCTCATTATTAACAACAGCAAAATTCTGCTTTTTTGAAATTGTGTTATACAAGTATATAATCCCCATGTGCCTCAGTTTTTCTTATCTTTAAAATAGGAATAATATAGCACCATTTCATGGAAACTGTGAGAAATCAAATGAGAGGACATATGAAATCTCCTTAGAATGATGCCTGGAATAGATAGAACAAATGCTCAAGAATATTAGCTGCCACCAAGCTACTTTACTTAGAACTGTGGATCCCTGGTACTGGGAGTACCCAGATATGCCAGAATTCTAGAATAAAGTGAAAAATATGAGACATTAGCATAAAGCTGAGGATTCCCACAGCACCTGCCTTGTTACAAATGGTGGCCCAGACAGGCATCCAGCTATAGCTGCATCAATCTCTCCATGAAAGGTGAAATGGCGTGTACACTACAAGTAAGATGTGCAGGGACAGGGACTTTTTCTCTTCCCTCTGATGGCTAGTCCACAGTAGGTTCTCCTAAAATATTTGAAAGATGGTTGGATAGAGCGATGGGCTGAACAGATGTACGTCTTTCAATGCGATCTTCTTACAGAGTTCATATCACAACAGAGACTGTTAGATATTAATATGTATCTTAAAAAAATAAAAATATAAGGTAGTCAGTATGAAAAACAAAGGAACACCCAAAATATGTGTGCACTTGTGCATGATTTACTCAGTGTTCACTTTACATCAAGAATGACACAGACTTTTTTTTGTGAGTAAAGTTTAGTTTATGTAATCACAGAAATCTAAGTTTTTAGGGGAAATTTCTCTCTTGACCAGGAATCTAGTCATAATGGAGATAACTATTTACCTACATTCCTAATTGCTTCTTTTGGCAACTCTTCTCTGCATCTAAACCTTAGTGATACTATTTAAGTACCAGGATATTCTGATCTTAAGAAACTGAAGGAAAACCAAAAATCTTGTTCAAAAGGATGCAATTATACCAGGCAGGATCCAAAGGATTTAAGGAATGTAATTAATTATGACAGTACCTTACAACAAACTCATACTGATTGAAGGAAGGTATGTGTGACAATATTGAATTATGGACAAGTTTTAAAGCATAATTATTTTTATTTTATTAGCATAATTAAAATTAAATGCTAATAAAATATCAAGTAGAAATCCTACTTTGAGGACTATTTTAACAACTAGAGAAGAAGCTCTCAGAACAATGGAGAAATTACTAAGGAATGTGATTTAATGGAGTACAAATGAATGGCATTGCTGACAGGCCTCTATGAGATGGCTGCAACCAACTACATCTAAATTTATTTTAAGTGAGTGTTTACCTGCCACTGTTCATCCACGTAATTAAGAGGCTCTGTCTTTGCACACGAAGTAGAAAAGAACCACTAAACAACTACCAGCAGGCTGAAAGGAAAGGGTGATTGTAGAGAGAAGTGCCTGTCCTTTTTTTCCCTTGTTTTTTTCCTGCTGTTAGTTTCTCTTTCCCTTCCTATCTAATACTCTCACATAGACTCTGATTTAGTTGTTCTAACTGAGGAGCCTAAGAACAATGTATCTTAACACCTAGACTCAGGAGAAGACCATGTGCTTTTTCCAGCCTGTGTGCAATCATGAGACATCAGCAAACAGAGCTAGTCCATTGCCAAAGCTCTTGAAAGGCTGCAAAGAATGCTGATGCTGCAACCTCCTGTGAGAAGGGGAAGTCAGACGACGTCATTCTGCTGAGAGGCTGACATGACCAAGGCCACGCTGTTAGATGATGCCAGAGCCGAGCATCGAGTCTAACCTTTGTACTTGTGGTTTGCAGTGATGTCTCCACACCACACTGCTTAAGTAAATAATGAGGCCTTTTTACACACTGCTGTGGTGAAACTGACAACTCCTTGGCATTCAATCCGTTTATATCCATGGGAAACCACCCTGTACAGGAGAGGTACTAGTGGTCAACACTCAGCTTCACAGACACTTCACAGGGAACTTGGTGGGTTCTGAGACTTAGATGTGAAGTCTACTTTTATCTGCAGCTGCTCCTCTACCAGTGAAAAATGCAGGTTGGAGGCAGGATCCAAGGAAAGTTACCCTTTATTCTGAATTTTTCTTAATAAATTCGAGATGGTAATTGGGGTAAGAAATGGCCAGTGTTACAGGGATAAATAAAAGGCAATTGAAAACTACCTTCAAAATACAAAACTTAAAATGCTTAAATTACCTCCAAAACCTGAGATGTTCTCTTTCCTTCTTCCTGGAAAGAATGATTCCATTTAACGGCTTCAGGGTGCTTTACAACCATAAGCAAGGTAGTAACATGGGAGAGACAGGAGCGAAAATCTGCTAAAATTATATTAGCTTTGGTTTGGAGAAATCTCAGGATTGCAGAGATTTAAGAAGGTCTCAGGATTATACCCCTGAGGGGTCCCCACACCTGGATGAACATCAGAATCCCAAAGGGAGGGGGGACTTTTTCTCAGCTAGATATGGGAACTGTTGATCCACCCAACCCCCCAGAGACCAGTCTACCTGTGTCCTGCCAACTGTGACCTGCTAATTCAACACTTCTCCTCTCCCCTAGAAAGGCTTAAATAACAAACCCTAAAGAAGAGTGTTTTTCAGAATAGCGCCCCATTCCTGGACACTGTGAGACATTCACGAGTTGGAGAGCTGTAAACCTCACTCACCTGCTGGTTACTCTAATGATTCAAGAGACGCAGCAGCCAGCAAGAGGGCTTCCCGGACCTCATTAGAACTGTCTTCAGACACCGGTGAAACTCTTCATGGCTCTGAGTTTTTACAACCTGGTGTAACCCAATCCAACTCCATAAATCTTCATTTCGCATCTACTACATACAAGGCATTGGTGCCTTAGGCCTTTTGAATTTGGATACAGGATAAAACATGATTAACTTAGCTACAAGAAAACACATACACCCCTCCCCTTCCCCACACACACCACAAACCTAGCAAATGCAGCACAAATAAACCTGTTGAGACTATCATTAAGAAGGATCTGTGAGGTCAGCAGTAATTACCATGGCAACAAAAGCCAGTACCACTCTGTCATTTTCAAATCCTAGTGCAACGATTTGAAATCTCAGTCTCCCTAGGAGGTATCTGTTTAGCTATTGTGAGAGGACTACACAGACTTTCTGCCTTCCATCGAGCAGTTCTGCTTTTGTCTCTGGGAGCAAGGAATGTACCCTTTATTAAGGGTTGCTCACAACCCAGACACAAATAGAGAATAAAGGTTCAGAAATGGATTGCTCACTGATTTATTTACTTAAAAGGAGTCATCAGACACTGTTCAGCCTAGCCTATTAAAAACCATTTGATTAACTCGTGTGTGATGGTTACAATCTCACTTGTTCCTCTTGGGACCAACACTTCTTTGATGCTCTAATTTATTCTTTTTTTTACTTTTTTTTTTTAAAAAGATACATAGATCTGCTTGAATATCCTCTTATGTCCTATTATGATGATGAGATAGACAGAGATAGATGGATAGACAGATGGATAGATGGATGGATAGATGAATGGATACAGAGATAGATAGACATAGAGATAAATGTATACACATACACACTCATACATTTTTTTTTTCCAAAGTAGTTTTCATACATTTCTAAGAGTATAACTGTTGAGTCACAGGGTATGAGTGTATTTAATTTGAATAAGTGGTGCCAAATGTCTCTCCAAAAAGGCAGGACCAAACTAAGCTCCCATTAGCAATGCACAACTGTCTCTACAGCCCCAGAAACACCTAACAGCCAAGGTCCTTAAAATTCTATATATATCATGATTGTTTTAATTTGCATTTCTCTTATTAATAGTGACTTGGAGTATATTTTTCAATGCATATGGCCTTTTGAGTTTCTTCCTCTATAAAATGCCAGTTCAAATCCTTTGCCCAAATGTTGTACAAATAACATGCATTGCTTGTAAAATAATCTCCTGCCCCCAGTTAAATCACTTGTTCAGCAAGACAGGCAAGAAGAAAACGCACATGTGAGAGCAGATGGCAGTGAATCCATCTTCTAAAAATGGCAGTCACTCTGGAGTCAGGACTGAATATAAGAACAATAGCAGGGACAGCTACAAATAGTTATGTTATATGAACTATATCTGCTATGGTGCCTGCTACACAGTAGATTTTCACTGAACGCCTCTGCCCCCTCTTCCTAGAATATCACAACAAATCCTTAAGAAAGGAAAAGCATGTTTTCTTTGTATCTACCTTTAATAGATTGCAAAACTGCTCAGAGGGATGCCCTGACTTGCCTGATTAGCCCTCCTTTCATTCTTCCAGGAGTGTACCACTGGAAGCAGCCAGCCTGGATCTGCATCCCATCTCTTCGCCTTATTTGCTGTTTGACTTCAGGCAAGTAAAGTCACCAAAGTCACCTCTCTGGACCTGTCCCCACCCCCATCAAATGGGTTAATAAGGATAGCAATGCCCTTGTGGAGTTGTATTGAGGATTAAATGAATGACTCCATGTGAGCCATTCAGAGCAGGCTCCCAGCATCTAGTAAGTGCTCAAGAGTTTTAGCTGCTGCGGCTAATATGATTATCTTTCAGCCAGACCTTGAGGTATGGGGATTGTACTAAATTGACACTGTAAAGTCTTTCATGAAAGCCTTCTAATTATGTGGTTTTTAGAATTCATTTTGAAGGGTTAAATGTCATACAGCAGTATATGACTATCTTAAATATTGTAGTTCTAAACATTTTCATAAAACATTTTTTCATTTTTCTATTTGGACTTTTAAAAAACCTGAGGAAGGAAACATTTCTTTCCTGAAATTCTCTAGGGTCTTTTTCCCCGGTCCCTTCATCTCTGGCAACACAGCTGAAGACTTCACTGATTAGAAAAATGGGACTCCATACAAAGTAGGCTACCACTTCCTTTTCCATGTACAAGGATGGCTCTTATCCATGATATTTCTACCCTCAGAGATATGAAAAAATATCAGCCAAGGAAATAAAGCAATTAGTGGTAACCATGGCCTGAATACAAGCAGCCCTCACTTCTCTTAGCTTAAAAAAACAAAACAAAGTGGAGGCAGCAGGCAAGGGACTCAAATCGAGCAGGTGTGGTCAATGTTGGGGTTACGGGGAGCAGTAGCACAAAATGTGGCTGCTTAGATTCTTTTGTTTCTTTTTTTTTTAATTTTTAAGCAGTATTTATTGAGACATACCATATGATCCATCAATAGCTCTTAGTATAATCACAATGTTGTGCATTCACCACCACCAAAGGTTTTATTACAATTTCATGATTCCAAACAGAAAAATCCCACACTCCTCAGCCATCACCTCTCAATCCCTCTATCCTTACCCAGCCCTATATAATAACCCCTAATCTATATTGATTTACATTTATGTTTTATATAAATGGAATCATACAATATGTAGTACTTTGTGTAAGGTTTCTTTCACTTAGCATAATGTGGGGTTTTTTTGTCTGATGTTAACATCTTGTAGTATTAACATGTATTAGGTTCAGTTTCAAAGGAAATCGGTCTTGCATATGCAATTTTACACATATTCATATTTCACATGTGATATTACTATGCTATACATTCCTATGCTATACTTTAAAGTTTTCCATTTAGTAATATACATGACCTTAGACTCTCCCTTTAAACCACTGTCATACTCACCTAATACTACTGCTAGTTACAAATCTTATTTTGTGCTTTCACCTTTTCTATTCATTTCCAAGGATTAACACACATTCTTTTTTACCAATTCTGAAAAAATTAACCTTCAGCTTTCCATCCTCTAACCTCACTCTATTTTCTGATGATCCATATTCAAGTTATTAACTTCTTAAGATTACACAATATATTTAGTTCATAGCAGCACAATCATATGGTATCTGTCCTTTTGTGTTTGGCTTGCTTCGAGCAACATGATGTCCTCCAGATTCATCCATGTTGTCAAAAGCTCTATGAGTTCACTTCTTCTTACAGCTGATAATATTCCATCTTGTGTATCCACCACAGTTTATCTACTCATTGGTTGATGGATACCTGGGTTGTTTCCATCTCTTGGCAGTTGTAAATAATCCTACTATGCACATTGGTGTGCAGATGTGTGTTTGTGTCACTGCTCTCAGTTCTTCTGGGTATATACCCGATAGTGGTATTGCCAGGTCATGTGAAAAATCTACATTGAACTTATTTAGGAACTGCCAAACAGCCCTCTACAGTGGCTGTACCATTCTGCATTCCCACCACAGTGAATAATTGTTCCTATCGCCCCACATCCTAATACCGGCAGATCTCTATCTTTTTTAATAGTGACCATTCTAAAAGGTGTGAAATGATATCTCATTGTAGCTTTGATTTTCATTTCCCTAATCACTAGTTGTGCTGAACATTTTTTTCATGTATTTTTTTGCCAATTGTATTTCTTTTTTGGACAAATGTCTATTCAAGTGTTTTGCCCATTTTAAAAATCAGGTCATTTATCCTTTTATTGTTGAGTTGTAGCATCAACAATAATGCTATTTTTTGAGATCTGTCTTATGACCTAATGTGGTCTATCCTGGAGAAGAATCCACGAGCACTCGAGAAAAATTTATAACCCACTGAGTTTGAGTGCAACATTCTATATATATGTCTATTCGGGTCTAGCTCGTTGATCATATTGTTTGAGTTCTCTGTTACCTTGTTGATCTTCTGTCTTGTGTGTCTATCTAATGATGTGAGTGGTGTGCTGAAATCTCCAACTATTATTGTAGAAATGACTACTTCTCCCTTCAGTTTTGCTAGAGTTAACCTCATATATTTTGGGGGTACCCTGGTCAGGTGAATAGACATTTATGACTTTTATTTCTTCTGGGGAGAGTGTCCCTTTTATTAACATATAATGGTCTCTGCATCTAACTTTTTTGCATTTAAAGACTGTTCTGTCCACAATTATTATAGTTATCCATGATATTACTGTAAATGCATTATTTACTGCCACCATTTTATTCTTTGATTTTCACCTGTCTTTTTTACTCTTTGGGTTATTTTTCTGCTATTCTTGTCTTTTATACTCTCCTCCAAGCCTCTCTTTCCTATCTTTATCTTTCAGGTTGTAAGGCCCCTTTTAATATTTCCTGCAAAGGTGGATTCTTTTTTATGAACTCTCTTAGTTTCTCTTCATTTGTGAATATTTTAAACTCACCTTCACATTTGAAGGAAAGTTTTGCTGGCTAATGAATTCTTGACTGGCAGCGTTACTCTTTCAGTATCCTAATTGTATCACCCCACTGTCTTCTTGACTCTATGGTTTCTTTTAAGAAATATGCACTAAGTCACACTGGGCATCCCATGTATGTGATGGTTTGCTTCTCCCTTGCTGCTCTCAGAATTTTCTCTTTATCGTTGATGTTTAACGTTGTGAGTAATGAGTTTTGGAGTAGTCTACTTGGATTTATTCTGGTTAGGGTACACTGTACTTCTTGGACATGTAAGTTCATTTCTTTCATGAGATGGGAAATTTTCAGCCATTATTTCCTCAAATACTCTTTCTGTCCCTTTTCCCTTCTCTTTCCCTTATCAAACTCCAATGACATGTATGTTGTTGCATTTCGTGTTATCATTCAACTCATTGAACACATGCTCAATTTTTCCCACTTTTCTGTTCTTTTCTCTCTTCTATTTCAGTTGTTCTATCTGCTGTATCATTTATTGTTTCTTCCACCATTTCAAGTCTGCTGTTGTATGCTGTTATATGCCTCTAATGTGTTTTTTAGATCTACTGTGTCTTTCATTCCCATGAGCTTTGTTATTTTTCTATTGAGGTTTTCAAATTCTTCTTTGTGTTCACTCAGTGTCTCCTTGATGTCTTCTATCTCTTTAGTCATACTGTCTTTAAACTTATTAGTTTGATTTTGGAAATTTGTGTGCACCTCACTGATTAGTTGTCTCAAATCCTGTGTCTCTTCTGGGACTTTGATCTATTCCTTTCCTTACGTCATTTCTTCCATTTTCTTACTATGGCTTGTAATTTTTTGCTAATGTCTAGGAATCTGGTTAGGAAAGTGAGTTTACTCAGATGCTCAATTTCCCTCTCTTTCATAGGGACTTAGTGCCAGGAGGCTGTGTGTTACTCCAGTTCTTTGATTCTTAGTTTAACCTGATTTTGGTCTTTAGGACTGTCCCTGTTAGTTGCTCAAATCTGGGCCCTGGGCCCAGTCATGGGTTACAGACCTGCTTCCAAGGACCTCTGGGAGGGAGGCTGTAAATGCCAGAAAAAGCCTCTCTCATTTACTTTTAATTTCCCCATGTGCACTTCCTTGGTCCACCAGTAGATGTCACTCTTTGGCAGCCCTCTCAGTTCAAATCCTGATCAAGGTGTGTTTGCTGGAACAGACTGGATCAATGTGCTAGGGTATCCTGTCTAGAGGCTAAGAGCGTCATAATTCAAACTTTCTCAGAGGCAGTTCTCCAACCTTTGCTGGCAGCTCCCTCTCTTTTCCTGGGTAGGGAATATTTCGACTGCTGTCTGCATCTCCAGCAACCAGTCCCAGCCAATAGGGAGGGCAATAGAGAGGACCAGATCTCTTTAGTCCCTTGCCAGCTCCCAAGGCAAACAATGGTGTGGCCCTACCTGGACTGGAAGGGTTTGTGGGACACAGCAGACCAGATTTGTGGGTCAAAACCTGAGTTGGCCTTAAGCTGTGTCCCTCTCTCCCTTTTCCTGGGGAGGTAGATCCCTGGGATACCCTTGGTCTGCAGCTGCCGGCCCCAAGACCTAAGAATCCAAAAGTGTCTGTAGTGTGGGGGAGGGTGCCAGCAGTTGCAGCTGCTGCTTTTTTTTTTTTTTTTAAAGATTTATTTATTTATTTAATTCCCCCCCCCCACCCCTCCCCTGGTTGTCTGTTCTTGGTGTCTATTCGCTGCGTCTTGTTTCTTTGTCCGCTTCTGTTGTTGTCAGCGGCATGGGAAGTGTGGGCGGCGCCATTCCTGGGCAGGCTACCTCTCCCTTCACGCTGGGTGGCTTTCCTCACTGGCGCACTCCCTGCGCGCGGGACTCCCTCACGCGGGGGACACCCTTGTGTAGCAAGGCACTCCTTGCGCGCATCAGCACTGCGCATGGCCAGCTCCACACGGGTCAAGGAGGCCCGGGGTTTGAACCGCGGACCTCCCATATGGTAGACGGACGCCCTAACCACTGGGCCAAAGTCCGTTTCCCATGCTTTTAACTCACAGTTTTGCTGTCATGAGTCTTGTCCTTTGCCCCTCTCTATTCTGTGCCGTGTCCAGCCCTCCCCTGGTATCTTATACCCTAGACGATTTTTTTTCTAGGCCCTTTCTGCCTGTCCTCTACCTATTTTTCAGGGAGAGGAGAGAGTCTATGTTTCTTTCTAGTAGGCCATCTTCCTGGAAGTCCTACTTGGATGCTTAAAGAAGTGGTCAGAACTCACTGAATTACAAAAATCCATACCATAATGTAAAGAGAAAGCTAGGAACCTTACTGCTTCAGTCCAGGTTTCATTACTAACTAGCCAGGGTCTCCTGGCCAGTCACTTTGGTGCCTGAATGGGTCAGCTTCCCTACTGCAAGATGAGATGTGGGACAAAATACCTTCTCTGTTTCCTTCCAGTCCTAAATTCTGAGATTTTATAGTTTATTGCTGAATCTAGATTTTTCTTTAAGTTTCCTGCATGCTCACATTATCCAGCTGTTACATCAGTTGTATGATACTCATTTCTCTGAAAAACAGAATGCACACGATTCAGCTGCCACATCAAATTAAAAGACAGGGATTCAAACTGTTTAAATAAGACATGTTTCCTCCAAGTACATCATTTTGATTATGCTCTTCATAGACAAGGCTCCCCTGCAAACATAGGCTCAAAGATATGAGGCTACTTCTTTCTCCATGTGTATTCTCTCCTTTTTCCCAAGATGGAGCAGAAAAGGGTAACGGCAGAGAACCACAGAACTACTCATCATGTACAGTCTCCACATGAGATTTACTAAGATGTGTCCAATACACACAGCCATATCCTGAAAATCAACATCAAGACTAAGAACTGCCCTGAGGCCTGAAACAAGTATATATACTTCAACAAACAACTGAGCAATTATTTCTTCAGGCTATCAGCCAAGGAAACTAACGAGGGTGAAAATGAACAGTTGCCTCAGTTATCAGTGACTCAGCCTCCCTTGGCTCAGCTTCAGGGTCGGGGTGGGAAGGAGGGATGTGTTCCTGAAGAGAAACATGTTCTGACAAGGTCATTCTGATACAAGGGCCATTTTTATGAGGTCTAAAAAAAAAATTAAGACTTGTTTATTTTGGGGATTGAGAGGGGACTATTCTTGTTACTTTATGCTTACTTGGTATTATTTTAATTTTTTATAAGAGATGGGAAATAAATATGTATAAAAAGACAGTCTTATTTCACCCCTCATCTCACAGATGACTAAAAAGCATTCTACAAAAAGATGGGGAGGGGAGGTTTCCCACTTATCCTCTAAGAATTCACTTATTCAAACGGTTCTGTTATAATGGTTCTTTTGAAAATGCCAATTTGTTCCAATGCAATTAATATATGTTAGGGTTGCGTTCATAATACAAATTTCATGTTTACTCAATACATGATTTCATCCCTGAGAAATACTGGGTGACTACAGAAAACCACACCCAGCTGAACCCAAAGCGCACACACACACGCAACTCCAATACCTACCAGCTCCCTGGACCACCCCGAGTCATGAGCCATCCATCCACACGTGCTGTTACAACTTTCGTTCTGATTTCCATTAACATTCCTTCCTCTACCACAACACAATAACTCAAATGTTATGACCCTTCCAATGCCCACACTTCCACAAGACTACAACAGGTCTTTTTCAACATCAAGTGCCACATTCCTTACAGTATTTATGTATTTCTTAACCATTTAGCCATGTGTAAGTGTCACCATTTTCTTAGTTTCTGTCTTTACGTCACTGACAAAGTCTTTGAGGGGTGTGCTGCTAAACTCATTTCTCTGATAGGCCCTGTGATTGTTATGGCACAATTTTGCATAGGCTGTGATTTTTAGGAGTGCATATGTCACGTTATAGTAGAACTATCTTGAAAAATCTGCAACTCTAAATTTTCTGATTTCTCCCATCAGGCTGAAACAGGCATACTTGCAACTGATCAACAGAACTGGCTGCTTACTCGTGGACCGTTCCACTTCCTACCTGAATATCTTGGTGCTGGACAGCTCCGACTTTTTAAAGGCCCCTAAATACACAAAGGCGTTTGATTAATCACTGTGTTGTGAGGTGGGTAGGGGAAAGTGAAATGTTTGACTCATGATCTCTTACTCTCAGGTCCAGATGGCACAGGGATTTCTAACAATTCTTTTAGTATTCCTTATACATGTTATTATCAGAAAATTTCTTTATATTGACAATATAGATAGACACGACTAAGACCACTTTAAAAGTTAACCAAATTCTCTCAGCCTTTTAATAAATATCTATTATGATTTTCTGATAATTATTCATACACACTCAGAAAACATGAGTGAAAGAAAAATTTAAAATGCCATCTAACCAGGAAGAGGGTTTGGGAACGGGATAAAAGCTAATGTTACACTCTGATGGTTAAAAATCGAAAACAAATGATTTTTATACTTTCTCAAAGTCTTTTTGTTCCTCGGGGTATCCACAAGCACCAATCTTTTATTTTTTTTTAAAGATTTATTTATTTCCCTCCCCTTCCCGCCCCCCCTGCCCCAGTTGTCTGCTCTCTGTGTCCATTTGCTGTGTGTCTTCTGTGACTACCTCTAGCCTTATCAGTGGCACCAGGAATCTGTGTTTCTTTTTGTTGAGTCATCTTGTTGTGTCAGCTCTGTGTGTGCAGAGCCATTCTTGGGTAGGCTGCACTTCCTTTCGCACTGGGTGGCTCTCCCTACGGGGCACAATCCTTGCAATGTGGGGCTCCCCAACATGGGGGACACCCCTGCGTGGCAGGGCACTCCTTGTGCGCATCAGTACTGCGCATGGGCCAGCTCCACACGGGTCAAGGAGGCCCAGGGTTGGAATCGCAGACCTCCCATGTGGTAGGCGGATGCCCCATCCATTGGGCCAAGTCCACCTCCCTACAACCACTAATCTTTTTCTTATTTCCATTTTTCCTGCAACCCAGCTCCTCACTTCACTGCATCCTAGGATGGCAGATGCCAGTGCTTTTGTTTCTCAAGTGAAAAAAGAGACATTTTCTTTATGTAAGAAAAAAAAAATGCCTTGTTATTAATGTGGACAAAGTACATAAACCTTCACTGAGGAACACACTCTAAGCTTTCAGGGCTTGTTCATGTTTTCCAAAAGAATGAACTTCAGTGTCAGCTGTCCCCCATGAGAACTCAAGAATGCCCTCCTCTCCTCCTTTATGAAGAGGTTCTGGGTAGGGATGGGGAAAACTGAGGCAGTCTGAAATCCATTTATTGATGACAGTAAAGGGCATAGTTGAAACTTATTATAAGTCTATGGTCATTGTAGCATTTTGGTATTATTGATGAACTCCAAAAAGAAATACTGGATTATGTTTGTAAACTGATCTTCTCCTCTGGGCATATTAGATTATATTGGATTCATAGGTTTACTTGATTAAGTAATTATGTAAACCTCTTGCACCAGTAGGGTGTTGAGTCCCCATCCTTTGGTGGGTGGGGACTCACAGATAAAAGGCATGGCAAAGGACAGAGTTGAGGGTTTTTGATATTGGAGTTTTGATGTTGGAGTTTGATGCTGAAGCCTTAAGCTGGAGCCCCAGGAAGTAAGCTCACAGAGGAAAGAGAAACATGCCCCAGGAAGAGAGAAACCCTGAGCCCAGGAAGAAGCAAGCCCTGGAAAGAGAGGAACCCTGAACTCAGAGAGAAGCAAGATCCTAGAAGGGAGGAACCCAGGAAGCTGAAGCCTGGCAGACGTCAGCAGCCATCTTGCTCCAACACATGGAAATAGATTTTGGTGAGGGAAGTAACTTATGTTATGGCCTGATAACTGTAAGCTCCTACCCCAAATAAATATCCTTTATAAAAATCAAGTGATTTCTGGTATTTTGCATCAGCACCCCTTTGGCTGACTAATACAGTCACCAAGGAGACAAGTTTTCTTAAACTTAGTGCGAAGTGTGGAGGAAAAGTCAGTTTGTATGTGGATGAACTGCTTACATGTGGCCATACTTATGGACAAACAGATAGTCCTTGCCCTGTTCCTAAAGTGCTTCAGGGTTGCTTACAAAGATTATATTATGATGAAAAGCCCTAGTTCAAAATGGAACCCAGGGGAAAGAGAGACGTGGGTAAAGGAAAATCAGCCCTTGAAGCCAGAGTCCTAGATTCGAATATCAGCTCTGCCATTTACTTCCTGGGCAAGTAATTTAATTTTTTTGAGTTTCAATTACTCATATATAAACATGAGAATATTGTCCGCCTAAGAGTCTTATCATTAATATTACATGACAATATTCCTAAGGTCACAGGCAATCACAAATTCTGTCCTAAAACTTGCTTGGAAGTTCAGATAGGATGGGCACCCCAGAGTCCAGACACAGCCTTGGTTTTCTGGGGCACAGCAGATTTAAAAGACAAGACATGAGCAGACATCCACAGCCCCACGCCCAAGAGCAGTGGTCAGAGCCAAGCTGGGTCGTGGAGTGTCTCGACTGATAAACCCTAGGGAGGCAATAGCCTGATTTCAAGTCGCTGCAGGTTGGGAGGACTCACAAGACAATGGTTCTCAACGTGTATTCCCTGGACACGCAGCATCAGCATCACCTGGGAATTTGTTAGAAACACAAATTTTGCAACCCCACTGAATCAGACCTCTGGGAATCGAGGCCCAACAATCTAGATTTTAACAAATCCTCTAGGATATTCTGATACACATTTAAGAACCGCAGCCTGAGGAGAGAGAGTGCTGCTTGGATAGATCCACCAGCTTGTATCTGTTCCCAGGCAGAGCTAAGAGAAAGACTGAATTAGACAAGAACCCAGGTATCCCTCTGGTCCTGCGCTGCAACCCAGATCAGCAATGACTTTCCACGGCCCTCTGGATATGGTGTGGCACCCAGCAACATTCACCACCTCCTCATGAAAAGTTAGGGTCACTTCCCGTTTCCACCTGAAATGCACAAACAGGCCTTTCTAATGGAAGTGGAGGATCTGCAAACAGAAAGCAATAAAGGATGCAACTGTCTTAGATTGAAAAGAGGAATAGAAAAAGAAAAAAATAACCTATTGGAGTGTGTAAATAGAGTTCACAGTGGAAGTAGTGATACAGAAATATTTCCTCTAACATACCCAACGCCAACCACTTTTGCTTGCTCAGTATCTGAAGTTGTGGTTACATGTTCACACCTGGTAAGCTGCTGTACTTGACGACCACACACATACACACACTTGAATCAACTCCACAAGCCTCAGAATTTAGATTTATGTAGCTCCCATACCAATTAGGCCCCTGGATTTTCTTCATTTGCATTTTCTGCTTGCTCATCTGATTTCTTTTTTCACTGATCTCAAAGGGATAGACAGAGAAAACAGGAGGAACAAACAAACAAGGTAGGCAAAACAGGCTAGATGAAGTAGTTGCAATTACAGTGAAAGCTAAAATAGAGGATTTGTGAGTAGTGGATTTCAGTTACCCATGTTCTCCCCTTACCAGACCTGAAAAGAAAATCTGTAATAGCTACAAATCTTAACCCCCAAGCACCCTATTATTTTTTTTTTAAATACTTTTTCTGACATACCAAGATTTTTTTTTTTAAGATTTATTTATTTATTTATTTAACTCCCCCCATCCCCCGGTTGTCTGTTCTCTGTGTCTATTTGCTGCATCTTGTTTCTTTGTCCACTTCTGTTGTCGTCAGCAGCACGGGAAGTGTGGGCGGCACCATTCCTGGGCAGGCTGCACTTTCTTTCGTGCTGGGTGGCTCTCCTTATGGGGTGCACTCCTTGCGTGTGGGGCTCCCCTACTCAGGGGACACCCCTGTGTGGCACGGCACTCCTTGCGCACATCAGCACTGCGCGTGGGCCAGCTCCACACGGGTCAAGGAGGCCCGGGGTTTGAACCGCGGACCTCCCATGTGGTAGACGGACACCCTAACCACTGGGCCAAGTCTGTTTCCCAGCACCCTATTATATATTAACCTTGTATCAAAACTGAAATCACTCTGATTATTAAGCAGGAGGCTCCACCCCCTGAAAGGCACTATAAAGATTCTATGACTCATAATAACAGATAAAAATTGCAGTTATTAAACAGAATACAGCAACGTTGAATATCTATGACAGACTCACTTGTTAACTTATGCACAATTAATGCATGCAACGACAGCCTTTCTGATTTTTCCCACAATCACCATTATGAGTTTTAGAAATTAATTATCACAATTACAAAGGAATACTTATTTTACACAGAAAACTCGAAGAACGAAGTTCACAAGTAGATATACATTGCTTCTTTTTTTTTTTAAAGATTTATTTTACTTATTTCCCTCCTCTTCTCCCCCATTGTCTGCTTTCTGTGTCCATTCTCTGTGTGTTCTACTGTGTCTACTTGCTTTATCCAGCAGCACTGGGAAACTGAGCTTCTTTTTTGTTATATCATCTTGCAGCGTCAGCTTTCCGTGTGTGAGGCGCCACTCCTAGGCGGGCTGCGCTTTTTCCATGCGGGGCAGCTCTCCTTGCAGGGCGCACTTCTTGCGTGGCAGGGCACTCCTTGTGTGCAACAGCACTGTGCGTGGGCCAACTCATCACAAGGGTCAGGAGGCCCTGGGGATTGAACCCTGGACCCTCCATATGGTACACGGATACTCTATTAGTTTAGCCCCACCTGCTTCCCAACATTGTTTCTAAAGCAGTGCATAAAGTTTCCAAGGAACATTTTTGGTTATAATATCTGCTCTATTCCCTTTGGAAACAGATAGCTTATCATTCTAAACTCTCCCCAGATATCCATGGTACCTCAGTTTTGATGGAGTTATTCCAGACAAGGAATCATGATCATGGAATGTTCTAATTAGAATGAACCTTATAAATCACCTAACATAACCCTCCCTTATTTTATGGGTAAGAAAACTGAAACCCATGGAGATTCATGACTTGCTCAAGATCGCACAGCTGGTTCATGGCAGAGTGAGAACAAGAACCCAATCTCCAGACTCCCTGGTCTGCTGACCTCTCTGTCCTCTCGTTCTGCCTCTGAACTCCGAGCTCTGCGCAGACCGAGCCCACCAGGGACGACAGTCTCTGAAATCGCCCACATGACCAAGTGTGAAGGTCATTTCAGAGGCAGAGTTCCCACAGGAGATCACAACATGCCAGTGAAGCCCATAGGTATGTGACCACTTCAGATAACCTCATGTGGCCCTGGCCTTCACTCTGCTTTAAAGAAGAGCGTTCGTTCCATCCACATAATTCTCCTGAGAAGATTCTGGCTTAGAGGCAATGGCTGCGCACTGACTGAGTTTAGGCAGAAGCCTGCCAAGCCCTGGAGGTCTCAAAGGCTCGGAGGTGTTACTGGGTTCACCACAAACAACTGCTCTTTCCCAGTTGCTATTTGGCACCTGAGTTGACATCAAGGTCTTGCTGGTGATAATTAAATCTCCGTGGCAACTTCACTCCATCAGAACACCTGAGAACAGAGGCTCCAGATATGCATGTTTCCACTACACTCTTTTCCCTGATATATCTGTATGTGGCTGATATCTTACTATCACAGGCTCACCCCCACATAAACACAGGCTTTTTTCTGCCACACTCTTTAGACAAGCCTCTTTTGTTTTTCAGGGGCTCATGCGAGCCTTGCAGGAATTCTTGAAGAAGGAAGCTTACCACTAATCAGGAATTAAATAATTAAATAATTGATTCCTAAGACTACAAAAAAAGATAGATACAGATTTCAAGATTTTTCAGACTTAGAGAGAGATGAAACTCAAGTATTTACAGGACATTTTATCCATTATTGACTGTTCTCCAGGCCCAAATGACATGGAAATCAGTTGATTTTTAACTATTCCTTATGCAAGAGACTCTTCAGTAGTCAATTTTTCTAAGCATTCCACTTTTCAAAACCCTTCAGTGACTCCCTTATGCCTACAGAATAAAAATTAAGGATTTTAGATGCTGTGCAAGTTTCTCACAATCTGCTCAATACCAGTTAATAAAATTATTCACTCTTTTAAAACCCAGGCTGTATTAGTTATTGCTCTAAAACAACTGGGCCCAAAACCTAACAGCTTAAGACAGTAATAAAAACTGATTATCTCACATAGCTTCTGTGGGCCAGCAGCCTAGCAGCTTAGCTGGATGGTTCTAGCTCAGCCACGATATCAGCCAGCGATGCAATTATCTGGAGGCTTGACTGGGCTGGAGGACCTGCTCCAAGATGGCTCTCACACGGCACTGGCACACGAGCCTTCCAGTTTCACTCATGATACTCTCCTGGGTGTTACATCAAGTTATCTAGATTCTTTGGGAATCTAAGAAATGTAACCCACAGAAAATGGGACAGTGATAATATATTAAGAACAGTCACAAAACAAGAAGGCCTTCAGAACGTGCACTGGTCTCTACTATCTACCCTATGTTTTGACATTTGTTATAGGAAAGGCACAGTGAATGGATATGAGTATGGTAGAGCCATCAAAATTATGTTTTGATAAGGTGAGACCATTCAGCATATAATTCAAAGAGATAAGAAAGACTGCTGTTCATTAGCAGAGACATCCTAAGTCCCTCTTATTTCCCAATCTCATTGAAAAATGCTACCACTGCATTTCAAGTGTGAATGGAACAAGTCTACAGTAGAAAAACTGTATTCTAGCAATGGAAGAACTTTTATCACAGAAGCGGAGGCAGTGGCCACTGGAGGTTCTGAGGGGAGGGAAAGGGAAAAATAGGTAATATGGGGACATTTTGGGGGCTTGGGAATTGTCCTGAATAATACTGTAGTGACAGATAAAGGCCATTATATACCTTGTAATAACTTACAAAATTGGGCGGGAGAGGATGTAAACTACAGTGTACACTATAATCCATGTTAAGTGGCAATACTCCAAAATGTGTTCATCAATTGTAACAAATGTACCACAGTAATGAATGATGTTGTTAATGTGGGAAAGTGTTGGGAGGGGTAGGGAATGGGGCATAGGGGAATACTTTATATTTTTCATGTAACATTTATGTAATCTAAGTAAATTTTAAAAAGTTAAAAAAGTATATATACTAGAAAGAATAAGAACAAGAATAAAAATGTTTTAAAAAAGAGTGAATGGAAGTGAGCCTTTGAACTGTTCCATGTGCTCTAGGAAGATTCTGTATGGTGGTTTAGAACCGTGTAACTTGGAAAAATATATTCTTAAATTTAATGTATTCCTGTGGGTATTGAGCCCATTATAGGTAGGACCTTTTAATGAGGTTACTTCAGTTAAGGTGCAGCTTAACTCAATCAGAATGGGTCTTAATCCTTTTACTAGAGTCTTTACAAGAAGAATGAAATTCAGAATGAGACAGAGAGACATGAAGTTGAAAGTCAATGCAATCTGGAAGAGAAGGGAGAGTGCAGGAGAGGCCACCATGTAAACTGCTATATGACAAAGGAACCCAGGACCAAGGATCATTGGCAGCCAGCTCCAGAATGCCAGCCTTTGGGAAGAAAGTATCAACTTGGTGACACCTTGATTTGGACTTCTTCTAGCCTCAAAACTGTGAGCCAAAAAGTTCCCATTGTTTCTGCCACCCCATTGCATGAGATTTGCTTGAGCAGCCAAGAAACTAAAACACCATGGAAGAAGCTAAGAAAACCCAACGTTCATTCTTAGAGAAAACCTCAAACAGTCTTCCCTCTCTGGTACAGCTTCCTTTGCCAAGATGGCAAAAGTAAAACTACTGAAGTATATTGAAAGAGTATTTGGAAGAGAACAAAGAACAGCAGCAGACGGTCAGTTTTGCCAATTATTAATGTTCTATGGAGAATTTCTGTTTGGCATCATAAATAAAAAGTGAACACACGTACACCAGACCAGCTTTCTATCGAGGCTGAGAGGCATCCCCTGTGCAGCTAATGATCAAGACCCTGTGCCGACTACATGCACACCCACCCGGAGTGCACACCCATAAACCTCTTCCAGCTCGTTATCTGAAGTGTACACCATTACAGAGGCATGCTTTGATTCTGATATTAAAACACAAATTCCTTCTTGAGAGGAAATATATCAGGTTATCAGCCATTAATAACCTCATTACTAATTAATCAGAAACTAAGAAGCTAGTTATCTAGGCAGGGCCTAAGGGAATGGGAGGAAACATGGGATTGTTCCTTTATCAACAATTACTGAGTATCTAGTACTGAATAGCATAGTGCCAACTGGGAAACTCATTCACTCATTTATTTATTCATCGATTTATTTATTTATTCGCTGATTCATTCAACAGATATACCTGTCGTTAGGATACAAATTATGCGCTCAGGGACTCTATAACAGTAGCAGAAATAATACTAGTATCTACAAAGAACAAAGAAATAAACACAATAAACAAACAAACAAACAAGAAACCAGGTAAGTGCTGTGGAAGTTCCTAAGTGGGAGAGATTAATGTTAGAGGAGGGGATCAGCGTGGCTTCATGAGGAAGGAATTTAACCTGGGTGTTGAAGAAGGGCTAGAATATGTACATGCCAAGGGGGAGAGAGGACTAAGGAAAGAGCCCGAAACCACTAAACCACCGCTGGAAGGGACCAGGCCAGCAGGAGGCAGCAGGAGTCTACCAGGTGCCAGATGCTGGGGGAGCGGAAAGAGGGAAAGTGGATGAGAAGGTGAGCAGAAGGGGAGGGGGAATTCCAGGGGTAAGCAGTGTGCCTTGGTTTACCAACGTGGGAGCAAGGCCTGCACTTCTATCTCAGGCCTCATTCTTCCAAGAATATAATACTGAGGGTCTTGGGCATTTTCTAGCTCAAGCCTTCGTGTACAGAAGAGAAAACAGAGGGGTTTGATAAATTACCCAAGGTCACAGAGCTAGCACGTGGCAGATATGAAACTATAACTGAGCTACCCTGAAATGAATGACTCTAGTATTCTGTTGGCTTGTACCAAAGAGTTCCATCCTGGCCAAAATAACTAAGCAAGATGGGGTGGGGGAGGGGCCAAGAGAGACAGACAAACACAAAGGGAAGAACGGAGGGGAGAAAAGGCAGAAGTGGGGGAAAGAAAGAGGATGAATGGTTCTGAGAGTTATCAGGAGGGACACAGGTTAAGAGAGGGTTGAGAAAACACATATCATGAGATATTCTTGACAACAAGAACTAAACTGGAACCTTGGGCTATAATATTTTCCAGTCAATACAAGACAACTCTTGTTGTCTCTGTCCATGAACTATAACAACTCGTGCTTCTAAGACCTCAGCTACCCAGGTGCCTACTTCTGCATCACCTGCCCTCACCACCTTCACTGCTGTTATAAAGGCAAATGATAAATTCTTGGATGGCCAGGGATTGACCTCTCAGGAGGTTAAAATGGAGCCAGCAGAAAACGAATTGCAGCCATCCACCAAGACATCACTTGAGTTTTCAATGAACTGGAAGTATGTCTATTCTTAGCTAGATTTCCAATTCAGTACAATATGCTATCTTAACAGTAAACAAGAAATGCCAAGAAAGGCATAAAAACATTTTAAAGCAAGTCACATCGGGCATTTTCTACAACTGTTCTGGGAAATTTCTGTCCTCTTTGGAATTAAGTTTTCTCCACCAGTAAATCATATTAATTTCCCATAATCCCAAGCCACTCAGAACAGCTTTAAGCAGACAAGACGTCTACAAATCACAGAATTAGAAAAGGTTGGCAAATATCTTAGACATTACCTGATCTGACCCCTCTACTTTTACCTAAGATGAAACTAGCTCAGTAACTTAGCCAAGATCATACATGTAAGAAAGAGGGAAACCTAGTGTCAGAAGCAGACCTCCCTCCAGATGTTCTGTTGGTCCTGCTCAGGGTCTCAGGGACAAGCTTTCTCGGAGCCTCCTGGGCTGATGGAGGATTCTACTCAACTTACCCCGTGTCCCAGGGCTGCAGCTTTAAACAGGAACCAGCTCCCTTCCTCAAGTGCAGGACCTCAGTTTTAATCTTTTGAATCTTTAAACATAAAATATTAAAAGTGAGATTATCTTCTTCCTCCCAAGCCAGTGATACTGCAGAGTAACTTCTTCAAACATGAACAAGTAAACATGAGATGTTTTTTTTTACTTTTTTTTTTATTGATTTTGTAATAATATTACATTAAAAAAATATATATATGAGGTCCCTTTGAACCCTACCACCCCCACCCAACCTCTCCCCCCCCACCCAGCAACACTCCTTCCCATCATCATGACACATCCATTGCATTTGGTAAGTACATCTTTGGGCACCTCTGCACCTCATGGTCAATGGTCCACATCATGGCCCATACTCTCCCCCATTCCATCCAGTGGGCCCTGTGAGGATTTACAATGTCCGGTGATTGCCCCTGAAGCACCATCCAGGGCAGCTCCATGTCCCAAAGACGCCTCCACCTCTCATCTCTTCCTGCCTTTCCCCATACCCATCAGCCATCATGTCCACTTTTCTCAATCCAATGCCACCTTTTCTATGTGGACATTGGATTGGTTGTGTCCATTGCACCTCTATGTCAAGAGGAGGCTCAGATTCCACATGGATGCTGGATGCAATCCTCCCACTTTCAGTTGTAATCACTCTAGGCTCCATGGTGTGGTGGTTGTCCTTCTTCAACTGCATCTTAGCTGAGTGTGGTGAGCCCAATAAGTCAGATTGTAGGTGCTGGAGTCTGTTGAGGCTCAGGACCTGGCTATCACATTGTCAGTCCAGAGATTCAAATCCCCTAAATATATCTTAAACCCCGACACTAACTGCACCTCCAGCACATTAGCATGAAAGTCTTATGAAGAGAGATCCCATCTGAGTCCAGATTCATCACACATAAACACCAGTTCCAAAGAGGGGCCATCTGCCCTGGTAGTTAACCCCATCGGCCATGACCATAACTCCCATGGGTCTCTTTAGCCCTCGAAGGAACTGATATCTGGGGGTTGTATCTGCTTTATCTGTCTCTCAGACTCTGCTCAGTTGTGCATGAGGGCAAACCTTCTGCCAGCCTCCAGACTCTTTTTTAGAGACTCGTAGCCATATAAACTCATTTCTCCTTTCCATTTCCCCCTTACATTAGGTCAAACAGCATTTTAAAGTCATGTTATTTTAACATGAGATGTTTATACCACTTTTATAGCAGTTTCCTTCTACTTAAATCCCCTTTTCATTTCTAAATATTTGATGTTTCTAGTAATGAATATATTTTAATACAAATACAGCTTCAATGAATAATGAAGAATTAGAAGCTATGTCCTACAATAAGGAATGGTTAAGTCATGCTGGCTTGTTGGAAAATGACTTTGCTACTATTAACATTATACAACCACACTGTGAATTAGGAAAGTATTTTAGGATATGATGTTAAGTGAAAAAAATCAAAGTCACGATACTGAATATAACCTAAATTAGTAGTAGTAATAATAATAATGGCCCTTCTGTCACAGTATAGGCAAATACTGTAAAATTATTTCAATTCTAAATTGTGAACTACTGTAATATCTTAGCACATTTAAAATTCCCCCAAAATTGTAAATTTAAAAGGAAGCTTTTACATTTCATTGGGTGAATAGAGCCTAGGGGAGAACATCAGCTGCAGGTACTAGACTCTGGTATTTGATAAACATTTGCAGTGTTTCATAGCAGACAAAGCAGAAGGATGTTCTAAAAATCTTCTACCCCTTCCATACCTTGTTCTTTGTCGGTTTGAATCTAAAATGAGGTTGACTTCTTTGCATCACTTAATTGTTGATAAATTCAAGACTCAAACAATGGACTGTTCATTCCTGGCTAATTCTCTACCATTTCAACAGCTATCACAGGGTAAAGAGTGACTCAGTTGGGTATCGGAGGGAAAAGCTGCAAACCTCCTCACAAGGCATGCATTGCAATTCAGTTCTCTGCAGAAGTCACCATATTTTATGGACCTAGTGTTTTATTAGACAGGGGCAGACTAGTTGAGGCTTAGTAAGAGAAAGTGCCAATATAATGAATATTCTCAAAGAGGCTCAGAACAGGCACAATACAATCATGTTCTTATGCTATCATGATTTTAGAAGTCTCTCCATCAGTCTCTCTTCATGAGAGTTTTTAGGAATGGAAAATTAGTAGTTATAGAAAGAATCAGAGTATGTCCTTTGAAGTATGGGCCAAGTTTTCTAAGAATATGGAGCTTGTTAACCAGAGGGACTCATTACAAAATAGTATCAATCAATATTCAGTTGATGAATTCCTTAATGAAACTAAAAGAATACATATTCTTATATATTATACCTTACCTTTTTATACTTTTTTAAAGTTTACAAAGTATTTCCACATGCATTATTCTGTGATTTTCATGAACACTTTGCATGGTGAGGAAAACTGGGATTATTACTCACATTTTATGGGTAGACAACTAAACTCAGGAGCAGAGTGGAGAACCTTGGAGGAGTTTTTTAAAAAAGAGATAATCAGATAATCATTTAACAAAAGAGAAACATAAATAAATTCTGTGATATCCATTTAACAGAATACTATTCAGTCATTAAAGATTCATATTCTCAAAGAATATTTAATGGCATGATAAATTTTACAATGTTGAAAATATAGGATATATATCTTTATATGTATTGTTATAAGTTTATAAAATAAAAAAGATTTATCTCTATGTATTTAAATTATACTGGGAGGAAAAACTCCCAAGTGTTAACCGATGGGTTTCGCTGGATGAAGACCACATAGAGAGATTGTCTCATCTTACTCTTACAAAGCAACCTTGGAATTTCTTACAGAATGAATAAAAGAATGGTAGTGTATTGACTTCTCAAGCCTGATTTGTCAATGTATGAGTATATAGTTTCTTTATAATGGTTGGAAATTATTTACTTATGCTATTCCATGGCTTTGTCCCAAATTTATCCTGCCTATAGTTGAAATAGGAAGGAATCTTAAATAACCTCATGCCCATTTATACAGGATCCCCAAACAAAACAACCACCGTGTACTATTTCCTTTTAAAATTAAATAAGGGGGAATAGGCTCTCCTGAATAATTGTTGTATTTATCAAGCAATGGGAATTACATCATTTCTTTGACGTGTCAGAGTTTAGAAAAGCTCACTGACAACCTTTTTGCCTGGCTCCAGGTATAATAGGTATATTTTACATTGGAAGTCTAGAGATCCCAGGGCAAGAATCCATATGTTCTAAAAGCAATGTTCTTCCTCTTGGGTAAAGTTTCATTTGGTGACTAGACCCATGCCGCTAAGATGACTATTTACCTTCTTCTAACCCTACCATGGTTTTCATCTTTGCTGGTCTCATTTTAACTTGTTGCTTATGCACAACCTACAATTTGCCTCTAAAGTCTATTAGTTGAGTTTTACCTTTCTGTATAGTTTGGTTCAGAAATTAATCATACATATTGAACACATGCTAAACTGACCATTTGAATGAACTTGGAACTTTCACCAAATGCTGGTATGCAGCCAACCAACAAATCCATTTTCAGTCTATGCAAGCTAATTAAACCTACCTTCAATGGGTCAGCTTAAGAATGAACAAGATTTTCAACCAGACCATTAAGCATTTTTTCCTACATATCAGGAAAAAAGAGACAGCTTGCACCTCTGAACCACATGGTCTGGTACAAATCTGGGATTAAGGAAGACAGACATTCATTAAACTAGCCTCTCTCCTGCCCCAGAACCTTTTCTCTCCTTTCATTCCTCATCAAATTCATTGTCTATTCAGTTCCTATCCATAATGAGCCTTGAGAGTGACAACCTTTAGGTGTCATGTAACTTACCTGACTACAGGGCACCAAGAGGAGCTCACAGGCACAATGTGCAGATTGAAGTGTGTGTGTATGGGAAGCCAACAACAATAAATTAATTGCAGCAAAAATTAGGAAAATAATTCATATATATTTTCCTTAAAGAACAGAAAACTAAAAATTATTTTAATAAAAAATTCAAAATATAATTATATGCTAAAATTACAAAGGGTACAGAACATTAACCAGTGACTTGACCGGACAACCGATGTCAGTTTGATAGCAACTTGCTCGTCATCATTGTGCACAGTGAACAGGCATCCGGGCATCTGACTATCACTCACAGCATTTCTAACCATGGCACAGCCAATCTTAATGACAGAAGTAAGCTTCCCCCACTGGACCCAAACAGCAATACCAAGGGCTGACTCTCATAATGTCACAGCTTCATGATGCTTAGAGTATATCTAATAAGCAGCCATTGACATATCTGTGACCAATCAAAATATCCTTGAAAGAGTTACTAATACCAATATTTATTCCCAAATATTCTAGTATGGTGTGACTATACTCCCTGGCATCATGAATCATTAAAAAATTCTTCTTTATATGATTAACTGCTATCAAGGAGCTACAAAAATGGGTAGGGATTAGTTTAGAAGGAAAACCGAGATCCCCAAGTTTTGCCTCAAAAGGGCAACCCTAGCAACAATCCTCCCCCATTATTACCAGAGTCTCAGCATTGCCACACTCTTACTACCCTGTGTGCTCTTTGAGGCTAAACTGAGGCAAATTCACCAGGACACTCTTTCTCGCCTCCAAACTCCTTAGGCTGGCATATATTGTTACCTGCCATCTGTAGGAAACCAACCTTTCCTAATTTACCCACCATTATTTCTCTGCCTTACCCTCTTTTCACTCCAGCCTAATTTTTCTATTCTGTTCCTCCCACTACATCATACATGTGCTGCCTTAGTGTTATTTACATCTTACTCTCCTCCTCCAAGGCTCTCCACTCTGCTCTTATGAATTCTCTCATTCATGAAAGTCTAATTCAAGACCTTGTTGTTTTACCACCTCGATGAGGCCTTTCCTACCTGCCTATCCATCTTGAAGCACACAAAACTTCCTGGCACTGATGGTTAGCTTCCTCCGAACTTCATCTCCCTAACAAGAAAACAAGTATCTTGAGAGCAAGGACCATGTCCATCCTTCTTTGTATTGTACCAAATGTCTACCATTGGGGAAAATATTTGGGCTCTGATTAAGAAAATCGAAAAGTCAATTTTAATACTCTAAACACAGTAATGATAGTTTTGTCTTCACCAAAGAAGTATGATTCCAAGATTATGATAATTGTATCTCTCTGCAAAGTTCTCTGAGAGTGGACTCTTTCTCTAACAAAGCCTTCATTTCTCAAAGGCACTAGGTTGTTGGACCTCTAACGGCATAACAGATAATGACCCAACCTGCTGGATGATAGCTTGGGGGAGTAAAAGCAAACCCAAGGTTCTTCTATGGTTGCTGCTGTCATGTATGGTGGATGGATGTCAACACTAAGTGCTCAGGTTTCAAGGAATAAGGCTGGACATTGATCATCAGATATCTGTAGTCTGTTAGAGAGAGAGACAAGAGCCAGAGCTGCTACCTAACCAGCAAGGCCACAGAGTCTAACAAGGATGCACTGGGCCAGGCAGTGTAGACACAGCACAATGAATCTTAACAACAGAAGTAAACCTCCTTTGCCTGGTCTCAAACAGCATCAATGCCATGCTTAATTGTTATAATGGCACAGCCTCATGACAGTTTTTAAGGGCCAGCAAAAGAGAAAAAAAAAGCAAGCAATTGAGAACATGAAGAACAAAAGACATCGTTAACTTGAGACCAGTGGAATTCGTTGTCGGATCTCCCAAACTAGGTAGGGCTGGGTAAAAAAACAAGTTGCCTTCTCCTGTGGTCTTGAGCTATACAGCCTGGGAGAGTTTCCAAAAGATTCACCCTCCACAGTTACCAAATCCAAACAAGGTAGGACAATAAAGATGAGCCAGTATGGTACAGTAAGGAATGAAGGAACTTTCAGAGGCAGCATTCAGATTGCACCAAGATTGTCTATCCAGTCTAGAGACCTTGAGAGGAGCAGGTCTCAGAAATACAAAGCACAGCCATATACAGATACTATAACAAGGGAGGAGCCTAGAGAAAAGGGGGTCCAGGGTGAGATACGTCTCTATCAGAACTGTGGTCAAACCTAGTGGCAACCACTGGGTAAAAGTCCAATAGAGTCAAGATCCTAAAGTTCAATGTTCCTCCTCAGGGATTCCTGATATTTTGAAGTTCCCTTTACAGGTGGGAGTTTAAAGTTGCTGGGGCAAGTCCAGGGATTTCTAAAAACTATATTTTTTTCTTTTCATTTTGTGATTTATAAACTACAAAGAGGCCCAGTCCTTCCATAGGCATAGAAGTAGGTTACAGACTTGCGTGGCTAATCCACGGCAATGTCTAACCGCACTGATGGACAAAGAGTTCAACCTTCTGTTAACAAGGCCTTCTGCTGGGTTTGGGCCAACTTTTAATTTAAT